>NC_057809.1:34887439-35211030 GCF_018294505.1 Triticum aestivum
AATCAACGGGTTCATCACTAGCTACTTGTCCGAGCTCCAATTTGTAAACAATCAAACTCCAAGACCGACGGCTCCAGGTTGCATCCACATTAACTTTTGCACAATGCGCATCAGGAGACCATGGAGGGCGCCCTGGCAATCTTTTTCAGGTACATCATGTACCCATAGACGCTCGAAGCGCTAGAGGTAAGAGACGCTATGATTTACAAGGACTCCATGTGGCTTCTGATTGCGAGGTGGTGGTTGACGACATAAAGAAGGGAAATTCGGCAAGTTACGGAGCAGTTATACATGAAATAATGGATTATTCTTCGGCTTTTAATTTTTGTGAAATAGTTCATGAATTTAAAAGCTCAAATGTTAAATCTCACAATTTAGGTGCTGTCATGTTTGGTTAGACCATCCCAGAGATTTTCCCTCCGTCCCGGTAAACATTGTCACGAATTAATAAAGGATTTGTCTAGGTCTCAGTCAACTTAGACTTCACGAAGTCTAAGTCGACTGACGGCATCTCTATTTTTTAGACAAATGTCATCTCTAAACTAGTCGCACGTTCGCTAGGCTGGAGTTCGCATTCCCTTGTTGGCCCGTGTTGCCTCACCACGTGGGCTGTTGTTGGGCTGTATTGTTTTTACTTTTTTTATTTGTGTTTTTTACTGGATCGCTAGAACATTGGCCCATTAGGTGTATTGCTATAGAGCACGATGTAATTCGTATTTTTTTACACTAGCGTTGCTAATGCTCTATTCCTTCTTTTCTTTTCATCTTGTTATTTTTTCCTTTATTTATCATTTATAAAATATTATTTTTACTTTTAAATGATAAAGAAATCTTTGATGTAACAAAGAAAATAAATAGGAAAACAAACAAAATGAAAATAAGAAGACAATTTAGTTGTGTGTGATCGACAGATAAGCAACTATGTGTCCGACTAATGTGCACATGTGTATCATTTTTGTTCTCTTTTTTGCGTGTTGTCGAGCTTTCCGTTCTATGTCCTGGGTTTTTTGGTTTAATTTTTCTAATTGTTTGTTTAATATTTTTATTATATTTCATTTTTATTTACATGTTCACCAATTAAAAGGAAGCAAAGTTTTGCATTCGTCGTTATACTTCAAAAAAAGTGTGTACATTTCAAAAATGTCCATCGTGTATTGATAAAATATTTGTGTAATTAAAAAATATTCACCATATATTTAAAAATATAAAAATGTATTTTTAAAATATTCAATGTGTATTTGAAAAGATAATGAAGGTGTAGGGAGCGGTTAGTTGCCGGTACTTGTATCCCTTGTTGTGGGTCATGTTACACCATGTACTTACAGTTGAGATATGGCGTGTGTCGGTGTCAAAACCGGCGGATCTCGGATAGGGGGTCCCGAACTGTGCGTCTAGGCGGATGGTAACAGGAGGCAGGGGACACGATGTTTTACCCAGGTTCGGGCCCTCTTGATGGAGGTAAAACCCTACGTCCTGCTTGATTAATATTGATGATATGGGTAGTACAAGAATAGATCTACCACGAGATTAGAGAGGCTAAACCCTAGAAGCTAGCCTATGGTATGATTATTGTTAGTCCTATGGACTAAAACCCTCCGGTTTATATAGACACCGGAGAGGGCTAGGGTTACACAGAGTCGGTTACAATGGTAGGAGATCTACATATCCGTATCGCCAATGCCTTCCACGCCAAGGTAAGTCCCTTCCGGACACGGGACGAAGTCTTCAATCTTGTATCTTCATAGTCCAGGAGTCCGGCCGAAGGTATAGTCCGGCTATCCGGACACCCCCTAATCCAGGACTCCCTCAGTAGCCCCTGAACTAGGCTTCAATGACGACGAGTCCGGTGCGCAGATTGTCTTCGGTATTGCAAGGCGGGTTCCTCCTCCAAGTACTTCATAGAAGATTTTGAACACAAAGGTAGTGTCCGGCTCTGCAAAATAAGTTTCCACATATTGCCATAGAGAGAATAATATTTACACAAAGCTAATCTGCTGACGGATTCCGTAGCGTGACATCACACTACGGCCAAGTCTTTATTCGAATCGTTTTACTGTCCTACCTCAACGCGTTTAGCGAGGCGGTTTCCTTGGCACGTCTTGTCAAAGAATAGACCGTGTCCCCTTATTCTAGGATTCTCATCAATACGGGTGTGGTTATCCCAACCGCGCCATTGATTACGACGCTTGGGAGATAAGCGAGTTTTACTAGGCTAGTGGGGACGCATAGTCGCGTCCACCCATATAAGGGGATAAGGATCCACCTTTTCATCCACGCCTTCTTCCTCCTTTGCCTATCCATTTCCGCGCACTCGAGCTCCAGCGCTCAAGTCCGCACACCCCACCTCAACCTTCTCCAGCCATGTCCGGAGTGGGAGGCAAGTGGATGGTCTCCTCCGTCACGGAGGGACACATCAAAAAACTGAGGAAGGCCGGATACTTGTCTAACGACATTGCGCACCGGCTTCCAGAAGAGGGGCAGCTCATCCAAACCCCTAGGCCCCATGAGAGGGTGGTGTTCCTCCCCCATTTCCTCCGCGGACTGGGCTTCCCTCTCCACCCATTTGTCCGGGGGCTCATGTTCTACTATGGCCTGGATTTCCACGATCTGGCCCCGAACTTTGTCCTCAATATCTCAGCGTTTATCGTCATGTGCAAGGCTTTCTTCTGCATCCGCCCCCATTTCGGCCTATGGCTCAAGACTTTCAATGTTAAGCCGAAGGTGGTGCGCGACACCCAGGCGGAGTGTGGAGGCGCCATGGTGGGCAAGATGCCCAACGTCCTATGGCTCGAGGGCTCCTTCGTGGAGTCCCTAAAGGGGTGGCAATCGGGGTGCTTTTACATCACTGAGCCGCGCGACCCTGAATGGGTCACAGCCCCCGAGTTCCGATCCGGACCCCCTACGCGGCTCACCTCCTGGAAAGAGACGGGCCCGTCGTGGAGTAAAGAAGGAGAGCTGACCGGACTCCAAACATGCGTCCAAACCCTGGTGGACAAGAAACTCAAACTTGTCGACGTAGTCCAGGTTATGCTCATCCGCCGGATCCTCCCGTGTCAACGACGGGCTTTCAACCTGTGGGAGTTCGACCCGGCGCAACACCGAACTCCGAGCAGGCTCTTCGACACGACGTACGAAGATGCCTGGAAGGTGCTTTTCAAGGGCGCCGAGGCCCCCGCATCCGCTACCGAGGATCGCGGATTCAGCACGCAACGTCGCGCTCGTGCGGTAGGCTGTTTTTACCGTTTACAAGGTATTAGTTTTTCATAGTTTGACTCCATGCAGGATCTAAGCTCCCTTACCTTTGACAGGATTAGCAGGAGACGTCTGGACAGATCAACTGTCGGGCTCCTTTGCCCGAAGGCCTAGCGGACGCTCGCTTGGCGAAGCTGCTGGTTCCGGCACCCTATGTGGTGCAAGAGAAGAAGGCCACGGGGACTCGAAAGAGTGACCGGCGCCTGGAGGTGTCGGATTCATCATCCGACGACTCCAAGGCGCACTCCTCCTGTGAAGACGAGGAGGAGGAAGAAGGGACCTCTCCCCCTCCAGCGGGGGAAGGGAAGAAAAGGAAGGCCGCCCCAACTAGGGAGGCCGAAGGGTCCAAGAAGGGGAAGACCCTTCCACCGGACTACTCCACCAACGCCGACGACGGCGAAGAGGAGTGGCCGCACAGGGCCAAGCCCCTGGCGAGATCGTAAGTATTCGGACACCAGAGCAATTCATAGTGTTCCTTTCTTGCACAGCTCCTCCTTACGCCGAATATGATTGTGCAGTCCGCCCAAGGCCGGGCTCGACGAGTCGTCAAGCGGCTCCCTGGATTCGTCGGATGTGAATTCGCTTCCGACGGCTTCCTCCCCCACCCTACGGACGGCGCCGAGGTGGCGCCCCAACAGGTTCCAAGCCAGGAGAAGGTGGTCCTGGAGGCGCCGCAAGGCAACCTCCCGGACTCCAGGCGTAAAGGGGATAGAACCCCCAAGGGCTCCAAGTCCGGCCTTGAGCCGGACACCGCGCCGGAACCTTCAACGGTTTCGAACTCCAGTAGGCAGCCTCCTTCCAAGAGGAGCAAGCCTACCAAGCTGGTGACCTCCGTCCAACCGGAGGCACCGGACAATTTGCTAGAGATGCTTAACGACGCCTCCATCGACGAGGAGCACCGCACTATTATGAGTGCGGTGATCCAGAAGGTTCAGTCCGCCAAGAGCGGACTGACTGAAGCCTGTGCCAGGCTTCTAACAGGCTTTGAGGAAGTAAGGACTATGTAAAAATATTACCGCATAGACAGTAGCCCCTGATGCTCTGTTCGGCATTCGGAAAGAAAAGCCGAATAGAGGATCTAATAACATTCGCAGGAGTCTAACAAAAGTAAGTCAATATGCGTATGCAGGCTTCGCTGCTACCATCCGCCGCACTGACAGCGGAGGTGGGCACGCTGAAGCAGAACCTCCAGCGGTCCGAGCAAGAGCTCGGCCTAGCCAAGCAGCAGCTCGAGGAGAAGGAAGGTAAGAAATACCTTATTGAAATATGTGAAAGGTGCAATTGCAAAAAGTGACAGGATTAACGCGGCTATTGTAGGGGCCACAATTGAGGTGGCGACCCTTAAGCAAGCACTGTCCGAGGCCGAGAAGAGGGCGGCCACGGAGCGCACCGAGCGGGAGAAGCAGGTTGGCGAGGTGCGGCAAGAGCTCCAGGCTCTCCTGAAAAAACATGAGAGTTTGGAGCTTGACTCGAACACGCGCGAGTCTGAGCTCGCGGCGGCCATTGAAGATGCTATGTCTGCGAAGGCCGAAGCCCAGAAGGCCCTCTAGGAGGTTGAGGCAATAAAAAAGATAGCGGTGGGTAAGGCATTCTTTATGCAAAGCAAGCACGTAAAAGTGAATTACTTGTTACTTACCCGAATCCTGAGCTCTCCAGGAGCATTCGCAGACTTGCCCCGTAGCGTGTCGGATGCCGCCGCCTTCTACCGAGCCGAGGAGGGAAGCTCGACAGATAAGGTGTTCTGGTCTCAGTATGCTTAGGCCGAACACCCGGTGCCCTTAAGCAACCAGCTGAAACAGCTGGTCGAGCTCCATAAGGTGGCCGAACAGGCCATGAAGGGCCTCATAGTCCGGTTGTGGCCTGGAGAGGCCATGCCTGGGAGCTACTTCGGGCTGGTGAGGCGGCTGGTGGAGGCCTGTCCAAGGCTCAAAGTCATCAAGCGCTCCATATGCATCGAGGGTTCCCGTAGGGTGCTTGCCCGTGCGAAGGTGCACTGGGGCAAGTTGGATGTTGAGAAGCTTGTGAAGGACGGGCCACAGCCGGGCAAGGAGCATCGCAAGCCCGAGATGTATTATGAGGGCGTTCTGAAGGGTACCCGCCTTGTGGCGGATGAATGTTCCATGGATGTAATTTTTCAGTAAACTCGCTCGTTTTGTCCTGTGCGCTGAAAACTTGTTCATGTGCGCTAAGCAATGCTTTTTAAGTATAAAATATTACCTTCTGTGCGGTCGTTTATCAAATTTGAGAGAAGGCGAGTCGTTGGCTTCTGCCCCCATGGCACGAGTGCTGGGGTGTTCGGGATAAACATGAGCGCTCTTTTTCCCATTCTTGGGTCCTTCGAGGGAGGCGCTCAACACAACGAACAAGGCAATCGGACTATAATGCTTGAACACTCTCACTTAGCCATAGAATTCTATAATTTTAAATTTCGGCGAAGCCCCTAGTGTTCGGAAGACCGAGTTCGGGGCGCTATCCACGCCTAGGCCGGACAAAGCCGACTCCTCGCTCTAAGCGGCATAAGTCTTTAGGGACTCGAAAACCTCTCGAACAGCGACCAGCTCTCGCCTCATCATGACGGTCAGTTTTAGCTTTCTCAACTAAGGTGCTTAGCCCAGCTCAACTGGGGCACAATCGCATTAGTTCTCCTAGTGCTACCATAGCCGATATAATGGAACATAAGGTACCAAAACATAGGAGCCGGGCAAACCCAACTATTGACCCAAAACATGATTCGGAACCGATGCATATAATGCTATAAGTTCGGGGTGCCGCACTTGTGAAAGTGTTCGGACTTCTCACACCGTATTGTGGGGTACTTAAGCCCCTGGCGTATTGGCCGTACCAAAGTGTACGGGTGCAACATGTCATTAATGAACATATATTCGTAAAAAAGAGTAATGCAATAATAGACGGAGGCTATGCATTGTTTATTTAAAAAAGGTTGCGATCAAAGCAGGACGATACAAATAGTGCGATAAGAAAAAGATGGGACTATCAAATATGTCATTTCCAGGGGCGAGCTGCGGAATGTTATGCGAAACAGGTATACTGCTCGTTATAGAGACCACCTTAGAGTTCCGTAGTGCGGCATAGCTTTCTGCTCCCCTGGTTGTTTTATCGTTTGTGCGGCAATTGTACTGCCGGACAGGCCTTCCGAAGAGTGGAGTCCTGAAAGTAAGAGAAAATGGAAAAGTCGGCAGCCCCTAGTGCGGTTTAAGCCGTGTTTCGGGCGTGCCGTGATTGTGCCCCTCCCCTTTTGCCCATGGTATTTCCAGAGCATAGTTATGTACGCGCAACACTGGTTTCGCAAGTTTGCGAGGGCTGGAGTTGGGGCCGCATTGCTACACTTGCTCGGAACGTGCCCGACGGTCTTGTTGTAGGTTACTCCGGGCGCGCTTGACGGTGTCCAGACGTTTAATGGCCGGACTGGAGAATTGCCTTGAGAGGCTGCTTTGTACTTCCGCTGCGATAGCCGCCGTATGCTCCTCCGTTCGGAGAGAGCGTTTGGTGTTTCCATTGACCGTGATGACTCCTCGAGAGCCTGGCATTTTGATCTTGAGGTATGCATAGTGCAGCACCGCATTGAACTTGGCTCAGTTCGCCCGAGAAGTGCGTGATAGCCACTGCAGAACGGAACTATGTCGAAGATTAACTCCTCGCTTTGGAAATTATCCGGAGATCCAAAGACCACTTCAAGTGTAACTAAGCCTGTACAGTTGGCCTCTACACCTGGTATGACGCCTTTAAAGGTCGTTTTAGTGGGTTTAATCCTCGAGGGATCGATGCCCATTTTCCGCACTGTATCCTGGTAAAGCAGGTTCAGGATGCTGCTGCCGTCCATAAGGACTCTAGTGAGGTGAAATCCGTCAATAATTGGGTCTAGAACCAATGCGGCAAATCCGCCATGACGGGTGCTAGTGGCGTGGTCCCTTCGATCAAAAGTGATCGGGTAGGAAGACCATGGGTTGAACTTTGGGGCGACTGGCTCCATCGCGTATACGTCCCTTAGCACATGCTTCCACTCCCTCTTGGGGACGTGGGTTGCGTATATCATGTTCACCGTCCGCACTTGTGGGGGAAAACCTTTCTGTCCACTGTTGTTCAGCGGTCAAGGCTCCTCCTCGTCATCGCTATGCAGCCCCTTGTCTCTGCTTTCGACATTTAACTTGCCTGCCTGCTTGAACACCCAACAATCCCTGTTGGTGTGATTGGCTGGTTTTTCGGGGTTGCCATGTATCTGGCATGAGCGGTTGAGTATTCGGTCCAAACTGGACAGGCCCGGAGTATTTCTTTTGAATGGATTTTTCCGCTGACCGGGTTTAGAGCCTCTGAATCGGGCATTAACTGTCGTATCCTCAGCATTGCTGCCGTTAATGCGGCACTTTTTCTTGTTGCGACACGACCTGCCACTTCTGTCCTTGGTATCCGAATTACCAGGGCTCTTGGTCATGTTATTGCTGCGAGCTAGCCAGCTGTCTTCTCCCGCGCAAAAGCGGGTCATAAGTGTCGTGAGGGCAGTCATAGATTTCGGCTTTTCCTGTCCTAGGTGCCGTGCAAGCCACTCGTCATGGATGTTATGCTTGAAGGCTGCTAGGGCCTCTGTGTCCGGACAGTCGACGATTTGATTTTTCTTGGTTAGGAACCGTGTCCAGAATTGTTTGGCCGATTCTTCTGGCTGTTGAATTATGTGGCTAAGGTCATCGGCGTCTGGTGGTCGCACATAAGTGCCCTCGAAATTTTCAAGGAATGCGGCTTCCAGGTGCTCCCAACAACCAATTGATTCTGCTGGCAAGCTGTTAAGCCAATGCCGAGCTGGTCCTTTAGGCTTGAGTAGGAGGTATTTGATGGCGTGTAGGTCATCACCGCGGGCCATGTGGATATGAAGGAGATAGTCCTCGATCCATACCGCAGGATCTGTTGTGCCATCGTATGATTCGATGTTCACGGTTTGAAACCCTCGGGGATTTGATGATCCATTACTTCATCTGTGAAGCATAGTGGGTGTGCGGCGCCTCTGTATTGGGCTATATCACGACGCAGCTTGAACGAGCTTTGTCTACTATGTTCGGCCCGGCCGGATTTACTGTCTCCGGCATGACGAGTACCGTTTCGTGCCATGGGGCGCCCACGTGATCTGTAGATCGATCTTGTTTTCCTTGCCTTGTCCTCCAATATATCTCGCAGGTCTGGAGCATTTTGCCATGCCTTGGTATTTTTTGAGCGGCGCCGGGGTGCGGCTTGATTGGAGGGCCGAGAGGCCTCTCTGTCGCGGCCACGGGGTGGCCGGTCGGCCGCATCATGCGTTGGTGATGTAGGTTTAGGTGCTTCCTCCTCTAATTGGGGTAGCAACCTACGCTTTGGGTAGCTCTTGGAGGGGCGTTTGAGTTCATACTCTTCGGCCGCAAGGACTTCAGTCCATCTGTCGGCTAGCAAATCTTGATCAGCTCTAAGCTGTTGCTGTTTTTTCTTGAGGCTGCTCGTCGTGGCAATAAGCCTGCGTTTGAAACGCTCTTGTTTGACGGGATCCTCCGGCACAACAAATTCGTCATCATCGAGGCTTGCCTCGTCTTCGGAGGGAGGCCTATAATTATCGTCCTCGACCTCTCTGTCTGCCGCTCTCTCATGAGGGCTGGCTTCTCTATCCTCCTGTGCTAAATCTTGCTGGAGGTGGTTGTCTTCGGCACTGTCCGGGGTGTTATTATCTCCCGTGCCGGAATCATCGTTTTTGTTTTGGCGGGATTTAGAGCGGCGCCGCTGATGCCGGCGCTTAGGCTGCTTCTTGGAGGGGTCATCCACCGCTGTTCCATCGCCATTGCCTTCTTTTGGGGTGTCCACCATGTATATATCATACGACGTGGTGGCTTTCCAGTGCCCTATAGGCACTGGTTCTTGATCGTCTCCTGCATCGGCGTCCATACCGTCGATATCTTCGGAGTGGAAGTCGAGCATGTCGGTTAAATCATCGACAGTGGCTACGAAGTGGGTGGTGGGTGGGCTTTGAATTTCATCATCCGCATCCCAACCTTGCTGACCATAGTCCGGCCAGGGCTCTCCTGATAATGAGAGAGACTTTAGTGAATTCAGAATATCGCCGAAGGGCGAGTGCTGAAAGATGTCCGCTGCGGTGAACTCCATGATCGGCGTCCAATCGGGTTCAATCGGTCGGGGCGCGGAGGGCTCGGAGTCTGGAGAGGAGTCCTTCATGGCCTGTTCGGCCACCTTATGGAGCTCGACCAGCTGTTTCAACTGGTCGCTTAAGGGCACCGGGTGTTCGGCCTCAGCATACTGAGACCAGAACACCTTCTCCGTCGAGTTTCCCTCCTCGGCTCAGTAGAAGGCAGCGGCATCCGACACGCTACGGGGCAAGTCTGCGAATGCTCCTGAGGGCTCCGGATTCACGTAAGTAACAAGTAATTCACTTTTACGTGCTTGCTTTGCATAAAGAATGCCTTACCCGCCGCTATCTTTTTTATTGCCTCAACCTCCTGGAGGACCTTCTGGGCTTCGGCCTTGGCAGACTTGGCATCTTCAATGGCTGTCGCGAGGTCAGACTCTCGCGTGTTCGAGTCAAGCTCCAAACTCTCGTGTTTTTTTAGGAGAGCCTGGAGCTCTTGCCGCACCTCGCCAACCTACTTCTCCCGCTCGGTGCGCTCCATGGCCGCCCTCTTCTCAGCCTCGGACAGCGCTTGCTTAAGGGTCGCCACCTCAGTTGTGGCCACTACAATAGCCGCGTTAATCCTGTCACTTTTTGCAATTGCACCTTTCACATATTTCAATAAGGTATTTCTTACCTTCCTTCTCCTCGAGCTGCTGCTTGGCCAGGCCGAGCTCTTGCTCGGACCGCTCGAGGTTCTGCTTCAGCGTGCCCACCTCCGCTGTCAGTGCGGCGGATGCTAGCAGCGAAGCCTGCATACGCATATTGACTTACTTTTGTTAGACTCCTGCGAATGTTATTAGATCCTCTATTCGCCTTTTCTTTCCGAACGCCGAACAGAGCATCAGCGGCTACTGTCTATGCGGTAATATTTTTACATATTCCTTACTTACCTCAAAGCCTGTTAGAAGGCTTGCACAGGCTTTAGCCAGTCCGCTCTTGGCGGACTAAACCTTCTGGATCACCGCACTCATAATAGTGCGGTGCTCCTCGTCAATGGAGGCGCCGTTAAGCGTCTCCAGCAAATTGTCCGGTGCCTCCAGTTGGACGGAGGTCACCGGCTCGGTATGCTTGCTCCTCTTGGAAGGAGGCTGCCTACCGGAGTCCAGAACCGTTGAAGGTTCCGGCGCGGTGTCCGGCTCAAGGCCGGACTTGGAGCCCTTGGGGGTTCTATCCCCTTTACGCCTGGAGTCCGGGAGGTTTCCTTGCGGCGCCTCCAGGACCACCACCTCCTGGCTTGGAACCTATTGGGACGCCACCAAGGCGCCGTCCGTAGGGTGGGGGGAGGAAGCCGTCGGAAGCGAATTCACATTCGACGAATCCAGGGAGCCGCTCGACCACTCGTCGAGCCCGGCCTTGGGCGGACTGCACAATCATATTCGGCGTAAGGAGGAGCTGTGCAAGAAAGGAACACTATGAATTGCTCTGGTGTCCGAATACTTACGATCTCGCCAGGGGCTTAGCCTTGTGCGGCCACTCCTCTTCGCCGTCGTCGGCGTTGGTGGAGTAGTCCAGTGGAAGGGTCTTCCCCTTCTTGGACCCCTCGGCCTCCCCAGTTGGAGCGGCCTTCCTTTTCTTCCCTTCCCCCGCTTGAGGGGGAGAGGTCCCTTCTTCCTCCTCCTCGTCTTCACAGGAGGAGTGCGCCTTGGAGTCGTCGGATGATGAATCCGACACCTCCTGGTGCCGGGCACTCTTTCGAGTCCCCGTGGCCTTCTTCTTGACCTTCTTCTCCGGCACCACATAGGGTGCCGGAACCAGCAGCTACGCCAAGCGAGCGTCCGCTGGGCCTTCGGGCAAAGGAGCCGGACAGTTGATCTGTTCGGACGTCTCCTGCCAATCCTATCAAAGGTAAGGGAGCGTAGATTCGGCATGGAGTCAAACTATGAAAAACTAATACCTTGTAAATGGTAAAAACAGCCTACCACACGAGCGCGACGCTGCGTGTTGAATCCGTGATCCTTGGTAGCGGATGTGGGGGCCTCGGCGCCCTTGAAAAGCACATTCCAGGCATCTTCGTACGTCATGTCGAAGAGCCTGCTCAGAGTTCGTTGCTGCGCCGGGTCGAACTCCCACAGGTTGAAAGCCCGTCGTTGACACGGGAGGATCCGGCGGATGAGCATAACCTGGACTACGTTGACAAGTTTGAGCTTCTTGTCCACCAGGGTTTGGACGCATGTTTGGAGTCCGGTCAGCTCTCCTTCTGTACCCCACGACGGGCCCGTCTCTTTCCAGGAGGTGAGCCGTGTAGGGTGTCCGGATCAGAACTTGGGGGTTGCGACCCATTCAGGGTCGCGCGGCTCAGTGATGTAAAACCACCCCGATTGCCACCCCTTTAGGGACTCCATGAAGGAGCCCTCGAGCCATAGGACGTTGGGCATCTTGCCCACCATGGCGCCTCCACACTCCGCCTGGGTGTCGCGCACCACCTTCGGCTTGACATTGAAAGTCTTGAGCCATAGGCCGAAATGGGGGTGGATGCAGAAGAAAGCCTCGCACAGGACGATAAACGCCGAGATATTGAGGACAAAGTTTGGGGCCAGATCATGGAAATCCAGGCCATAGTAGAACATGAGCCCCCGGACAAATGGGTGGAGAGGGAAGCCCAGTCCGTGGAGGAAATGGGGGAGGAACACCACCCTCTCATGGGGCCTAGGGGTGGGGATGAGCTGCCCCTCTTCAGGAAGCCGGTGCGCAATGTCGTTAGACAAGTATCCGGCCTTCCTCAGTTTTTTGATGTGTCCCTCCGTGATGGAGGAGACCATCCACTTGCCTCCCGCTCCGGACATGGCTGGAGAAGGTTGAGGTGGGGTGTGCGGACTTGGGCGTTGGAGCTCGAGTGCGCGGAAATGGATAGGCAAAGGAGGAAGAAGGCGCGGATGAAAAGGTGGATCCTTATCCCCTTATATGGGTGGACGCGACTATGCGTCCCCACCAGCCTAGTAAAACTCGCTTATCTCCCAAGCGCCATAATCAATGGCGCGGTTGGGATACCCACACCCGTATTGATGAGAATCCCGGAATAACGGGACATGATCTTTGCTTTGACAAGACGTGCCAAGGAAACCGGCTCGCTAAACACGCTGAGGTGGGATAGTAAAACGATTCGAATAAAGACTTGGCCGCAGTGTGATGTCACGCTACGTAATACGTCAGCAGATTAGATTTGTGTAAATATTATTCTCTCTATGGCAATATGTGGAAACTTATTTTGCAGAGCCGGACACTACCTTTGTGTTCAAAATCTTCTATGAAGTACTTGGAGGAGGAACCCGCCTTGCAATACCGAAGACAATCTGCGCGCCGGACTCGTCGTCATTGAAGCCTGGTTCAGGGGCTACTGAGGGAGTCCTGGATTAGGGGTGTCTAGATAGCCGGACTATACCTTCGGCCGGACTCCTGGACTATGAAGATACAAGATTGAAGACTTCGTCCCGTGTCCGGAAGGTACTTTCCTTGGCGTGGAAGGCAAGCTTGGCAATACGGATATGTAGATATCCTACCATTGTAACCGACTCTGTGTAACCCTAGCCCTCTCCGCTGTCTATATAAACCGGAGGGTTTTAGTCCATACGACGAACAACAATCATACCATAGGCTAGCTTCTGGGGTTTAGCCTCTCTGATCTCGTGGTAGATCTACTCTTGTACTACCCATATCATCAATATTAATCAAGCAGGACATAGGGTTTTACCTCCATCAAGAGGGCCTGAACCTGGGTAAAACATCGTGTCCCCTGCCTCCTGTTACCATCCGCCTAGACGCACAGTTCGGGACCCCCTACCCGAGATCCGCCGGTTTTGACACCGACAGCGTGCAATAGTTTTTTCATAAAAAATTAGCAGAACACCACTAAGTTGTAGTCATGTTGAAAGAATGCAGTTGAAGCCAGGATCCACACTTGAAGTTGCATCCCTAGTGCCTGACATGCAATTGGCCCGCCCCCTCTCCCGCTGCCCCCTCCGACAAAACAAAGGTCCAGTTGCAACCAATGTTGGGGGACATGAAGTTGCGGTCCGATGCGACCCTTGCAGTTGCGGGCCCCCTCGAGAGAACAAAAAAGTCCAGTTGCGGTCGGGTTACAAGACACGTAGTTGCGCTCGGGTACGACAATTGCAGTTGCATGACCAGTGTCAGACATGCAACTGGCCCACCCCCTCCGACAAAACATAGGTCGAATTGCAACCATGTCGGGGGACATGCAGTTGCGGTTGGTTGCGGCGCCTGTAGTTGCAGTGCTATTGTCGGGCTTGCAACTGTCCCGCCCCCTCCAGTGGCACCTCCTCCAGCAGCACCCCCTCGGACAGAATAGAAAAGTCCAGTTGTGGTCGGGTTACAAGACATGTAGTTGCGGTCGGGTGCGACACTTGCAGTTGCATTCCTAGTGTCGGACATGCAACTGGCCCGACCCTTCTCCTATCGCCGCCTTCGACAAAACAAAGGTCCAGTTGCAACCATGTTGGGGGACATGCTGTTGCGGTCGGGTGTGGTGCTTATAGTTGCGGGGATGTTGTCGGGCTTGCAACTGGCCCGCCCCCTCTACCGGCACCCCCTTCGACAAAACAAAAATGATAAGTGGCGGTAGGGCTAGAAGACATGCAGTTGCGGTCGGTGCGACACTTGCAATTGCATGCCTAGTGTCGGACATGCAATTGGCCCGCCCCCTCTCTCGCCGCCCCACCTACAAAATAAAGGCGCAGTTGCAACCATGTTGGGGACATTGTAGTTGCAGTCGAGTGCGGCGCTTGCAGTTGCGGGGCTGTTGTCAGGCTTGCAACTGGCCAACCCCCTCTAGCGGCGCCCCCTCCGACAAAACAAAAAAGTCCAATTGTGGTCGGGTTACAAGACATGCAGTCACGCTCGGGTGCGACACCTGCTGTTGCATTCCTAGTGTCGGACAAGCACCTGGCCCGCCCCTTCGACAAAACAAAGGTCCAGTTGCAACCATGTCGGGGGACATGCAATTGTAGTCAAGCGCGACACTTGCAGTTGCATGCCTAGTCTCTGATATGCAACTGCATCCTCTCCCATCGCCCAACTAAAAAAAATGTTAGTTGCAGTCATTTGAGTAGACATTGAAAGTGCAGCTATCCCTAGGTGGTTTTGGTAATTCATAACAACATATAGCTCATTGAGCTAATTCTATTCCAAGATGGTTATTTCAGGAAAGCTCAATGATTGGCATGGCATGGATGTGAAAGTGGAACCCTCAAAATGCTAAGGACAAAAGATTGGCTCAAGCTCAAAAGCTCAAGACTCTTCATTTTATATTTTAGTGATCCAAGATCACATTGAGTCTTTAGGAAAAGCCAAACTATCAAGGAGGGATGAGGTGTTGCTTAATGAGCCTCTTGCTTCATGTATTTAATGATATGCTCCAAAATCCTCAGCTACTTTCCCATATCCACAAATGACCTAAACCCTAAGCCAAACTCGGTCATACTGATTCTATCTATCCGGCGCCACCGAGTTTCATATGTCATAAGCCACTGCCAAACCCTAGCAATTCGGTCCTACCGATAGGGATCTCGGTCTCACCGAGATGGGATTGCAAACTCTTTGTTTCCCTTTCGTAACTTTTCGGTCTCACCGAAAGAGCGGATTGGTCCCACCGAGATTGCAGTGTAAATTCAGTGTTTCCTTTTTGTAACTTTTCGGTCTCACCGAAAGAGCAAATCGGTCCCACCGAGTTTGCCTGACCAACTCTCTGGTTAGCTTATTACCAAACTCGGTCTCACCGAGTTTGTGTAATCGGTCTCACCGAGATTACGTTATGCCCAAACCCTAACAGAATCGGTCCTACCGAGTTGCATGTCAATCCCACCGAAAATCTCTAACGGTCACTAGGTTTACCTTTTCGGTCCGACCGAGTTTGTTGATTCGGTCCCACCGAGATTGGTAGATTGTGTGTAACGGTTGGATTTTGTGTGGAGGCTATATATACCCCTCCACCTCCTCTTCATTCATGGAGAGAGCCATCAGAACACATACACAATTCCAACTCATATGTTCTGACAGAGAACCACCTACTCATGTGTTGAGACCAAGATATTCCATTCCTACCATATGAATCTTGATCTCTAGCCTTCCCCAAGTTGCTTTCCACTCAAATCTTCTTTCCACCAGATCCAAATCCTATGAGAGAGTTGAGTGTTGGGGAGACTATCATTTGAAGCACAAGAGCAAGGAGTTCATCATCAACACACCATTTGTTACTTCTTGGAGAGTGGTGTCTCCTAGATTGGCTAGGTGTCACTTGGGAGCCTCCGACAAGATTGTGGAGTTGAACCAAGGAGTTTGTAAGGGCGAGGAGATCGCCTACTTCGTGAAGATCTACCGCTAGTGAGGCAAGTCCTTCGTGGGCGATGGCCATGGTGGGATAGACAAGGTTGCTACTTCGTGGACCCTTCGTGGGTGGAGCCCTCCGTGGACTCGCGCAACCGTTACCCTTCGTGGGTTGAAGTCTCCATCAACGTGGATGTAGGATAGCACCACCTATCCGAACCACGGGAAAAACATCCATGTCTCCAGTTGCGTTTGAATTCTCCAAACCATTCCCTTTACATTCTTGCAAGTTGCATGCTTTACTTTCCGCTGCCAATATACTCTTTGCATGCTTGCTTGAATTGTGTGATGATTGCTTGACTTGTCCTAAAATAGCTAAAATCTGCCAAGAACTAAAATTGGGAAAAGGTTAAGTTTTTATTTGGTCAAGTAGTCTAATCACCCCCCTCTAGACATACTTTCGATCCTACAGACATGCAATTGCACTCAAAGACGACACTTGCAGTTGCATGCCTAGTGTTAGACATGCAACTATGTGTCTCTCTAGCCGTCCTCCGATAAAACAGAGTTAGTTGCAGTCGAGGGCGACACTTGTAGTTGCATGCCTAGTATCAGACGGACAACTTCACCGTTTCTCACCACCCACCACCGAAGAACACCAGGTGACCCTTCCTCAGATTGTTGACTGCAACAAAGCTTCTCCACCATCTTCCATATGTTGCACTTTGTTGAGAACCCTCACTTTGCACTGCACGATCATGAACTAGCCTCGAAACTTGTAACGCCCTCAATGCGGCTATATCTCCCACGTGTCGAAGCACAACTTAGAGGCATAACCGCATTGAAAGCAATGTCGCAAGTGAGGTAATCTTCACACAACCCATGTAATACATAAGGGAAATAGATACATAGTTGGCTTACAATCGCCACTTCACACAATTACATGAATAAAGCATTACATCATCCAGATACACTCAAGGTCCGACTACGGAACCAAAATAAAGATAAACCCCCAAATGCGACAAAGTCCCCGATCGCCCCAACTGGGCACCACTACTGATCATCGGGGAAAGGCACATAGTAACGGCGAGAGTCTTCATCGAACTCCCACTTGAGCTCGGTCATATCGTCTGGAGTGGTATCATCGGTTCTTGCATCTGATTTCGGAAGTATCTCTGAGTAATGGGGACTCAGCAATCTCACACCCTCGCGATCAAGACTATTTAAGCTTATGGGTAAGGTAAAGGTATGAGGTGGAGCTGCAGCAAGCGACTAGCGTATATGGTGGCTACCTTACGCAAATGAGAGCGAGAAGAGAAGGCAAAAGCACGGTCGAGAAACTATGATCAAGAAGTGATCCTAGAACAACCTACGTCAAACATAACTCCAACACCGTGTTCACTTCCCGGACTCCGCCGGAAAGAGACCATCACGGCGACACACGCGGTTGATGTATTTTAATTAAGATAAAACTTCAGGTTTTCTACAACCGGACATTAACAAATTCCCATCTGCTCATAACCGTGGGCACGGCTTTTGAAAGTTCAATCCCTGCAGGGGTGTCCAACTTAGCCCATCACAAGCTCTCACGGTCAACGAAGGATATTCCTTCTCCCAAGACAATCCGATCAGGCTCGGCATCCCGGTTACAAGACATCCTCGACAATGGTAAAACAAGTCCAGCAAAGCCGCCCGAATGTGCTGACAAATCCCGATAGGAGCTGCACATATCTCGTTCTCAGGGCACACTCAGATAGGTCAAGCTAGGAGTAAACCAGCCCTCGACTTTCCCCGAGGTGGCCCCGTAGGCTGCCCGGTTCGGACCAACACTTAGACAAGCACTGGCCCGGGGGGGTTAAAATAAAGATGACCCTCGAGAGAGCGACTCCCAAGGGAAAAATAGGTGGTGGTGAGGCAAATGGTAAAACCAAGGTTGAGCCTTGCTGGAGGAGTTTTATTCAAAGCGAACTATCAAGGGGCTCCCATTATAACCCAACCGTGTAAGGAACGCAAAATCCGGGAACATAACACCGATATGACGGAAACTAGGGCGGCAAGAGTGGAACAAAACACCAGGCATAAGGCCTAGCCTTCCACCCTTTACCAAGTATATATTGTGATATCCCAAAAATAATATCCATGTTCCAACAAGGAACATACTCCAATCTTCACCTTCAACTAACAACGCTATAAGAGGGGCTGAGCAAAGCGGTAACATAGCCAAACAACGGTTTGCTAGGACAAGGTGGGTGAGAGGCTTGGCTTAACAATATGGGAGGCATTATAAGCAAGTGGTGGGTATCGCAGCATAGGCATAGCAAAAGAGAGAGCATCTACCAAGCAAAGATAGAAGTGATTTCGAGGGTATGGTCATCTTGCTTGAAATCCCGCAAGGAAGAAGAACGAGTCCATGAAGAAGACACACAGACATAGACGAACGGTTCCTCACAAACGCGACATTATCGGAACTAACCCGAAGAAGCAACACCGGAAAGAAGCACACAACATAGTAAACAACCAACACATGAACATAGTATGATATGCGGGATGCGGTATGCGGTGCATATGCATGATTTGGAAAGGAATGATTGAACCTGGCCTCAACTTGGAAAACCAAGAGTGCCACCGGAAATAGGAGTTGATTTCGGTTGAAATGGATATAAAGATCACCGGAATCGGATGCACGGTTTGGAAATGGCAAGCAAAACAAATATGGCACCGGTCTGCGATAAACAACAAATGGCCATCTAAATGCATCAAGATAAATATGCTACAGCACTCAAACATTGCAACAAAATACATGGCAAGGATCCACTCATGATGCTTGACAAAAGATGAACACTGAGCTACGGCTAGTTCACTCATTAACAGGTTCAAACAAGCATGGCAAAAGTGCAAAAGATAACAGGTTTCAGACTTGATGAAATTAACATGTCAGGAATTTATCATCAGGAAGCAATGTTTAGAGCACGATAAATATATGCTACAGGAACATATCATGGAAAAACAAGGCATGTCATGAAGCTACTCTAAGCATATAACAAAAGTCCCTTACTGAGCATAAACCAAACGGGATCAGAAAATACAATTGCAAGCATGTGAAGATAGCAAAAACATAAACAGATTCAGACTTAGTGAAAAACTGGAGCATGCAAAACAGATTAACAAGTAGGCATGTTTACGACCTCGATGCACTCACTACGAGGCCTGGCATGACAAACTAAGCATACACCCAGCAAGAAGACATGGCATAGAAGCTATACATGGCAAGAACAACAACATAGCAATCACGGATCAATAGCAACATCCTCGGCAAAATCGCTAAACATATCAACAATCTGCAAGGAACATTTTATAGCAAAAGTAGAGCTCGATTAACTCAAGCTAGGGTGCTCCATAAATGCAAACAAAGATATGGATGGATAGAGCACCACAATATTAACAAAACATCCTTACTAATCATCCTCAAAAGAGGCACGGATCACTAGGAAACAACATGAACACATGGCATAAAAATAATGACAGGGCAAGGACTTAGTGAAATTCAAAGTCCCTGAAATCAGCATCATTGAGTAAGCTACTATGCATGCTTGTGCTAGTCACCACAAAGATCACAAAAAATACATGGCATACACCCCTGTAAGGATGGCATGACATTCTACAAAACACATGTAGAGCTCGGGATCATAGCATGCACATTAATCCTGGCAAAAATGACAAAAGGCCATTTGCTGAAACAGATCTGACATAATCATCACATAGCCCTCTTCCAACAGCATTTCGGGCATCAAGATGAGCTCAAATGAAAATGATGCAATGAGATGAAATGATGTACTCATCGAGACGAACATTTTGATATGCTACACATCCAAAACAGAGCCATGGGTGTAGAGTTATGCCATGATGAAAATGCCTAAAAATTACTGGGATAAAATGACTTAGGGAAAATTTGGACCTCACGGAAAGTCAACGCGGGATGGCGCGGTGCGGGACGACGCGATTCGGGACGGAGAGGCGCGTTTGGTTCGGATCCCGGTGGATCTCGTCTCACCTGGACGGATCTGACCGGATCCGACTCCGGCGAGGGCGAGCGGGTTCCGGCAAGCGGCGCCGGTGGATGACGAGGTCGCTGGAGGACAACGCCGGCGAACGGAGGCGCGGGCGCGGGCGCGACGTAGAACGACGGCGGGGCAGGCGAGCTCGCTCTGGCGAGGCGCGAAGGCGGCGGGCGGTGGAGGCGGCGCACGGCGGTGGTGGCGCGGGCAGCCGGCGGGCGGCGCGGCCCTGGTTCGGGAGGCGGCACGGCTCTAGGCCCGCGCGGGCCCCAGATGGGCTCCGCGGGCCGGCGGGGTGGAACGGCGGCGGTGGACACGTGTCGCAATGCGAGTGGCGGAGGGGCGGTGACGGACATGTCCGGCGGCGCGAGGATGAAGGGATCTAGGGTTAGGGGCGAAATGGACCTGGGATTGAAATGGAGGGGTCTATTTATAGAGGTAGAGGGAGCTAGGAAGCTCCAAATGAGGTGCAGTTTTCGGCCACGCGATCATGATCGAACGCTCTAGGTGATGGAAGGGTTTTTGGTGGGTATTGGGTTAGTTTGGAAGGGTGTTGGGCTGCAACACACACGAGGCCTTTTCGGTCCCTCGGTTAACTGTTGGAGTATCAAACGAAGTCCAAATGGCACGAAACTTGACAGGCGGTCTACCGGTAGTAAACCAAGGCCACATGACAAGTCTCAGTCCAATCCGAAAACGTTTAACACCCGCACACGAAAAGAGGCAAAAGGGGATATCGGGTGACATAGGAGCGCCGGATTGCAAAACGGACAACGGGGAAAAAAGCTCGGATGCATGAGACGAACATGTATGGAAAAGAAATATACATGATGACATGATATGAAATGCATGACACGCCAGCAATGACAAGGCAACACCAGCGAATAATTGGAGGACACCTGGCACATCGGTCTCGGGGCGTTACAACACTCCACCACTATGAGAGGATCTCATCCCGAGATCTAGAATGGCACCGGAGGGAAAACAGAAGAGAAAGAGAAGAGGTAAAACTAAGTTGCTTCTTTGAAAATTGAGTGAAACCAAAGAACCTTGAGAGGTTAAGCCATTTCGAGAAAAGAATACAGCGGAGATGAACGAAGTTGAAAGCACTCCGTTAAGAAAGAGGAACAAGGAACAACAAATTCGTACAATACTCCGGTTGAGAAGGGATGCAAGACTTGATAAGGTGAAAAGAACTTGAGCAGAGGGCACAACACCCCGGTTAAATTAATAAGCACGACAAGAACATGATCTTCACAATTTGAGATGATGATGGAAAAGAGCAACATCACAATGCCTCCGGAACAAAAGAATAGAAGATAGATAATTGAAATAGGAGAATGAAGAAGAAAATGCCAACTTCTGCCACAAAAGAGCTTGAAAAGGCATCCTTAGGAGAAGGGTCGAACGGAGATGTTTGAAAAACAGCAACGAAAAGAACAAGGTTGTAGTGGGCTTATGGAGAACATCTCAAAACGGAGTTGAAATTCTTCCACTGATGGAAACGATAGATTGGATTGATATGGACAAGAAGACGAGAAACTTATTTCACTGAGAGGATAAATGAAGAACTTGGATCATTTATAAGCACCATAAATAGCAAGAATCCTTAGGGAAAAGCTTTAGGTGAAATATAACCCAAGATAATTCCAATGACGAGATTGATGGATTTAATATATCTCATTCTTAACAACATGTGAATCATGAAACATGAATTCAGATTATCAAGAATGACATAATACCACCTCCAATGATACGGAAGAGAGAATTGCTCTCCGAAATGCCAAATGAAGAATGATAGAGCTCCTCTGAAAAGAATCTTGATGAACACTTTGAGAAGGAATTAATTCTATGATGAACCAATAGGTAGAACTCCATGAAGAACTCCAGTAATAAAAGAATGATCAGACGAAAGGAAAGAGGAGTTGAAAACACAAGGTGAAGCCTTGCGATGATTATATAGATCTTCATGATGATATAATTAAGAGAGGTTGGAACTCCGGAAAAGAAAGATGAGCAAAAGAAACCAAGAATTTTTTGATGAACCTCCGGAATAAAGAATTGATCACTTGGATGAAACACGAATAAGAATTACGTTATGCGTATCCTTCACCAATTTAGATTGATGACAAGCAACGGATTTGGCATACTACTTATACTCGTAGAAAGGATTAGGAGAGATATAACACAAACTTGAGGTGGTCTTCAACGAACCACCGTAAGAATTGAAACAACGAATAAATTGATATGGTAAAGAAGGAAGAGAAGTCTTGAAAAAACCACCATAAGAATTGGAAATGAAGGAAGTAAAAGAATGAATCACCGGTAAGAATTAGAGAACAAATGATGATACTTGAGGGGATTTAGATACCACTTAAATGAGATGACTAGAGAATATTGAGTGGTGCACCGGTAAGATTTAGAGAAGGAGATCTGAAAGCTAGAAAGAATAATTCTGAGATGATGGGCTTCGGAGAATCAAACTGAAAAGACTCCTGAACTGCTCTGGATGGTTGAAAAGAATTCTCACAATTGAGATCAATTATGAGAAGATGGCAACAAGCTAGAATCACGAATCTCCGAGAGAATGGACAAGATTAAAGAGAAACTCTTCTTCAGTCTTCAAATGCAGAGAATGACAGTGAGAAACACCACCATGATTTGTTGAGGTACTCCAGAATGAAAATTAGAAAGGTTGAACCAACGACGAAAGAATTTGAAAGATCTTGGAGAAAGACATATGACTGATGACGATTCATTCTTATGTCAAACTTTATAAGATTTGAGAATATCTCTGGGAGAATAAGAAGAGTCAGGTAAGATCCTGGAAAAAGAACTGTGGGTTAGGGCCCACTCAAAAGATACACCGTTGAAATGATTACTTGAAAAGAGAGACTACACCGGTTGAATTACGTGGCTTTGAATGAGGTAACATCCTCCCAAAAGCTTGAACGAATTGAGAATGGAAACTTGAATCTTCGAGATATCTTGAGCACGCTGGAACAATTGAATAGCAAGGGGGGAATGATTATGAGGTGCACAGGCATGGAAAAACATTTGAAACAAGGAAAGGATATGGTCAACACCAAAAACTTGAATTCGACCCACCGGAGAAGAAAAAGAACGAATAATGATGAACTAGAAGCTCCGTTAGAATCTTCATGAGAAACAGCGGGTAAGAACATTGAAAGGAAAGAAAGAAGATACTTCACATCAATAAAATTATACTTGATTGAGATATATGAGTCCTCGAAGAAAAACAAGGGAGGGAGGGCGGGAAGAACAAAGGCAACTTGGAGATGGATGAAACAAACAACATTGAGAAAACTTGAGTTGATCTTGCGGATGTTGATCGGGTCCACTTGAAGAGAAATACGCCGGTTGAGAAGGATTGTCATGAAAACCTCGATTATCAAGAAGGATTAGTATTCACAAAGGAGTATGAGAACACCACTTAGGAAAAGGTATGGAATCAACACTTGACATTGAAGCAACTCAAATACCACAACTCAAAAAAAACAAAGGATTGGCTTGCAGAATAAGCCAGAACAAACATATGATACAGATTTTGTCCGAAATTTTCGTGGTGGGGCCTACACGGGCTCGATCGTACAGCACCATCATGTACAAGGCAGTGCACATGACATACGAAGCGTCCCCGAGTCGGCATAGCCAAGGACTCTTTAAGACACAACAAGACCACTGTAAAACCAACCGTGGATAGGCGGACCACTAGACGTCGAACCCCAATTTCATATCATGAAGGAAATATGCCCTAGAGGCAATAATAAAGTTATTATTTATTTCCTTATATCATGATAAAGGTTTATTATTCATGCTAGAATTGTATTAACCGGAAACATAATACACGTGTGAATACATAGACAAACAGAGTGTCACTAGTATGCCTCTACTTGACTAGCTCTTTGATCAAAGATGGTTATGTTTCCTAACCATGGACAAAGAGTTGTCATTTGATTAACGGGATCACATCATTAGTTGAATGATCTGATTGACATGACCCATTCCATTAGCTTAGCACCCGATCGTTTAGTATGTTGCTATTGCTTTCTTCATGACTTATACATGTTCCTATGACTATGAGATTATGTAACTCCCGTGTGCCGGAGGAACACTTTCTGTGCTACCAAACATCACAACGTAACTGGGTGATTATAAAGGTGCTCTACAGGTGTCTCCCAAGGTACATGTTGGGTTGACGTATTTCGAGATTCGGATTTGTCACTCCGATCGTCGGAGAGGTATCTCTGGGCCATCTCGGTAATGCACATCACTTAAGCCTTGCAAGCAATGCAACTAATAAGTTAGTTGTGAGATGATGTATTACGGAACGAGTAAAGAGACTTGCCGGTAACGAGATTGAACTAGGTATTGGATACCGACGATCGAATCTCGGGCAAGTAACATAACGATGACAAAGGGAACAACGTGTGTTGTTACGCGGTCGGACCGATAAAGATCTTCGTAGAATATGTAGGAGCCAATATGTGCATCCAGGTCTCGCTATTGGTTATTGACCGGAGACGTGTCTCGGTCATGTCTACATTGTTCTCGAACCCGTAGGATCCGCACGCTTAAGGTTTCGATGACAGTTATATTATGAGTTTATACGTTTTGATGTACCGAAGGTTGTTCGGAGTCCCGGATGTGATCACGGACATGACGAGGAGTCTCGAAATGGTTTAGACATAAAGATTGATATATTGGAAGCCTATGTTTGGATATCGGAAGTGTTCCGGGTGAAATCGGGATTTTACCGGAGTACCGGGAGGTTACCGGAACCCCCCCGGGAGCTATATGTGCCTTAGTGGGCCTTAGTGGAAAAGAGAAGGGGCAGCCCAAGATGGGCCACGCGCCCCTCCCTTCCCTTGGTCCGAATAGGGCAAGGAGAGGGGGCTGGCCCCCCTCTCTCTTTCCCCCCCTCCGCGAATCCTATTCCAACTAGGATGGGGGGGGGACACTTTGCTGGATTGGAGTCCGGGGATCGTCATCGAGCTGAACGTGTGCTAAAACTCGGAGGTGCCGTAGTTTCGGTGCTTGATCGGTCGGGCCGTGAAGACGTACGACTACATCAACCAAATGCTTTCGTTGTCGATCTACTAGGGTACGTAGATCACACTCTCCCCTCGTTGCTATGCATCACCATGATCTTGCGTGTGCGTAGGAAAATTTTGAAATTACTATGTTCCCCAACATATCATACATCTTTCTCCTTTCTATCCACCCATATAAAGGGACAAGGATTCACCTTTCTATCCACGGCTTCTTCCTCCTTTGCTCATCCGTTTTCGCACACTCGAGCCCTAGCGCCCAAGTCCTCACTTCCACCTCAACCTTCTCCAACCATGTCCGGAGCGGGAAGCAAGTGGATGGTCTCCTCCGTCACGGAGGGAGACATCAAGAAACTGGGGAGAGCCGGATACCTGCCCGACGACATCGCGCACCGGCTCCCAGATGAGGGGCAGCTCATCCCCACCGCTAGGCCCCATGAGAGGGTGGTATTCCTCATCCATTTCCTCCGCGGACTGGGATTCCCTCTTCATCCCTTCGTCCGGGGGCTCATGTTCTATTACGGCCTGGATTTCCATGATCTGGCCCCGAACTTCATCCTCAACATCTCGGCGTTTATCGTCGTGTGCGAGGCCTTCCTCCGCATCAAGCCCCACTTTGGCTTATGGCTGAAGACCTTCAATGTCAAGCCGAAGGTGGTGGGCGGCCGCCAGGCGGAGTGCGGAGGCGCCATGGTGGGCAAGATGCCCAACATAACATGGCTCAAGGGCTCCTTTGTGGAAACCATAAAGGGGTGGCAATCGGGGTGGTTCTATATCACCGAGCCGCGCGACCCCGCATGGGCAGCGAC
The DNA here is from genome assembly GCF_018294505.1 of Triticum aestivum. Lineage (NCBI taxonomy): Eukaryota > Viridiplantae > Streptophyta > Magnoliopsida > Poales > Poaceae > Triticum > Triticum aestivum. Next base: position 34,913,064 of record NC_057809.1, read on the forward strand.
CCCCGAGTTCCGATCTGGCATCCCCACGCGGCTCACCTCCTGGAAAGAGAAGGGCCTGTCCTGGGGTAGTTTGAAGGAGCTGACCGGACTCCCAACATGTACTCAAAACATGTTGGACAAGAAGCTCAACCTTGTCAACATAGTACAGGTTATGCTCATCCGCCGGATACTCCCGTGCCAACAACGGGAGTTCACCTTGTGGGAACTCAATCCGGCGCAGCACCGAACTCTGAACAGGCTCTTCGACACGACTCATGAAGACTCTTGGAGGGTGCTGTTCAAAAGTGTCGAGGTCCCTCCCCCTATTACTGAGGATCGCGGATTCAGCGCGAAGCGCCAAGCCAGTGCAGTAAGCTGCTTTAACTTTCAGAGGATAATCATCTTTTATATAGATTGACTTTATGCGGGATCTAAACTCCCGTACCTTTGACAGGACTGGCAGAAGATGGCCGGACAGATCGACTGTCCGACTCCTTTGCCCGAAGGCCCCGCTGACCCTCTTCTGGTGAAGATGTTGACTCCAGCCCCTTACAAGGTGCTGGAGAAGACCAAGAAGGCCAAGGTAGCTCGAAAGAGTTCCCGACACTAGGCGTCGTCGGACTCACCGTCCGATGACTCTGCGGCGCAGTCCTCCCCCGAAGAAGAGGAAGAAGAAGAAGAAGAAGAAGAAGAAGAAGAAGAAGAAGAAGAAGAAGAAGAAGAAGAAGAAGAAGAAGAAGAAGAAGAAGAAGAAGAAGAAGAAGAAGAAGAAGAAGAAGATGCTCCCCCACCGACTGGGGGAGACAAGAAAAGGAAGGCCGCCCCAACCGGGGAGGCCGGAGGGTCCAAGAAGGGAAGGACTCTCCTTCCGGACAGTTCCACCGCCGCCGACGAAGGCGAAGACGAGTGGTTGCCCAGGGTCAAGCCCCCGGGGAGATCGTAAGTATTCGGATACCAGAGTAACTCATAGGATTCCATTGTCGCACTGCTTTCCTTAATCGTCGAACATAATTATGCAGGCCGCCCCGAGCCAATATCGAGGTATCATCGGATGGCTCCCTGGCTCGTCGGACATGGATAGCGTTCCAGTCCCGACCGCCACCTCCCCTCATCCTGGCGACGACGCCAAGGTGTTGTCTCAAGAGGCACCGGATCCAGGGGAGACAGTCCTGGAGGTGCCTCAAGGCGACCTTCCGGACTCCGGGAGCCGAGGGGACGGGCCCCCTGAGAGCTCCGAGTTCGGCCCTCAGCCGAACACCACGCTAGACCCTCCAGCGGTTCCGGGCTTGGGCGGGCGATTTCCTTCTAAGAGGAGCAAGATGCCTGTGCCGGTGACCTCTGTCCATCCAGAGGCGCCGGACAATCTGCTGGAAGCGCTTCGCAGCGCTTCCATCGACGAGGAGCACCGCACTATCATGATTGCGGTCATCCAGAAGGTTCAGTCCGCCAAGAGCGGATTGACTGAAGCCTGTGCCAGCCTTCTAACAGGCTTCGAGGTAAATGTTTTAAAATGTAGTAGAAATATTACCGCATAGACAGTAGCCCCTGATGCTTTGTTCGGTGTTCAAAAAGAAAAACCGAACAGAGGATCAAATAATACCGCAGGAGTCTAACATAAGTATGTCGATATGCGTATGCAGGCTTCGCTGCTGGTGTCCGCCGCACTGACTGCGGAGGTCGCCGTGCTGAAGCAGGACCTCGAGGGGTCCAAGAAGGAGCTCAGCCTTACCAAGAGGCAGCTCGAGGAGAACAAGGGTAAGTAATACCCCGTCTATAGATATGTATATAAAAAAAGGACGCGATTGCAAAATGACAGGATCATTGTATGTTTGCCAGGGGCCACGACTGAGGTGGCAACCCTGAAGCAAGCGCTGACCAAGGCCGAAGATACAGCGGCCAAGGAGCGCACCAAGCGAGAGAAGCACGAGGCTCGGGTGAGCGAGGTGCAGCAAGAGCTCCAGGCTCTCGTGACGAAGCATGAGGCGTTGGAGCTTGACTTGAAGACGCGAGAGTCTGAGCTTACCGTGGCCTGTGAGAGCGCAGAGTGCCAAGGCCGAGGCCTAGAAGGCCCTTCAGGAGATCGACGCGATGAAGAAGATAGCGGCGGGTAAGGCTTTCTATATGCAAAGCAAGCATGTAAAAGTAAATTACCGATTACTTACCCGGATCCGGAACTCTTCAGGAGCATTCACAGATTTGCCCCGGAGTGTGTCTGATGCCGCACAATTTTACCAGGCCGAGGACGGAAGCTCGATGGAGAAGCTGTTCTAGTCTCAGTATGCTGAGGCCGAACATCCGGTGCCGATGAGCGACCAGCTAAAGCAGATGGTCGAGCTACATAAGGCGTCCGATCAGGCCATGAAGGGCTTTATAGTCCGGCTGTGGCCTAGCGACGCCCTTCCGAACAGCTTCTTCGGCTTGGTGAGGCGGCTTGTGGATGCCTACCCACGGCTGGAGGTCGTCAAGCGATCCGTCTGCATTGAAGCTGCACGCTAGGCTTTCGCCCGTGTAAAAATGCAGTGGGTCAAGCTAGATGCCGTGAAGCTGATCAAGGAGGGGCCGCCGGAGGGCAAGGAGCACTGCCACCCCGAGATGTACTACGAGGGTGTTCTGCCGGGTGCCCATCTTATCGCGGATGAGTGCTTGAAAGATGTAATATTGGAATGAGACTTGCTCGTTTTATCTTGTATGTATGAAAACTTGTTTCATATGCGCTATGCAACGCTTGTTGGAATTTAAAATATCAACTTCTGTTTGGCTGTTTATCCAATTTGAGAGATGGCTAGTCCTCGGCTTCTGCCCCCATGCCACGAGTGCTGGGGTGTTCGGGAGAAACCTGAGCACTCTTGTTCCCATGTTTGGGTCCTTCGAGGGAGGTGCTCAGCACAACGAACAAGGCAACCAGACTAATAATGCTTTATCACTCTCACTTAGCCATAGAATTCTATAATTTTAAATTTCGGTGAAGCCCCTGGTATTTGGAAGGCCGAATTCGGGGCGCGATACACGCCTGTAAGCCGGACAGGGCCGGCCCCTCGCCCTAAGAGGCATAAGTCTTTAGGGACTCGAAAAACCTCGCCGAACAGCGACCAGTCTCTTGCCTTATCATGACAGTCAGTTTTAGCTTTCTCTACTGAGGTGCTCAGCCTGGTAGAACCGGGGCACAATCGCAGTAGTTCTCCTAGCGCTACCTTAGCCGATAGAGCGGAACGTAAGGTACCAAAACATAGGAGCCGGGCAAACTCAACATTTGACCAAAGACATGATTCGGAGCTGATGCATATAATGCTATAAGTTCGGGGTGCCGCACTTGTGAAAGTGTTCGAACTTTTCACACCGCATTGTGGGGTACGTAATCCCCTGGTGTATTGGCCGTACCAAATTGTATGGTTGCAAGGTGTCATTAGTGAACACGTATATATATATTTCGCTCCCAAGGGCAAGCTGAGGAATGATATGAAATCAAATATTTCGCTCATTACTGAAATCAACCTGGGAATTCCGTGGTATAATGTAGCTGTCTGCCTCCTTGGTTGCTGCATCATGTGTTCAGCAATAGTGCTACCAGACAGTGTTTCCAGAGATTAAGGTCCTGAAAGAAAAAGAAAAATAACCAAACGGGGGGCCCCTAGTGTGGTTTAGGCCGCGTCTTGGGGCGTGCCGCAGTTGTGCCCCCCTCCCCACATGTGCCCATGGTATTTTTAATGCGTAGTTATGTACGCGCGGCACGAGCTTCGCCGCTGGGCTGGGATTGGGGTGGCCGCCGTATTGCTACGTGAGCTCAGACCGCGCCCGGCGGTATATTTGCCGATTCCCCGAGCGCGCTTGAAGGTGTCCGGGCTTTGAAACGCCGAACTGGTTGATTGCCTTGAGAGGCTGCTTTGCGCTTCTGCCGCGAGGGCCGCGGTGTGCTCCTCTGTTCGGAGAGAGCGCTCTGTGTTTCCATTGACTGTAATAACTCCGCGAAGTCCTGGCATCTTAAGCTTGAGGTATGCATAATGCGGTACTGCATTGAATCTAGCAAATGCGGTTCGCCCGAGCAGCGTGTGATAACCACTGCGGAATGGGACTATATCGAAGACTAACTCTTCACTTCGGAAGTTATCTGGGGATCCGAAGACCACTTCCAGTGTAATTGAGCCTGTGCAATGGGACTCTACGCCTGGAATGACGCCCTTAAAGGTCGTTTTTGTGGGTTTGATCCTTGAGGGGTCTATACCCATTTTGCGCACTGTGTCCTGATAAAGCATGTTCAGGCTGCTGCCGCCATCCATAAGGACTCGAGTGAGGTGAAATTCGTCGATGATTGGGTCTAGGACCAGTGCGGCAAATCAGCCATGACGGATACTAGTGGGGTGGTCCCTGCGATCGAAGGTGATCGGACAGGAGGACCAAGGGTTGAACTTTGGGGCGACTGGCTCCAATGCATATACGTCCCTGAGCGCACGCTTCTGCTCCCTCTTGGGGATGTGGATTGCGTATATCATGTTCACCGTCCGCACTTGCGGGGGAAACCTCTTCTGTCCTCCAGTGTGCGGCTGCCGGGGTTCCTCCTCGTCATCGTTATGCGGCCCCATGTCCTTGTTTTCGGCAATTAACTTGCCGGCTTGCTTGAACACCCAACAATCCCTGTTGGTTTGATTGGCTGGCTTGTCTAGGGTGCCGTGTATTTGACACGAGCGATCGAGTATACGGTCCAAGCTGGACGGACCCGGCGTACTTTGTTTGAATGGCTTTTTCCGCTGACCAGGTTTAGAGCCTTTGAATCCGGCATTGACTGCCGTATCCTCGGTATTTTCGCTGGTAATGCGGCGCTTATACTTGTTGCGACATGACCTGCTATTGCCGTCCTTGGTGTCTGAGGTACCATGGTTCTTTGATATGTTATTACTGCGAGCCAGCCAGCTGTCTTCTCCCGCACAAAAGCGGGTCATGAGCGTCGTGAGAGCTGCCATAGATTTCGGCTTTTCTTGACCAAGGTGTCGGGCTAGCCACTCGTATCGGATGTTGTGTTTGAAAGCCGCTAAGGCTTCCGCATCCGGACAATCAACGATTTGATTTTTCTTTGTAAGGAACCGAGTCCAGAATTGCCTGGCCGACTCTTCTGGCTGCTGAATTATGTGACTTAAATCATCGGCGTCTGGTGGTCGCACTGTTGGGTAACGTAGTAATTTCAAAATTTTCCTACGCACACGCAAGATCATGGTGATGCATAGCAACGAGGGGGAGAGTCTGATCTACGTACCCTTGTAGATCGCAACGGAAGCGTTTGACACAACGTAGTGGAAGTAGTCGTACGTCTTCTTCCCGATCCGACCGATCCACGCACCGTTACTCCGGCACCTCCGAGTTCTTAGCACACGTTCAGCTCGATGACGATCATCGGGCTCCGATCCAGCAAAGCGTCGAGGAAGAGTTCCGTCAGCACGACGGCGTGGTGACGATCTTGATGTACTATCGACGCAGGGCTTCGCCTAAGCACTACAACGGTATGATCGAGGTGGAATTTGGTGGCAGGGGGCACCGCACACGGCTAAGGAACGATCTCAAGGATCAACTTGTGTGTCTAGAGGTGCCCCCTGCCCCCGTATATAAAGGATCCAAGGGGAGGGGCTGGCCGGCCAAGGAGGGAGGCGCAGGAGGAGTCCTACTCCTACCGGGAGTAGGACTCCCCCCTCCAATCCTATTCCAACTAGGACTCCAAGGGGGAAAGAGAGAGAGAGAGGTGGCCGGCCACCTCTCCTAGTCCTAATAGGACTAGGGGAGGGGGGAGGCGCGCAGCCCTCCATGGCAGCCCCTTTCACCTTTCCACTAAGGCCCATGTAGGCCCATTTGGCTCCCGGGGGGTTCCGGTAACCCTCCCGGTATTCCGGTAAAATCCCAATTTTACCCGGAACACTTCCGGTGTCCAAACATAGGCTTCCAATATATCAATCTTTATGTCTCGACCATTTCGAGACTCCTCGTCATGTCCGTGATCACATCCTGGACTCCGAACAACCTTCGGTACATCAAAATGCATAAACTCATAATAATTGTCATCGTAACGTTAAGCGTGCGGACCCTACGGTTCGAGAACAATGTAGACATGACCGAGACACGTCTCCGGTCAATAACCAATAGCGGGACCTGGATGCCCATATTGGCTCCTACATATTCTACGAAGATCTTTATCGGTCAGACCGCATAACAACATACGTTGTTCCCTTTGTCATCGGTATGTTACTTGCCCGAGATTCGATCGTCGGTATCCAATACCTAGTTCAATCTCGTTACCGGCAAGTCTCTTTACTCGTTCTGTAATACATCATCTGACAACTAACATCTTAGTTATAATTCTTGCAAGGCTTATGTGATGTGTATTACCGAGAGGGCCCAGAGATACCTCTCCGACAATCGGAGTGACAAATTCTAATCTCGAAATACGCCAACCCAACATCTACCATTGGAGACACCTGTAGTACTCCTTTATAATCACCCAGTTACGTTGTGATGTTTGGTAGCACCCAAAGTGTTCCTCCGGTAAACGGGAGTTGCATAATCTCATAGTCATAGGAACATGTATAAGTCATGAAAAAAGCAATAGCAACATACTAAACGATCGGGTGCTAAGCTAATGAAATGGGTCATGTCAATCAGATCATTCAACTAATGATGTGACCTCATTAATCAAATAACAACTCTTTGTTCATGGTTAGGAAACAAAACCATCTTTTATTAATGAGCTAGTCAAGTAAAGGCATACCAGTGACACTCTGTTTGTCTATGTATTCACACATGTACTATGTTTCCGGTTAATACAATTCTAGCATGAATAATAAACCACACATGTACTATGTTTCTGGTTAATACAATTCTAGCATGAATAATAAACATTTATCATGATATAAGGAAATAAATGATAACTTTATTATTGCCTCTAGGGCATATTTCCATCAGTCTCCCACTTGCACTAGAGTCAATAATCTAGATTACACAGTAATGATTCTAACACCCATGGAGCCTTGGTGCTGATCATGTTTTGCTCGTGGAAGAGGCTTAGTCAACGGGTCTGCAACATTCAGATCCGTATGTATCTTGCAAATCTCTATGTCTCCCACCTGGACTAGATCCCGGATGGAATTGAAGCGTCTCTTGATGTGTTTGGTCCTTTTGTGAAATCTGGATTCCTTTGCCAAAGCAATTGCACCAGTATTGTCACAAAAGATTTTCATTGGACCCGATGCACTAGGTATGACACCTAGATCGGATATGAACTCCTTCATCCAGACTCCTTCGTTTGCTGCTTCCGAAGCAGCTATGTATTCCGCTTCACATGTAGATCCCGCTACGACGCTTTGTTTAGAACTGCACCAACTGACAGCTCCACCGTTTAAAGTAAACACGTATCCGGTTTGCGATTTAGAATCGTCCGGATCAGTGTCAAAGCTTGCATCAACGTAACCTCTTACGATGAGCTCTTTGTCACCTCCATATACGAGAAACATATCCTTAGTCCTTTTCAGGTATTTCAGGATGTTCTTGACCGCTGTCCAGTGATCCACTCCTGGATTACTTTGGTACCTCCCTGCTAAACTTATAGCAAGGCACACATCAGGTCTGGTACACAGCATTGCATACATGATAGAGCCTATGGCTGAAGCATAGGGAACATCTTTCATTTTCTCTCTATCTTCTGCAGTGGTCAGGCATTGAGTCTGACTCAACTTCACACCTTGTAACACAGGCAAGAACCCTTTCTTTGCTTGATCCATTTTGAACTTCTTCAAAATCTTGTCAAGGTATGTGCTTTGTGAAAGTCCAATTAAGCCTCTTTTTCTATCTCTATAGATCTTAATGCCTAATATGTAAGCAGCTTCACCGAGGTCTTTTATTGAAAAACTCTTATTCAAGTATCCCTTTATGCTATCCAGAAATTCTATATCATTTCCAATCAGCAATATGTCATCCACATATAATATCAGAAATGCTACAGAGCTCCCACTCACTTTCTTGTAAATACAGGCTTCTCCAAAAGTCTGTATAAAGCCAAATGCTTTGATCACACTATCAAAGCGTTTATTCCAACTCCGAGATGCTTGCACTAGTCCATAAATGGATTGCTGGAGTTTGCACACTTTGTTAGCTCCCTTTGGATCGACAAAACCTTCCGGTTGCATCATATACAACTCTTCTTCCGGAAATCCATTCAGGAATGCAGTTTTGACATCCATCTGCCAAATTTCATAATCATAAAATGCGGCAATTGCTAACATGATTCTGACACACTTAAGCATCGCTACGGGTGAGAAGGTCTCATCGTAGTCAACCCCTTGAACTTGTCGAAAACCTTTTGTAACAAGTCGAGCTTTATAGACAGTAACATTACCGTCAGCATCAGTCTTTTTCTTGAAGATCCATTTATTCTCGATTGCTTGCCGATCATCGGGCAAGTCAACCAAAGTCCATACTTTGTTCTCATACATGGATCCCATCTCAAATTTCATGGCCTCAAGCCACTTTGCGGAATCTGGGCTCACCATCGCTTCTTCATAGTTCGTAGGCTCATCATGATCTAGTAGCATGACTTCCAGAACTGGATTACCGTACCACTCTGGCGCGGATCTTGCTCTGGTTGATCTACGAGGTTCAGTAGTATCTTGTTCTGAAGTTTCATGATCATTATCATTAACTTCCTCACTTATTGGTGTAGGTGTCGCAGAAACAGTTTTCTGTGATGTACTACTTTCTAATAAGGGAGCGGGTACAGTTACCTCGTCAAGTTCTACTTTCCTCCCACTCACTTCTTTCGAGAGAAACTCCTTCTCAAGAAAGTTTCCGAATTTAGCAACAAAAGTCTTGCCTTCGGATCTGTGATAGAAGGTGTATCCAATAGTTTCCTTTGGATATCCTATGAAGACACATTTCTCCGATTTTGGTTCGAGCTTATCAGCTTGAAGCTTTTTCACATAAGCATCGCAGCCCCAAACTTTAAGAAACGACAACTTTGGTTTCTTGCCAAACCATAGTTCATAAGGCGTCGTCTCAACGGATTTTGATGGTGCCCTATTTAACGTGAATGCGGCCGTCTCTAAAGCATAACCCCAAAACGATAGCGGTAAACAGTAAGAGACATCATAGATCGCACCATATCTAGTAAAGTACGATTACGACGTTCGGACACACCATTACGCTGTGGTGTTCCGGGTGGCGTGAGTTGCGAAACTATTCCACAATTTTTCAAATGTATACCAAACTCGTAACTCAAATATTCTCCTCCATGATCAGATCGTAGGAACTTTATTTTCTTGTTACGATGATTTTCAACTTCACTCTGAAATTCTTTGAACTTTTCAAATGTTTCAGACTTGTGTTTCATTAAGTAGATATACCCATATCTGCTTAAATCATCTGTGAAGGTGAGAAAATAACGATATCCGCCACGAGCCTCAATATTCATCGGACCACATACATCGGTATGTATGATTTCCAATAAATCTGTTGCTCTCTCCATAGTACCGGAGAACGGTGTTTTAGTCATCTTGCCCATGAGGCACAGTTCGCAAGTACCAAGTGATTCATAATCAAGTGGTTCCAAAAGTCCATCAGTATGGAGTTTCTTCATGCGCTTTACACCGATATGACCTAAACGGCAGTGCCACAAATAAGTTGCACTATCATTATCAACTCTGCATCTTTTGGCTTCTACATTATGAATATGTGTATCACTACTATCGAGATTTAACAAGAATAGACCACTCTTCAAGGGTGCATGACCATAAAAGATATTACTCATATAAATAGAACAACCATTATTCTCCGATTTAAATGAATAACCGTCTCGCATTAAACAAGGTCCAGATATAATGTTCATGCTTAACGCTGGCACCAAATAACAATTATTTAGGTCTAATATTAATCCCGAAGGTAGATGTAGAGGTAGCGTGCCGACCGCGATCACATCGACTTTGGAACCGTTTCCCACGCGCATCGTCACCTCGTCCTTAGCTAATATTCGTTTAATCCGTAGTCCCTGTTTCGAGTTGCAAATATTAGCAACAGAACCAGTATGAAATACCCAGGTGCTACTGCGTGCATTAGTAAGGTACACATCAATAACATGTATATCACATATACCTTTGTTCACCTTGCCATCCTTCTTATCCGCCAAATACTTGGGGCAGTTCCGCTTCCAGTGACCAGTCTGCTTGCAGTAGAAGCACTCAGTTTCAGGCTTAGGTCCAGACTTGGGTTTCTTCTCCTGAGCAGCAACTTGCTTGCCGTTCTTCTTGAAGTTCCCCTTCTTCTTCCCTTTGCCCTTTTTCTTGAAACTAGTGGTCTTGTTAACCATCAACACTTGATGCTCCTTCTTGATTTCTACCTCCGCAGCTTTCAGCATTGCGAAGAGCTCGGGAATAGTCTTGTTCATCCCTTGCATATTATAGTTCATCACGAAGCTTTTGTAGCTTGGTGGCAGTGATTGGAGAATTCTGTCAATGACGCAATCATCTGGAAGATTAACTCCCATCTGAATCAAGTGATTGTTATACTTAGACATTTTGAGTATATGCTCACTGACAGAACTGTTCTCCTCCATCTTGCAGCTATAGAACTTATTGGAGACTTCATATCTCTCAATCCGGGCATTTGCTTGAAATATTAACTTCAACTCCTGGAACATCTCATATGCTCCATGACGTTCAAAACGTCGTTGAAGTCCCGATTCTAAGCCGTAAAGCATGGCACACTGAACTATCGAGTAGTCATCAGCTTTGCTCTGCCAGACGTTCATAACATCTGGTGTTGCTCCAGCAGCAGGCCTGGCACCCAGCGGTGCTTCCAGGACGTAATTCTTCTGTGCAGCAATGAGGATAATCCTCAAGTTACGGACCCAATCCGTGTAATTGCTATGATCATCTTTCAACTTTGCTTTCTCAAGGAACGCATTAAAATTCAACGGAACAACAGCACGAGCCATCTATCTACAATCAACATAAACAAGCAAGATACTATCAGGTACTAAGTTCATGATAAATTTAAGTTCAATTAATCATATTACTTAAGAACTCCCACTTAGATAGATATCCCTCTAATCCTCTAAGTGATCACGTGATCCAAATCAACTAAACCATGTCCGATCATCACGTGAGATGGAGTAGTTTCATCGGTGAACATCATTATGTTGATCATATCTACTATATGATTCACGCTCGACCTTTCGGTCTCCGTGTTCCGAGGCCATATCTGTATATGCTTGGCTCGTCAAATATAACCTGAGTATTCCGCGTGTGCAACTGTTTTGCACCCGTTGTATTTGAACGTAGAGCCTATCACACCCGATCATCACGTGGTGTCTCAGCACGAAGAACTTTCGCAACAGTGCATACTCAGGGAGAACACTTCTTGATAATTTAGTGAGAGATCATCTTATAATACTACCGTCAATCAAAGCAAGGTAAGATGCATAAAAGATAAACATCACATGCAATCAATATAAGTGATATGATATGGCCATCATCATGTTGTGCTTGTGATCTCCATCTCCGAAGCACCGTCATGATCACCATCGTCACCGGCGTGACACCTTGATCTCCATCGTAGCATCGTTGTCGTCTCGCCAATCTTATGCTTCCACGACTATCACTACCGCTTAGCAATAAAGTAAAGCATTACATCGCGATTGCATTGCATACAATAAAGCGACAACCATATGGCTCCTGCCAGTTGCCGATAACTTGGTTACAAAACATGATCATCTCATACAACAAAATCAGCATCATGCCTTGACCATATCACATCACAACATGCCCTGCAAAAACAAGTTAGACGTCCTCTACTTTGTTGTTGCAAGTTTTACGTGGCTGCTACGGGCTTAAGCAAGAACTCATCTCACTTACGCATCAAAACCACAACGATAGTTTGTCAAATAGACTCCGTTTTAACCTTCTCAAGGACCGGGCGTAGCCACACTCGGTTCAACTAAAGTTGGAGAGACAGTCGCCCGCAAGCCATCTATGTGCAAAGCACGTCGAGGGAACCAGTCTCGCGTAAGCGTACGCGTAAGGTTGGTCTGGGTCGTCTCATCCAACAATACCGCCGAACCAAAGTATGACATGCTGGTAGGCAGTATGACTTGTATCGCCCACAACTCACTTGTGTTCTACTCGTGCAAATAACATCAAACCATAAAACCTAGGCTCTGATACCACTATTGGGTAACGTAGTAATTTCAAAATTTTCCTACGCACACGCAAGATCATGGTGATGCATAGCAACGAGGGGGAGAGTCTGATCTACGTACCCTTGTAGAACGCAACGGAAGCGTTTGACACAACGTAGTGGAAGTAGTCGTACATCTTCTTCCCGATCCGACCGATCCAAGCACCGTTACTCCGGCACCTCCGAGTTCTTAGCACACGTTCAGCTCGATGGCGATCCTCAGGCTCCGATCCAGCAAAGCGTCGAGGAAGAGTTCTGTCAGCACGACGGCGTGGTGACGATCTTGATGTACTACCGACGCAGGGCTTCGCCTAAGCACTACAACGGTATGATCGAGGTGGAATTTGGTGGCAGGGGGCACCGCACACGGCTAAGGAACGATCTCAAGGATCAACTTGTGTGTCTAGAGGTGCCCCCTGCCCCCGTATATAAAGGACCCAAGGGGAGGGGCTGGCCGGCCAAGGGGGGAGGCGCAGAAGGAGTCCTACTCCTACCGGGAGTAGGACTCCCCCCTCCAATCCTATTCCAACTAGGACTCCAAGGGGGAAAGAGAGAGAGAGGTGGCCGGCCACCTCTCCTAGTCCTAATAGGACTAGGGGAGGGGGAGGCACGCAGCCCTCCATGGCAGCCCCTTTCACCTTTCCACTAAGGCCCATGTAGGCCCATTTGGCTCCCGGGGGGTTCCGGTAACCCTCCCGGTATTCCGGTAAAATCCCGATTTTACCCGGAACACTTCCGGTGTCCAAACATAGGCTTCCAATATATCAATCTTTATGTCTCGACCATTTCGAGACTCCTCGTCATGTCCGTGATCACATCCTGGATTCCGAACAACCTTCGGTACATCAAAATGCATAAACTCATAATAACTGTCATCGTAATGTTAAGCGTGCGGACCCTACGGTTCGAGAACAATGTAGACATGACCGAGACACGTCTCCGGTCAATAACCAATAGCGGGACCTGGATGCCCATATTGGCTCCTACATATTCTACGAACATCTTTATCGGTCAGACTGCATAACAACATACGTTGTTCCCTTTGTCATCGGTATGTTACTTGCCCGAGATTCGATCGTCGGTATCCAATACCTAGTTCAATCTCGTTACCGGCAAGTCTCTTTACTCGTTCTGTAATACATCATCTGACTACTAACATCTTAGTTATAATGCTTGCAAGGCTTATGTGATGTGTATTACCGAGAGGGCCCAGAGATACCTCTCCGACAATCGGAGTGACAAATTCTAATCTCGAAATACGCCAACCCAACATCTACCATTGGAGACACCTGTAGTACTCCTTTATAATCACCCAGTTACGTTGTGACGTTTGGTAGCACCCAAAGTGTTCCTCCGGTAAACAGGAGTTGCATAATCTCATAGTCATAGGAACATGTATAAGTCATGAAGAAAGCAATAGCAACATACTAAACGATCGGGTGCTAAGCTAATGAAATGGGTCATGTCAATCAGATCATTTAACTAATGATGTGACCTCGTTAATCAAATAACAACTCTTTGTTCATGGTTAGGAAACATAACCATCTTTGATTAACGAGCTAGTCAAGTAGAGGCATACTAGTGACACTCTGTTTGTCTATGTATTCACACATGTACTATGTTTCCGGTTAATACAATTCTAGCATGAATAATAAACATTTATCATGATATAAGGAAATAAATAATAACTTTATTATTGCCTCTAGGGCATATTTCCTTCACGCACATAAGTGCCCTGAAAGTTGTCGAGGAATGCGGCTTCCAGATCTTCCCAACAGCTAATGGAGTCCGCTGGCAAGCTGTTAAGCCAATGTCGTGCTGGTCCTTTGAGCTTTAGTGGGAGGTATTTGATGGCATGTAAATCATCACCGCGTGCCATGTGGATGTGGAGGAGGAAGTCCTCGATCCATACTGCGGGATCTGTTGTGCCGTCGTATGATTCCATATTTACAGGTTTGAAACCTTCTGGGAATTGATGTTCCATTACTTCATCTGTGAAGCATAAGGGGTGTGCGGCGCCTCTGTATTGGGCTATATCATGACGCAGCTCGAATGGGTCTTGCCCGCTGTGTTTGGCCCGGCCGGATTTGCTTCTGTATCCGGAGTGACGTTTGTCGTCTCGCAGAGTGGTGCGCCCTCGTGATCCGTAGATCGATGTTGAATGCTTTGCCTTGTCCTCCAATATGTCTCGCAGGTCTGGCGTATCTCCCCATGCCTTTTTATTTAAATGGCGTTGGGGTGGAGGCTGAGCTTTTCTCTGGAATGCCTCTCTATCGCGGCCACGAGGTGGCCGATCAGCCGTATCATACGCTTCTTCCTCTAGTCGGGGTAGTAACCTGCGCCTTGGGTAACTCTTGGAGGGGCGCTCGAGTTTATATTCCTCGGCCACGAGGACTTCAGTCCATTTGTCAGCTAGCAGATCTTGATCAGCTTGAAGCTGCTGCTGCTTTTTCTTCAGGCTATTTGTCTTGGCCATAAGCCGTCGCTTAAAGCGCTCTTGTTCGACGGGATCCTCTGGGACGGCGAATTCATCGTCGCCGAGGCTTGCCTCGTCTTCGGAGGGGGCTATGTAATTGTCATCCTCCTCCTCTCCATCTGCCGCTCTTTCGGGAGAGCTGACACCTTCATCCTCCTCCTCTCAATCTTGCTGGAGGGGATTGTTGTTGTCTTTGGCACTATCCGGAGTATTATTATTTCCTGTGCCGGTATCACCACTTTTGCTTTGGCGGGACTTAGAGCGGCGCCGCTGGCATCGATGCTTGGGTTGCTTCTTGGAGGGGTCATCCTCCGCTATCTCGTCGCCATTGCCTTCATTGGGTGTATCCACCATGTATATGTCATATGACGAGGTGGCTTTCCAGTGCCTTATAGGCGCTGGTTCATGTTTGTCTCCTACATCGTCGTTCATACCGTCGATGTCTTCGGAGTCGAAGTCGAGCATGTTGGTTAAATCATCGACAGTGTCTATGAAGTGGGTGGTGGATGGGCGTTGAATTTCTTCATCGTCCGCATCCCAATCCTATTGGCCATGATCCGGCCAGGGCTCTTCTGACAAAGAGAGAGAACTTAGTCAATTCAGAATGTCGCCGAAGGGCGAGTGCTGAAAGATATCCGCGGCGGTGAATTCCATGATCGGGGCCCAATCGGATTCGATTGGCAGGGTTGCGGGCGGTTTGGAGTCAGAAAAAGAGTCCGACACCTTGGAGTCATGGGCTGCACAGAGGATTATGCTGGTGTTCGGCTCGATCGCCGTTGAGACTGCAGCCCCTGAGGCAGTGTCTAACCACCCGTCCTCGATTGGCGCAGTTGGCTCCGAACTAAGGGTCGGAGCTGATGCGGGTGCGGCCTCCGGGGTACTGTTCGGCGGCAGAGCTAGGTCATACCCATCGCGACAGTGCGGCGCGTCCGGCTGTGGCTCGAATCCTTCGAAGATCAAGTCTCTGCGGATGTCGGCCATGTAGTTCAAACTTTCAAATCTGACCCGATGGCCAGGGGCGTAGCTTTCAATCTGCTCCAGATGGCCAAGCGAATTAGCCCGCAGTGCAAAGTCGCCGAATACGAAATTCTGTCTGGGGAGAAAAGTCTCACCCTGGACCGCATCGCTATCGATGATAGTAGGAGCCATCAAGCCTAACGACGACGACACAGAGGAACTCTCAATGAAAGCACCAATGTCGGTGTCAAAACCGGCGGATCTCGGGTAGGGGGTCCCGAACTGTGCATCTAGGCTGGATGGTAACAAGAGGCATGGGACACGATGTTTTATCCAGGTTCGGGCCCTCTTGATGGAGGTAAAACCCTATGTCCTGCTTGATTAATATTGATGATATAGGTAGTACAAGAGTAGATCTACCACGAGATCAGAGAGGCTAAACCCTAGAAGCTAGCCTATGGTATGATTGTATATTGTGATTGTTGTCCTATGGACTAAAACCCTTCGGTTTATATAGACACCGGAAAAGGTTAGGGTTACACAAGGTCGGTTACAAAGGAGGAGATATCCATATACGTATTGCCTAGCTTGCCTTCCACGCCAAGTAGAGTCCCATCCGGACATGAGACGAAGTTTTCAATCTTGTATCTTCATAGTCTAACAGTCCGGCCAATGGAGATAGTCTGGCTGTCCGGAGACCCCCTAATCCAGGACTCCCTCACTCACCATGGATGCAGCTCGGCCGCCCGGCGCTTGCCATGGATGCAGCTTCGCCGCTCATGCTCGCCATGGATGGATCCCGCCCTCGCCGCCCGCGCACGCCATGGATGCAGCTCCGCCTCGTTGGTGATTGACTGGTTCCAGCAAATAGAATTGCCCGTTGTAGCATTTTTCGTTGTTTGTCGTAGCAAAATGGAGACACAGTTGCAGCAAAAAAGAAGTGTCACTGTTTTCGCTGGCTGTAGCTCGCCGTTGAAGGTAGCAAACATTTTCATAAATGAATGGATGTAACAAAACCCATTGCCGGACATAGCAAATACCTACAATGGTTGCAACAAAAAAGTCTCCAGCGTCGTCGCGACTCAGCCACGCTGGATGTAGCAAAACATTATGCCGGCCGTAGCAAAAAGCGATGCTAGTTGTAGCAAAACCACGACACGGGTTTTGTGTTGTAGCAAAACGTGGCCCTAGCTGTAGCAAAATGATATGCCGGTTGTACCAAAAATCTATTCTAGTTGAAGCATGTAGCAAAAACGGTAGTGTTTTGTCCATCTTCTTCCACCTCCAGCCGTCGCTGGTTGAAGCTTTTTCAAACTACAGTTGAAGCTTTTCGTATGAACGGTTGTAGCTTTTCTTAGTGCATGGTGTCCAGTTGAAGCTTGATATACCGCTAGTTGAAGCTCTCGAATTGAACGGTTGTAGCTTTTTTGATCGTCGGTTGCAACATTGGTGGAGGAGAAAAAAATGCTTCCAAAGTTCGTCTGGAAGCATATGGTTGCAGCGGTGGGGGAAGAGGTCGCGCACTCGTGCTGCCGTGGTTGAAGCATCTCCGGTAGACGGGTCCAGCACATGGGAGTACGAGCGGCAACTCGCGGATGGCATATCCGTGGCGACTTCCAACTCCGGCTCGCCGGCGCGCGGAAGGAACCTGTAGCCGGGGGGAGGGTGGCTAGCGGGAAAGAAGTGGGCGTCCGCACTAAGGATGGAGATGACCTCCGCGGGGGGTAGGGCTAGCCGGCGGCGGGATCTGAAGGAGGAAGAAAGGGATCAGGAGGAGCGCGAGGCGTACGATGCGCTTCGCCTCGCATCGATCGAGTGGCCCGCGCGGGACCGGCGGAACGGTTCCACGGGCGTGCCGTTTCTAAACACTTCCCTACTTATTACGATGAAGCATTATTTGGCCAGTCTTCCACTCCACCCAAGTCTGTTTTGTTTAAAATGGATCTACAGGCGACCCAACCTGTGGTTGAGATGGTTAGGTGGACAGTGGTATCCCCAACCCACCAGGGTTCAAATCCTGGTGCTCGCATTATTCCTGGATTTATTTCAGGATTTCCGGCGATGCGCTTTCAGTGGGAGGAGACGTTCCCGTCGACGACGAGGCGCCTACGGTGACTTCGTAAATCTTAAGATGATATGTCGGCTCAGTCTTTCGGAGGTGCTCATAGGGGTAGGGTGTGCGTGTGTGCGTTCATAGGGGTGAGTGTATGCGCGTGTATATAAGCGCTTGTGTCTGTACTAATGCTAAAAAAAATGGATCTGCAGTCGTACCGTATCTGAAGTCGTAGAAAAGATGTCGCGTAAGTCGCACCATCTGTTCTGGCTACGCAGATATTAACCGACTTGGTGCATGTGCATCGCTCGATCTTGTTCCGCACCGGCCGTCGTGTGGCGTGTCGATCTTGGCCTGAATCGGCGTACGAGCAATGGCGGCCCAGGAGGAACAACCGGACTGGTTGAACCTCCCATCCGATCTGCTGACGATCATCGCGCGGAGGTCCCGCGACGCCGTCACCGGGCTCATAGCGTTCCGTTCCGTGTGCCGGGCATGGCGCGCCGCGTCAGGGCCAGCGCCGCGCCTCCTCCTCCCCCGTCCCCGTGCCGCGCGGCTCGTCTTCCCCTTGGCGCGCGGCTGGTCGATCGTCTTCCATGTCCACGACACCTCATGCCACCTCTCGCACCTGGCCACGGGCGCCACGGCGGCGCTGCCCGCTCTCACCGCCTTCCGCGACGCGGGCAGCGACGTGGTCAGGCACGCAAGATACGTGGACTGCAACGACGTGGATACGTCGGTCCGTAACGGCTGGATGTTCACAAACTACCTCGACTTCACGGACTGCCCGCGCTTCGCCGTCCACCTCCCGCCCGGCCCGCCGGCGGCGACCGGCATGACGGTCATGATGTGCCACATGATGCACCGGGAGGCGGGCATGTTCTTCTGCCGCCCCGGAGACCCGGCCTGGACCAAGGTGGGGGAGCCCAACAACATAGGCCACGGCTACTTCGACTTGGCCTACCACGACGGCAAAATGTTCGGCATGCAGCACAACAACTACCAGATGTCGGTGTTCGACGCTGCCACACTCGGCGCCCTGCAGCTGGTCGGCCGCCCGCCGGCCACCACCATGTTTGCCAACAAGATGTACGGCATCGGCGTTGAGATGGAAAAGTTCGATTACGCCCACCTCGTTGCGCTGCCAAGCAAGCTGGTTCTTGTCAGGACCACCGTCAAGTCGGCCCGCCCGGTGGCCTTCACCATCTTCGAGTTGGTCTTTTGCCCTGATGGGCAGCTCGCCTGGCGCAAGGTGACCGATGCTGGTAACTACGAATTGTTCCTGGATGGATATCACGCCACCTTCAGGGAAAACGACGGCGCCAACGGGAGCGGGACTCGGATCTACTATGTTCATGACACGCCCTGGAATTCTTCCACGGCACCCTGCTGCTACGATAACAAGTCGGCATGCGGCACGGCGGCCGGCTGCTACAAAAACAAGCCGAAATGCGGCACGGCGGCCTACTGCTACAGCGTCGAGGACAACAAGTTGGAATGCGTCTACAAGTCATCACCCAAGGACGATGGTCCTCCCGGCTGCTCAACTAAGCCTAGTTGGTTTATTCCCTAATAAGTTAGCTGCTAGTTTCATTTTATCTATTTATTTATATTGCGAATAGCTAGCTAGTTTCATTAATCACGTTAGCAGTTTTTGAGACAAATGAAATTACTTTTCTATTTGGTGGAACCCGTAATCGTCCATTCTGTCTTTTTTATGGATGAAAACACTTTATTAACTCAAAATGTTTTTAGTTGGATCTTGGATCTTGGATGTCCTCGCTCGCTCCGCCGCTCCGCGCCGACGGCCACTCCGGCCCCGACGCCCACCAACCTCGGGGGCCACCGCTCCGGCTCCCCTGCCCACGCCCTCATGGGCTCCCCGTCCCCCTCCACCGGCCATGGCCGCGAGCTTCGCTGGCTTGACTCCAGCCCTTCCCTGTCGCCTGCCAGATCTAGACGCCCCAGCCAATTCAGCTCCTACCGCGCGGCCCTCTGCGTCGAGCCCCTCGCGTCTTCCGAGGGCGGCTCGCCGCCGATGGCGCGCCATGGCCCTCGGTCCGAGATCTGCCATGTCACCGCCGAGGGCGACGCCGCCCCCTCCGACGTGCCGTGGGAGGAGGCCCACGGTCGCAAGCGGCCGCGCCGACGCTCGCCGCGGTGCCGTAGCGTGAACCCCTCCTCTGGGCGGCGCCCCCGCCCGCCGCCGTCCTCCCCTGGCGAGTGCCCTCGCTGCTTCAGCACGAGCCACCCGCGCTCGGAGTGCCGGCGCGCCACCTGCTGCCGCCGCTGCCGCTTCCCTGGCCATGTTGCGCGTGACTGCACCGCCCCCCGCTCCCCGGCTTCCTCCGCCGAGCCACCCGTCAAGCGCCACCGGGAATCGCCGCCGCACCCCAGTGCGGCATCTCCCGCTCTCTCGTGCTCGAGTGTAGCCGGCCCAAGCCACCCCGTGTCCTCCGGGTGTGGGGGTCGGTCCTCGTCCCCGCCCCTGCCGCCCTCGCCCTCTGCCTCCTCCCGCGACGGCGCCTCCGCAACGTCCAGCACGACGCCGGTCGTCCTTTCGGGCCACCCGGCCCTCCGCCCCGCGGCCGCGCTGTGCTACCTCCCCCGCATGCCGCGACTCATCGCTGCCAAGAACGAGCTCGCTGAACGCGCTCTCGTGGCCACCCTTGCCGGCAACCGCTCGGGTATCCCGTGCGAGGAGGTGGCAGCCCTGCTGCGCACCAAGTGCGGTCTTACCGATGATGAGTTCTCCGTCATCTGCCATGGGCGCGATGAGTTCCTCCTCAAGTTCTCCACCGCCGATGCGTGCGCCAGGGTGGGGCTGCGCCCGCCACGATCCCCGCGCTTTCACCTCATCATCCACCCTTGGAGCCGCGCCGCCGGCTGCGAGCCCGTCCAACCGCGCTTCCGCGTCGAGGTCAAAATCACCGGGATGCCTGACCAAGCGTGGCACCGCTCCGCCGTGGAGACCTTGCTCGCCCCGTACCTCGACATTGAGCACCTCCACCCCGCAACCCGCGATGGCTCAGACATGTCTAAGTTCAAGTTCTCTGCTTGGACCGCCAACCCCGAAGCCATCCCCCACTCCGCCGACCTTCTCCTCCTAGAGCCCGACGCTGTGAGGCGGATGCAGATCCTGACCGCGTGGAACGGTTCGTTCTCCACACGCTGCGCAAGCCGGTTCAGATCTTCGTCACGCTCTCCGAGGACTTCCGCCTCCCGGCTCCCGCGCCTGCGCACGGCCCGGCGCGCGCCCCGGACAGCTCTGGCGACGATGACGGGGCGGCTTCTCGCCAGCCCTCCCCCCTCTCCCCCCTGCTTGGCCGCAGCGCCACTCCTTCCCGCGACGTCCGACGCCACCGACCCGCGGAGGCCCGGGTCCGGCCGGTCACGCCGGCCGCCGCCGTCGCCACCGCCGTGCGCGCCCTCCGTTCCGTGGCTGGCAGGGGATCCTTGGGGCCCACCCGCCCACTGTTCCACCGCTGCCTGCTGGGCCACCCATCGCCCAACGGGTCTCTGGGATGCACGCCCGGGCCAGCCACGCTGGGCCCTCGTCATCTCCGGGCCCCGCCTCACCTGCCCTGTTGACGCGGTCGCCGCGCCAGGACAAATCTCCGCTGCGCCAAGACAACGGCTCCCCTCAGTCTCCCCCGCACCCTGACTGTGGGAACCAATCACCGCTCGGCTCCCACCCCGGTCCACGCCTCGGATCCCCTGCGGGCCCTGTCGTGGCCAATCCCGACACACCCGACCACGCAGCTGTAACGGATGGGCCACCTGAGCAGCGCTGCGCCAACCCCAGCCCGCCCGCCTGTGGACGTTCTGTCCCCGTGGGCCCGACGACTGCTCCCAACAATGTGGTGGCCACGGAACCAATCAGCGTTCACGACGCGGATCCTGCCCCCCAATCAAGTCGTGCCCTAATCATGGTCCCCCCCGCCGCTAGCTCCATCGTGCCCTCCTGCTCCGCGGCTGTGGGCCCCGGCCCTATCATTGCGCCATGCTCCACCAACGGTGGCGACCACGATCGTGCGGCTGAGGAGGCCCTGGAACGGTTCGCCTCCTCCGTCCAGTGCGCGCCGACCCCTATCCTTCCGCTGCATACTCCTCGCCGCCGACGCCGTGAAGTTCCTCTGGATTTCACTCCACGCAGGAGCGACAGCATCGCCAAGGCCGACCGCGGCTACGATTCCGAAATGAAGGCCAAACGCGTCCTCCTTTGACGCCTTGGGCTGCTGCACGACGACGAGCCCCTCTCCGACGCTGTTCTGGACAGATACGCGCGCATGTTTGACAAGCCCCTAGCCGCCGACACAATTGCCGCGCTTGCCGACTACCACGGTTGGAGGGTGCCGCCCAACCCCTCTTCGCCTCCGGCCACCACAGCGCTATTGATCGCCGAGGCTTAGCCGTGCCCTGCGCCATCCCTCTCGGAGCCCCCAACAAGTTGCTGATGGATTACACCCAACGAGTTATTTTCTGGAATGTCAGGGGGCTCAACTGCCCTGCTAAACGTTCGGCCATGCGCTCCGTTATTTCCTCGGCCACCCCCTCCATTGTATGCTTGCAAGAAACGAAGCTTTCTACCGTCTTGTCGTCCATTGTCACCGAAGCTTGTGGGCAGGCCTTCCGCTGCTTCCACTTCCTCCCGTCCACGGAAACCCGAGGCGGCATCCTCCTCGCATGGCAGGACGACCTCGTCTCCATCTCGCATCCCACGATTGGCACGCATTTCATCAACGCTCTCGTCTCCCCTCTAGATGGCAGCCCGCACTGGTGGATCACCGGCGTCTACGGACCCAACGACGAGGCCGCCAAAATCTAGTTCCTCGCAGACCTTCATGACACGCGCTCCACTTGCAATGGCCCGTGGCTCATAGGGGGCGACTTAAACATGATCATATCCCCTGACGAAAAGAACAACGGAAACCTACACCGTGCTTCCATGCGACGCTTCCGGCACTTCATCGCCGACGAGGAGCTCCGTGACATCTATCTCCACGGGCGGAGATACACTTGGTCAAACGAGCGTGACGCCCCGACGCTTGAGCGCATCGACAGGGTCCTTTGCACTACGGGTTGGGAGATCAACCACCCAAGATGCATGTTGCGTTGCCTGTCCTCCGCGGCGAGCGATCACGCACCCCTCATCTTAGATTCCTTGCCGCGTTCTGCCGGACACAGACGGTTCCACTTTGAGAGGTTCTGGCCTAAGCTTCAGGGCTATCATAATGTTGTCGCCGAGGCGTGGGCCTCCGCTGCTGACGAGCCGGACCCTTTTCGCCGCATCTATGCTCGCCTGCGGGCCACTGCCAAGTGCCTCCAGCGTTGGAGCGCCAAGACTGTCGGCAACATCTCCCTCCAGCTCGCCGTCGCCCGTGAGCTCATCGCCCGGTTCGACGCAGCACAAGACTTCCGGCAGCTCTCGGCGGACGAGACGTGGTTCCGCCGCCAACTCAAGGCGTCCTACATCGGCCTCGCATCGCTCGATCGATCCATCGCCAGGCAGCGCGTGCGGTTCAACTACCTCAAAGGTGGCGACACAAACCCGGCCTTTTTCCGTCTCCACGCAGTGCAGCGCTCCAAAAAGAACATGATCCTACAACTCAAGGTGGGCGACGCCACCATCTCCGGGCAGGCTGCCATTGCGGAGGCCGCGCACGCACACTTTTCTGACATCCTCGGCTCCGCCCGGGAGAGGCTCTCCTCCATCGACCTGGACAACCTCGACCCGCACGCGTTCGACTTGCAACAACTTGACGCCCCGTTCTCTGAGCACGAAATTTGGGAGGCCATCAAGTGCATGCCCAAGGGGAGAGCGCCGGGACCGGACGGGTTCACCTCTGAGTTCCTTTGCGCGTCTTGGCCTACGATCAAGGCGGACTTCGTCAACGCGTTCAACAAGCTCTACAATCTCAACAGTCGTGGCTTCCAGCGGCTCAACGAGGCGCTTATTACCCTGCTGCCCAAGAAACCGGATGCCACCATGCTCGCGGATTTCCGTCCCATAA
This sequence comes from Triticum aestivum, assembly GCF_018294505.1. Classification (NCBI taxonomy): domain Eukaryota; kingdom Viridiplantae; phylum Streptophyta; class Magnoliopsida; order Poales; family Poaceae; genus Triticum; species Triticum aestivum. The sequence continues at coordinate 34,936,741 of NC_057809.1, forward strand.
GCCTGATCCACCTGTTCGCCAAGCTCTTCGCCAAAGTGCTCTCTCTTCGTCTTGCACCCAGGCTCGGCGGCATGGTCTCCACCAACCAAAGCGCGTTCATCGCGGGCAGATGCATTCACGACAATTTCCTGCTCGTCCAGCAAACGGCGCGGCAACTCCACAACCTCAAATGGCCGCGTGTCATGCTCAAGCTCGACATTGCCCGCACGTTCGACTCGGTCTCCTGGGCCTTCCTGCTGGACACCCTCCGCCACCTTGGCTTCGGTCGGCGATGGCGCGAATGGGTTTGCATCCTCCTCGGCAGGCGAGCACGCGCATCCTCATAAACGGCACTCCAGGGCCGCCAATCCTCCACATGTGCGGTTTTCAGCAGGGGGACCCCCTCTCCCCCATGCTATTCGTCTTGGTGATCGACACCCTCAACAACCTGCTCTGTCGCGCCGTCGCCGGCGGCATGCTCCAACGCCTTACCTCGCGCCACATGGCCTCGAGTATCTCACTCTACGCCGACGACGTGGTCGTCTTCTGCCGGCCTGACAAGTAGGACCTCTCGGCCATCCGCCGGCTGCTCACCCTCTTCGGCAACGCGTCTGGGATGTACACCAACTTCAACAAGTGTGCGGCCTCCCCGATTCGGTGCACGCCTGAGGAACGTCTCGCAATCGCATCCCACTTCGCCTGCCCCATCAAAGAGTTCCCCACTACATACCTCGGCCTCCCGCTCTCCATCCACAAGGTCAGCACCGCTGCGCTGCAACCGATCATCATCAAGCTCGAGCGCAGGCTCTCCCCCTGGTGGGCATCTATGATGTCGCGTGGTGACCGCCTGGCGCTCTGTCGCCACGTGCTCGCGGCAATGCCAGTGCACACGCTCTTGGCCCTGGCCATCAACCCGACTGTCCTCAAGCAGATCAACCGCCTCCTCCGCTGCTTCCTTTGGCACGGGCGCAAAGATGCAAGCAGCGGCCACTGCCTTGTCAACTGGCGCCGCGTTTGCCGTCCCATCGCCCTAGGCGGCCTTGGCCTGCCGGACTTCCACCTTGCGGGCGTCGCTCTGCGCACTCGATGGCTATGGCTACAGAAGACGGACCCATCGCGCCCATGGCAGCACCTACACATCCCCCACTCCTCCGAGGTTCACGCTATCTTCCGGGCCTCCACTTGCTGGCACGTCGGCGATGGGCACAGCTGCAAATTCTGGGAGGATCACTGGCTCGATGGCCAGTGCATCTCCGACATCGCGCCTTTGGTCCATGCCAAGGTCTCCAAGCGGCGACGCAAGTCTCTTTCCGTGCGCGATGGGTTGCACGAGCGCGCCTAGATCGCGGACATCCATGGAGCGATGGGCATCGAGATGGCCACACAGTATGTCACCCTCTGGTGTCGCCTGCGCCTCGTGACGCTCTCCGACGAGCCAGATAGGCTCTCCTGGCGTAGGACTAGCTCCGGCTCCTACTCCGCGAGCTCCTGCTACCAAGTCATGTTCTCTGGATCCATTGAAGACCCGCACTGGCGTCTCACCTGGCGCACCTGGGCTCTACTCCGCATCAAGCTATTCATGTGGCTTGACCTGCTAGGCCGCTGCTGGACGACTGATCGCCTCGCGCGCCACGGCCTGCCCCACGAGCCCCAATGCCTGCTCTGTGATCAAGAGCCCGAGACCATGCAACACTTGCTCGCAGGCTGCTCCTTCTCCCGCCAGGTTTGGCACGAGGTTCTCTCCTGGTGTCGATCCACAGCCATGATCCCGAGCCGCGACGACGAGTTTGTCGTCTGGCTGGCCGCTGCCATCGCCGACTCTCCGCGTTGTCTTCGACGCGGGCTCGCCTCCATCGCCATCCTCACTTCCTGGTGGCTCTGGAAGCACCGCAACGGCTGCACCTTCGACGGCGACCGACCCTCAGTTTGCCGCGCCGTTAACAAGATCAGAGATGAGGCAAGGCTTTGGGCACGAGCGGGCGCCACGCACTTGGCGCAGATCATCCCGGAGACGTAGAATTCGGCTAACGATGGTGGCCGACGCACCACCTCTGCTTGCGTCCTAGGCTTTCCTACCATGCCATCCCTGTGTACATGTTGGCTAGCCCCCCCCCCCCCCCCCTTGTAGTCCTTGAGAAACCTTGTGTGAACTCTCTCTACCTATGAATGCAATGATACGCAAGCCTTTTGCGTATTCGCGAAAAAAAGATCTTGGATGCAATGGGTGGCACACCATCCATCTGCGTCAGCTCTGCCAGGCAAGTTTCCATATAGGCACCGTGCCCCGGTCACCCACGCCGCCAGACCAGCAACCACTATGCATCACTCCGAATACGCGAGTAGAAGAGGATGGCAGGTGCCACGGTCATCGTCGCCGCTGCCGCCGTAACCGCAATCGCTCTGGTCATGCGAGCAGGACTGCAGGAGAGAAATTTGGAACCGGAACAACAGCATGAGTAGGCTGATGAATTACAGGAAAAAGGAGCCGAGACGGGCAGACCTGGTCCAAGTTTCAGACTTCCATTATTCCCTACGAGGCCATTTTTTTGGTAATTCATACGCTTTATTGATTACTCAGACATAATACATTTGCGGGTAATACAATCATGGAGAAAGTTTGGAACAAAGTTAATCCAAAGACATCTCCGACCAACCGTACTAGCTTGTTGAGCACAGAGATGTGCTGCCATATTGGCTTCCCGTCCAACATGAGATAACATAAAACTAGTGAAATCCCAGCTTAGTTCCTTGACCTCTTGCATAGAACATGCAATGTCAACCCTTTCAAAGGCTTGCCACTTCCATAGCTGAACCACATCCAGAGCATAGCTGAACCACCGTCGGCATATCCCTGCCACGTGGCTTTCCGTGATTCGTCAGCGCTTTTGACAGCGCCGTCCGTTGCCGTCAAGCGAAAAACACTGCCGACGGCTAAACTATGCCGACGGTCTGACAAGACTACGCTGACGTGATCTACGCCGACGGAGCTATGCCGACAGCAGCCGTAGGCATAGGTCTATGCCGACGAGAAATGACCTATGCCGACGGCCCAGGGCCGTCGGCATAGGCCGCGAGTCCGGCAGTGTCGCTGCCAACCCAAGTCACTTGCTAGTATGATGGAATTGTTTGATGATTTTTTGTACGCAATAAACTTAATTTATTTGTATGATTCTAAAAAAACTTAATTTATTTGCTGATTGGGTTTTGGCAGCAACAATATGTACATCAATATTGTGTACGTCCTGGCTATACGCCACGGCTACGTCGGACGACAATATACGCATATACAATCAGATACCCATATGTATGTATATATATTGTATGTGTATGTATTTAAGTATGCACCGGCCGGCAAGCACGCGAAAGTACGTATCCGAATACCCGCAATACTTACGTGGTCAACTCACAATGGCTTGAGCACTACTAAAAAATAAATGGCTTGAGCCTGGATTTGATGGGGAACGTACTAGAAAAAACTCTTGTGTGGCACGTCAAGCAAATTCAGCCGGGAAGCATACCAGATGATCTTTCGTTTTGTACAAGATGATCATTTCTTTTATTTGCTTAGACGTGTGTGTCAAGAAGATTAACAAAAGGAATAAGCAGATTCAGTCAAGGGAAAAAAGAGAACAAGCCCAACCGACGTAGCGGCGGTCGTACGTTGCGTGACACCTTATAGCTAGCCTACAAATATGCACCAGAGGCGCATAGCCGAGGGCACAAACGTAGGCACACGCACGATCGGCCGAAGCTCTCGCACTCCTCAACCCACACACACACGCACGCACGCACGCACCGAAACTCACGCAAACACATCCACCCATCAGCCCATTACTACATCCATCACGCATAACCACATCCGGCAACAACTCACGCAGAGGCTGCACACGTACGCCGCAACTCCTCTCCACGCCCGCAACTCTTCTCCAAGCACGCCAAAGCTCCATCAACATGTTGATCTTCGCACCAACGGTTAGGTTCGATGGTAAGCTGTAAGATCCGATTGCAAGATTAAATCCATGATGAGAAAAGAAGCAAGTTTGTATCGATCTATGGTTCCGTGAAGACAAACAACAAATAAGTTGATCTTGCCCCTTACGAGGGAGCTTGATTCGTCCTATCTCACCGGCCTAAGACTATGGCAAAAGCAAGTTCTACATCAGTACCTTGGCCGAATACTGACGAGCAAAAGGCCTGTCCCACCAAAAGCAAGTCCCACATCAGGGCATGTACATCAGTTTAGACGCCTGTTGCCTACAATGATCCTCCATGTCACCTGTAGACAGCGGTAAAGACACCTCGTACAATAGACCGCCTTTCTTACTATCTGTAACATCCTAAAATTAGTAAATATGTTAATTACTACTCCGGCCGACCCCACCGCTCCTACTCTTTACAAAAGGGGCAGATGCCCTTTTTTACAGACGCACTCAATACAACGCTGGAAAGGCTGTCTGTAGCATGTGATTTTCAAGTGCTGCAGATCGTTGTTAATTCTACCGACGGGCTCTTTCTCTTTCCTTAATTTTTCTCCCCCACGTCATTTAAAATCCTAGCTGTAACCCCTTATAGACAGCTGATTGTACATCGTTGTACATGGCCTCAGTACCGTGGTCGGGTACTGATGAGAAAAAAGCCTGTCCTACATCAGTATCGTGGACAGGTACTGACGAGCAAAAGGCTTGTTTCATCAAAGCAAATCCTACACCGGTTTCATGACGGGTGTTGGTGTGTTTGTCCTAAAACTCTACAATCCCATGGCGGGCGTTGATGTGTTTGTTCCAAAAATCGACATCAATCCCATGGTAAATCATGACCATCATATGTCTAGTGCCAACTAGGCTAGACAAATTTTTTTTTGATCGAAAGGGGTTTCCCCCCGCTACATTTTATATAAACGAAGCAAAGCGAGTCACAGCAGACCGTTACAAGCATTCGTGACCTGCCTGAATGGCAGGACCAAAGACACCGGAATCAAAAGACAAATTCAACGTTCTGAGGAAGCGCATAGATGGTCATACATCTACCACGACAGTGGAACTGACGGATACATTTGCCAGCTCTTTTTTACTCTGCTATTTTATCTCTTTTTCACTCTGGGTGAATCTTCAGCATCTCCTCTTCGATCTTTCTCTTGCAAGCTCTCAGGCCGACTCCCATGCAATCCTGAGCAGTCGCCTCTTCGCCGATCTAGCAGTTGGATGCATCTTCTCAGCAGCACCGATTGGTCGCCCACATATAGCACCTTCCATTGATGCAGCGACGCCGAATGCCGACGAGGCCGGTTCACTAGGCTAGACAAATTTATGGCCGAACGCCGACGAGGCCGGTTCACTATATTCCATCAACATGTTATAATCCTAAACAAGATGAGACACTTTGTTGCTGGGCACCCACAAGGCAAAAGCAACACACACGTCCATGTTCGATGAATTCATGGGTACATGACTGAGCACCGACGAGGCGAAAGTCAGCATCTTCATCAACAATTTCTGTTCCAATACCGACATGACAATGGCGTATTGTCATTGGGTCCAGGCAGAACAAAGCCACCCGCACCTACGCATCACCATGATATATAACCTTTCTCCCCTGCATCTTCCATGTATGTTGATGAGCAAATTACATGATGACGACCGCGTGCAGCTTAATCGGAGGTTTTTTGTAGGATCAACCTGCAAATGTAATTTACTGGATGCATTGCGAAAGCAAAGCGCCAGGAATTAGCGGACTACATGCAATCTCTCCAAGTCAGATACTCCTTAAGCATAGTCGCAAGAAGGCAAAATAAAACAAACTCCCATGGGAGCATGTAACATTGATGTACTTGTAATATGTACGATGATGAATAAAATACAGAGTTCCCATAATTTATTTCTGCATTTGTCATGTATTTTGTTTTCGAAACAGGCATCACAGATAGCGTACGCCTCCATGAGTCTGGCAGATGCAACAAACTCATACCATCTAGATTGTGCTCGTTTAAGGTTCCCTGATGCATTGCGCACAACGCATCCGTCCCTCCTTGACCTGTAGCTTCCACAAACTGGTCGACATCAACATTTATTTTCACAACATGTCTGTCTGGAGGCTTCGAGCGCACTTTCACCTGAATGATAGTCTTTTGCTGTTCCTTACCAACCTGAGAAAGGTCCATTGCAATGTCAATTGCCCACTGGGCAGATTTTGACATAGAACGTTTCTGTTCTCCGTGCCTCCTTACATTGTGTTCGGACCAAACAGACCACGCGCCACATAAGATCATACATGCTGTGTGACGATCCACCTTACTTCCCTGACCCTGGATCATATCAAGTGGCCATGAATCCGGATGGAGGTTGGGCACTTTAATTCCTACCCGCGCCTTCATTTGTCCCAAAACATGTGAGCCCATGGGCAGGTAAATATACGAGGCCAAAAATTCAGATAGTGAATTGGTTGAAAATACTCACAACTGGAGCTTGATTAGTGGCGGAGACAAGGGGGACCAGCAGGGGCCCTGGCCCTGGCCCTGTCGTGGTTCTAACTCTGACAGTGATGTAGGGGGGTATGTATGGAGAGGCTAGATGTCAGCTATGGAGAAGTTGTAAACACACCAGGATGTACGAGTTCAGGCCCTTCGCGGAGGAAGTAACAGCCTTACGTCTCGGTGCCCGGAGGCGGTCGATTGGATTATGTGTGTATGAATTACAGGGGTGCGAACCCTTTCTACTGAGGAGGGGGGTGGCTTATATAGAGTTCGTCAGACCCCTCCGGCCCTCAGTAATGCAGGGTTAAAATACATTAAGACTGGGCGTTACTGGTAACGTCCCTAATAAAGTGCTATGATGACCATAAAGACTACTTAATGGCCGACCATTTGCTTGCGGAGTGACTTTAGATCTCCTGTCAGTCGAGTGGTAGCTTCCTGGTGGAGTGTTTTGAATCTGTCGAGTTACTGGTAAAGTCGATTGAAAGGTGACTTTTTCTAGGAATGTCCTTGGGTAGGGCTCTTAGGACAGGTCCATGCCCCTACCCTAGGTACATAGCTTCATCATTAGCCCCCGAATGGATCGAGGTTCGAGTGGGGAAGGAGTTGGGGGTCCTTTCGTCCGGTCCTTAGCGTTATATGAATGTCTTGTACCGGATCAATCGTCACGGATGACGGTGTCGACTTCTTTCGGTCACCTTGATCCATTCTTGGTCTCTCGTCGAGTGAATTTCCTTACTTGTGAAATACCGAGCGCCGGCACGAGCGGGGTCTTCTGTTTAATGGGTTGTTCCGCAGCCCGCGGATTTCGCGGGATTTGAATTTCGGGAAGCGAGCGGGACGGGGGCAGCCGCAATAGTCGGATGGGATAGGATGGAAGATCCTCGATCCCCGCGCCACCTTTTTCGCCACATACCGCGCGCGCGCCTGTTGCGGGATTTGACGGGATCGCCTGGGCCTACCGGTCAGCCACTCGGAAGTGACTCCTTATAAGTTGCCAGCTCGGGGCTCCCCAACAGTGTGCTCTCGCCTTTCCTCCTCCCCCCGCAAGGTCTTCTGCCACCTCCGCTCTCACCCTATCGCCGTAGGTCCGTTCGAGCCTCGCCGGCGACGATGGTGAAGGACAAGACGTCGGCTTTGGAGCGCGCGAAGAAGGCGGCGGTGCAGGGGAAGGGGAAGAAGTCCGCTCGGGGCGGATCTTCCTCGAGGACTGCTCTGCCCAGGGATTAGATCCAGGGCGACTGGATGCCCTCGGTGATTCGGTAGGAAGATCTTGACGACATGGTCGAGGGGGGAGTCATTCCCCATGAAGCTGCGCGTCTCCCGGGGAGAGAAGTCGAACCCCAACCTCGTGACGGTGAGTGCGTCCTCCTCGCCACCCATATCGATCGCGGATTTCCCTACCTCCTCATCCTTTTTTCCGGAGCTTTTTGAACTTCTTTGGAGCGCAGCTCCACCATTTCACTCCCAATTCCATCGTGTATCTTGCGGCTTTCGTTTCCTTGTGCGAAAGTTTCTTGGGTTGCCGCCCTCATTGGGGACTCTTTAAACACATCTTCACTTGCCGTTCCCAATCGGTAAAGAAAGCCAAGTCGAGTGACGAACGGACGCAAGTGATCCAGCTGTGCAGGGGCCTGGCGATCCAGATGAGGGGTAAAAGTTCTTTTCCATCTATCACTTTTCCCGAGTCGGTCCGTGGTTGGCAGTCGACCTGGTTTTATTGCCAAGACCAGGTGACCCCAGGGAAGTCGACTGGTCTTCCCCCTTTCTCTCTGGACCGAGCTCAAAAGCCTGCCTCTCTGAAAGTGCTGCCGGAGGAAAAGGCGCAAGTCAAGGTGCTGGTTGGTCGAGTGGTTCAGCTTGTCCGAGAGGGCGTGACCGGCATGGACTTGCTGGAGGTCTTCCTTCGGAGGCGCATCCAACCGCTTCAGGCTCGTGACCACCCTATGTGGCTGTACTCGGGTCTCGACGACACCACTCGGGTTCACCCAGAGGAGGTCACTGACGTGATGCTTGAAGGGTGGCTGTCGAGCATCACATGGAACAAAGACAACCCCCGAGGAGCCAGGAGGGTTCCCCCGCTTGACAGTACATACGACGTGGACCAGGTCTGACCTTGTGTTCCCGACTGAGATCTTGCTTTCTTCATTTGCTCTCTTTGAATCGGTCGACTGACTTTCGACTTGTCTGCTGTTCTCCAGGCAACTACAGAGATGTACTCAACACCCAACGGAGCACAGGGGCAGGCCGAGGAAGGGGAGGTGAGCGGAGGCGAAAGCGGAGACGAATAGGGGGAGTGGGAATCTGACGACGAAGGAGAGGGAGACGACGACGTCGACTCCAGCGAAGAGAAGGAGGAGGAGGAAGCTGAACGTCCCCGCTCGGAAAGGCGATCCAAGCTTACACACGACCCTGCGCGGGAACGTGGTAAGGCGACTGCTCCCGTTGGGCAGTCGTCGAAGCGCCCTCGGACCTCTTCTCCAGCGCCGACTGAAAAAGCTCCCAAGCACCCCCGCGTGGCGCCGTCCAAGCCACCCAAGGCTCTGCCTAAGATGAGGATGACTGTCCCCACCATTTTTGGGTAATGATAGAACTTGTTCTCCTTTGTCGACCGTGGATGGATTCTTGGTCGATCCACTGAGCCGACTGACTGTCTTTCAAAATTTGCAGTGCTGCTACTTCTGAGATCTCCGCCAAGGACGATGATCAAGAGATGGAAGATGCTGTTACTTCCAACCCTGGTATGATTACTGATGTTCTGCCTTGAATCGACTGACGATTTCTTATAACTCTAGTCGATTGAATTTTTCTCGTAGCTCCTCCTCATGTTATTAACCTTCCTGACGACGAAGACGAAGCGCCGCTGAGAGTGAGGCGGAACAGGAAAGCGTCTGCTGGCGAGACCCCACAATCCACTCCGGCGCCTGAGGCCGTAGCTCGAGACGGTGGTGAGACCACTCGGGCTTCTGTGACTTTCGCCATTCCTTTGACGAGTGTGCGGCCCTCGATGTCGACCGCAAATCCGCCTTCGCTCTTCGCCACACACCATGTCCCTCAGGACCAAGTGGGTGCAGCTAAGGAAGCTATACGCCAGGCAGGGATCATGATGGAGCAGGTCAAGGTGGTTCGAGAAGCCAGCCAAGCGGCTTATGACGCGAGTTCAGCTCTTCAAAGTAACGTCCAGGTCAGTCGATTCACTGCTTGTTCTGTTAGGGTATGCTGTCTGAAGAATCTCTTTTCTGAAGATCTTTAAATCTGTACACCCACTGGGTGTGTCTGTTAAGTCTTGGACGAGTGGGAGAACGCTTAGTGCACCCACTGGGTGTAGTCCCCGAGACTACGGTGGACTGCTGGCAGTCGACTGTAGTCTTTATATTGTGTTGCTGTAGTTCTTCTTCACTCGGTCTGGTCAGGTCATGTCGAATGAAACTGTATCTGGTCGACTGCGGGCAGTCGATTTTTTTTTCAAAACCAGTGGGGGCACGCTGAGTGCACCCACTGGGTGTAGTCCCCGAGACTACTGTTGAATGTTTTTGATTCAGCTGTAGTCTTAGAAACGTCATCATTGTCTCTTGGTTACTCAGAAGCAACTTATCTTGGACCTCTGTCGACTGACTTTTGCAGAAATCATGTGAACTTGTGGCTCTCTACACTGAGTTGGAGAACAAACAGATACAGCTCAACCTTGACTTGAAGCTCGCTCAACAGAACCTGCAGAAGGCGCGAGACAAAGCAAAAGGTATGGCTGGTGAGGTTTCTCATTCTTGACGAGTGACTTTCCTTTCTTGCCCGTTCTTGATGTTGAGTTCACTCGACGTTCTGTAGATAAACTGGAGGAAGCTCTGAAGAAGAAGGATCAAGATCTTGCCGAGGCACAGAAGAAGGCCTTGAGCAAAACGAAGCTTGCAGAAGAGAAACTGGCTTCGGTCGGAACTCTTGAACAGGAGAACTCCAGACTGAAAACTGCTCTCGAGACAGCTAATCAAGAGGTCAGCCGACTGAAGAACGACAAGATGGTTCTGCACGACCAGGCGGGTGAGCTGGCAGGGAAGGTAAACGATCTGGAGGCTTATCTTGGTGGACTCGCCAAGAAGCTGTTCATCATGCTCGAAGGTAATTACTCCGACCCGGCTGTCTTGCAGTTACCAAGCCTGTGTAAGGCCACGATCTTATTCTTGAATCGTGTTTGCAGAATTCTGCCAGAGCTTCGAAGAGGAAACCAGTCGAGTGGAGCCAGGCTTGGATCCCGCCAATTCTCTCGTGAAGGACGATTCTGCTATGAACGTGCTCCGACTGGAGTCTCGTGTTACCAGCGTTGTTGACTATCTTGCTCGGCTGAAGGTTGCGATGTCACGGATCGGCACATCACTCTGGCCTGGAACGATGCTTTAGAACGACCTCGAGTCCCTGATGGTTCGACTGAATGAAGTCCCGAGTCGAGTGGCGGAATGGAAGAAATCTTCTGCTAGATGTGGTACTGATGTCGCTCTGTCTCTGGTCCGCGTCCATTGCAAGGAGGCGCGAGAAGAAAAGCTGGCCGCCATCCAAGTTGCCAATACCAGGAAGCACAACTTTCAAGACTTCATGTAGACTTTCATTGCTGCTGCTACTCATATTGCAGACGGGATCGACTTGGACGAGTTCGTCGCCCCTTCCAGTCCTCCGCTTGAGGAATGAAAAACCTTTATGCTTCACTTTAAATTTGCCTCGGAATGCCGAGTGGATTTTGTAACCGTTAAACTCTGTCGAGCCGAGGGCTCGAGTACTTTTATCTGAGGCCTGGGACCTTTTGGTCTTATCTGAACTTGATTTATCATTGAATATCTTCGTGGTCGATCCGTCAAGTGGAACTAGATCTGCACTCGAAATAACCTTGTATTTGTGGTGCAGCTCCGAAGGAGAAGGTAGCAGTCGATTTGCGCCTCGTCGTCCTTGCGGCTTGGGTTGTGTTCCGTACTTAGGCGAGTGCTGGCTGCAGCTAAGCCCCCGAGTGGGAGGTTTGCTCTCCACTCGGTAAGATTTTTCAAACTTAGGCGAGTACTCGGACTGCAGCTAAGCCCCCGAGTGGGAGGTTTGCTCTTCACTCGGTAGGATTTTTAAAACTCTTAGGCAAGCACTGGGCTGCGGCTAAGCCCCCGAGTGGGAAGTTTGCTCTCCACTCGGTAGGATTTTTCAAACACTTAGGCGAGCACTGGGCTGCAGCTAAGCCTCCGAGTGGGAGTTCGGCTCGCCAATCGGTAGGATTTTAAAACTCTTAGGCGAGCACTGGGCTGCAGCTAAGCCCCCGAGTGGTAGGTTTGCTCTCCACTCGGTAGGATTTTCAAACACTTAGGCGAGCACTGGGCTGCAGCTAAGCCTGCGAGTGGGAGTCTGGCTCGCCAATCGGTAGGATTTTAAAACTCTTAGACGAGCACCGGGCTGCAGCTAAGCCCCCGAGTGGGAGGTTTGCTCTCCACTCGGTAGGATTTTTAAAACTCTTAGGCGAGCACTGGGCTGCAGCTAAGCCCCCGAGTGGGAGGTTTGCTCTCCACTCGGTAGGATTTTAAACACTTAGGCGAGCACTGGGCTGCAGCTAAGCCCCCGAGTGGGAGGTTTGCTCTCCACTCGGTAGGATTTTAAAACTCTTAGGCGAGCACTGGGCTGCAGCTAAGCCCCCAAGTGGGAGGTTTGCTCTCCACTCGGTAGGATTTTTAAAACTCTTAGGCGAGCACTGGGCTGCAGCTAAGCCCCCGAGTGGGAGGTTTGCTCTCCACTCGGTAGGATTTTTAAACACTTAGGCGAGCACTGGGCTGCAGCTAAGCCCCCGAGTGGGAGGTTTGCTCTCAAGTCGGTAGGATTTTTAAACACTTAGGCTAATATTCTCATCCCTTACGAGTTTCTACTCTGGCACAACAGGGCGCGAAAGTCAGAAGCCCCTTGATAACCGAGGTGGTGATGCAATCCAGATGTGCATTTAAAGGTTACCTCTATGGGGGAATATCATTACTCATAGACAACTACCCACTCCGAGAGCCCTAAGGGGGCATCTATGTACAAGTTCACTCATATGTAGTTAGGTTCCTATCACTTTTCTATGTGCCATTGGATTTGTATCCAAGACGGTGGACTGATTGATTCTAAGGGCATCTTCAGCCGTTGGCCTCCCAGGGGGCGTCTAAAAGCGCCGCCTGAGGGTGAGCCGGCGCAAAAAATGGCCCTGGGGGCGAGTCGGTCCCCAGCCGTCGGCCCCAGGGCCGCCCCCAGGCGCGTATTAAAAAACAAAAAAAAAAAAGTTCGGCGAAGTTATGATAAAACTAGTTAAATTTCGGCCAAACATGGCAAATTTCGGCGAAATTCGTCCAAACATTACATTAACCTAATCTAAAAAAAAGAAAGGGGGAAGTCGTCGCCGCCATCGTCATCGTCGGCCTTCTCCTCCTTGACGCGGGCGCCCTTGCTGGACCCCTGCCCGGCGTCGCCATGGCGAATAGGCGGCGGCGCGTCGTCGTCGTCGCTGCTGTCGCAAAGGACGACGACCCCGCCTTCCTCGCGGCCGCGTCGGCGCTCCTCGAAGTGGCGTAGGGCGGCGCGCTGGCGCTCCTTCTCCTTCTCGCGGCGCGCCTTCTCCATCGCAATGGAGTCCTGGCGCGCCCACTCGAGGGCAGCGTTGCCGTCGTCGGCAAACTCGGCCTTCACCGGCGCCAGGCCCGGCTCCGTCTTCACCGGCGGCAGACCCGGCTCCGTCTTCACCGGCACCAGCCCCGGCTCCGTCTTCGGCTTGACGAAGCGCGGAGGAGCCGACGAGGGGGCGCGCCGGCCGCCCTCATTGATGACGATGCCGGCGCTGCGAGTGCGCCGGCCGAGTGGCGTCTCCGCCGCGGGCTCGGCCTTGACGCCGAGCAGCGTCGGAGAGCCAGAGGAGTGGGAAGAAGAACGGGACGACGAGGAGGAAGAAGAGGACGCGCCGAACCTTCTTGGAGCCCATGGCCCGGCGCGTCGGTGTTGCGCCGGGGCGGCCACCCTCGCGGGGGGTACGCCAACGGCGGGTCGTTGCCGCCCTCGAGGTACGTGAGCACGCCCTCGAGTGTGCGGCCGGGGATGCCCCACCAGAGGTAGCGTCCCTCGTTGTTCTGCCGGCTGCCGACCACTGGCGCGCCGTTGGTGGACGCCAAGCGCTGCTGTTGGTGGCGCTCGAAGTACGCCGCCCAGGCCGCGTGGTTGTCGGCGGCGTACTAGGGGAGGGAGAGCTCGGCGTCGGTGACGGACGCGCGCACGATGTCGACCTCCTCGGCGAAGTACCTCGGGTCCGCCGCGGCGTCGGCCAACGGGGGAATCGGCACTCCCCCGGCGCTGAGTCTCCACCCCGTCGGCCCAGCGCGCATGTCCGGCGGCGCCGGGATGTTCGCCTGGAACAGGAGCCACGACTCCTGTTTGCGCAGCGAACGGCGGCCGAAGCCGTTGGCCGCCGCCGTATCTCCTGCCATGGCGAAGGCGGGGCTGGGTGGGCTCGGAAGAGGTAGAGGGAGGGGCTGGGCGGCGGCGCTCGGGGAGAGAGGAAGGGTTGGACGGCGGCGAGGGGCGGGGCTGGTGTGGGCGCAGGTGAGCGGAGGCCGCCGGCTTTTATAGCCGGGCCACGCCCGTGTGTACGCGTGCGAGGGAGGGGAGGCGTCGGCGCGCCGTCCCGTGAACGCGCCGCCAGGAATCAATGGCAAGGCTGACCGGCGGCAGCCTTGCCATTGATTCCCCGCGGGAACCGAGGCCGTTGGGGGAAGACGAGGCGCCGAGTCGCTGACGCGGCTGGCCCGCGTCTTTTTCCCGCCAAAACAGCTCGCCCCGGTGCCACCGGGCGCCCCCCAGCGCGCCGGGTTCGGTCTGGGTCCGCCGGCGCTGTTTTCGGCCCAAGCCGGCGAAAATCGGGCTCCTGGGGGCGCGACTGGGCCGTTTTTTCGGTGCCGGCGCGAAAATATCGTCCGGGGAGGCCTTCCTGAGGACGCGGCTGGAGATGCCCTAATAGAATGAATGTGACTGCAGAATACAGATTGTTTGATCGATTTTAGCGACCCAGTAGATCGAGGCCAAAGAAGCAATGGTTGGATGGACAACACGAAAAAAATGAGTTCTGAGATCTAGTAGTTTTTGCTAATTAAAATGATCTCGTACATGTACATGCATACACATATGGGTAGAGATGTAAAATGATATTAATTTGCCCGTTCAAACTTCAAAGTGAGTTGGCAAAGTGTTTATGGGTTGGACCCATGTACAAATTCGCTGCGAATGGAAGTATAACATGAAAGCTAAAATAACAAAGACATATTGACAATGAAAGGAATTGTCCACTCAAATTATTGAACTAAACAAAGGTAAACCGTGTAACGTGCAAGAAGAAATGAAAGAAACGAGAAAGGGATATTTCAATCTAGAAATGAACAAAGACAAAACAAAAGAGAGAAGACAAAAATATGTCAACCAAATGAAGAATGGATTCCCTTCTAGGAATGGTTTTACCTTAAAGATGAAATGAGATAACACATAAAACCAAGTTTCTTCATAAGGAAGAAAGAATCGTGGGAGTAGTGTTACCTGAAGGAAAATATAACTGCCATTTTTTCATGTTATCAGAAACCAGAAACATTAGCACAAGCAAGGGAAATAGATGATTTTTTTCATGTTAATTAGTCACTTTTCTTATCAAGAAACAAAGATATGTACTAAGAAAACTGATGTATTCTAAGGTGTAATGAATTAAGGACATCGATATTACCATAAAAGGATAAACTAAAATGAAGAAAAAACAAAACATAGTTTATTCCGAGGAACAACAAATTTAGGTATTGGCATTATCTTAAAGGAAATAAAATAAAATGAAGAAAAACATTAAAACAAATGATAACAATAAATTACACACAGATTGCACAAGAATTTACGTTGTTCCACTGTTGCAAAAACAACCATATAATAATGTAACTTCATACAACTATATGATTTGCATACAAAATTTATGGGTATACACCCATCTTATACAGTGTTCAAACAACATAGCAATATTGTTGAAGATTAATAGTCTTTGGACACGTCGCTGCATCTCATGTTGATGGTGTCATCTCCCCCATTTAATTAATTTAGCCCTAGAGTGTTGGCAAT
Source organism: Triticum aestivum (assembly GCF_018294505.1). Taxonomy (NCBI): domain Eukaryota; kingdom Viridiplantae; phylum Streptophyta; class Magnoliopsida; order Poales; family Poaceae; genus Triticum; species Triticum aestivum. The sequence continues at coordinate 34,952,312 of NC_057809.1, forward strand.
CAAGGGCCAAGAAATAATCCCAAGTCTATCCTATCTCGCCACGGTCGAAAGCACAATCTCTTTATCTTTCTCGGGCAGACAGCCTCGAGCACGCACACACGCAGGGAAAAAACAAGACCGACGCACCCACAAACAAAAGGGGAAGAAAATAACAAAGTGAAACAAAATGCAAGCTTTCCTATGTGGGAATCAGAAATCGAGCTACAAACCAGCCCATAATAAGGCCGAACACCAAAAGGAAAATCGACTAAAGTGAATTACCAGCGAACACAACCTCCAAACACACAATCACTAATCAGAACACGGCAGAATAGACGATCAAACATTCGACCGAATGGGTAATTATTTTCAGTTTCCTGAAGAATAGTAAACGTGATTAATTATGGACTTTGATAACCAGCAAATGGCAGATTTTTTAGCAGGACAAAATGGGTTTTTACGGCAAATTATGTAGTCCCGAGACTGACAATTTCCTTTTAAAATGTTCGTTCTGCAATGCTTAAAAATCTATTTTTAACATTCTGATTAAGTAAACAAGCTGGCTAGGGAACAAACCAAGTGGACTTGGTTGAGAACTCGGGACGGAGACCCTTGGGTGACTTGTAGACGCATTCCAACTTTTTATACTGCACGCTGTAGCGGTAGGCCGCCGTGTAAGCAAGATATTGCGTCTCATGAACATAGTAGATCCAAGTTCCGTCCCCGTTGGCGCCGTGGTTTTCCCTGTAGGTGGTGTGGTATCCATCCACGAACAACTCGTAGTTGCCAGCATCGGCCACCATGCGCCAGGCGAGCTGCCCATTAGGCGCAGAGACTAACTGGAAGATGCTGAAGGCCACCGGCCGGGAAGACTTGACGGTGGTCCTGACCAGAACCAGCTTGCTCGGCAACGCAACAAGGTGGACATAATTAAACTCTTCCATCCGACAGCAGCAGCCGTACATCTTGTTGGCGAGGTTAGGCGTGCCCGGCGGGGTCTGGACCAGCTGGAGGGCGTCGAGCGTGGTGGCGTCAAAGACGGCCATCTGGCCGTTGACGGCCATGCCGAACATCCTGCCGTCGTGGTAGGCCAAGTCGAAGTAGCCGTAGCCTGTGTGGTTGGGCTTCCCCACCTTGGTCCAGGCCGCGTCTCCGGGGCGGCAGAAGAGCATGCTCGTCTCCTCGTGCATCATGTGGTACATCATGATCGTCATCCCCGCCGGGGAACCGGAGCCGGGCGGGATGTGGACGGCGAAGCGCAAGCAGTCCGCGAAGTCGATGTAGGTTGGCTAGATCCAGCCGCTGCGGATCGCCGTCTCCAGGTCGTTGCAGTCGAGGTATCTGACGTGCCTGACCACGTCGCTGCCAGCGTCGCGGGAGGCGTCGAGCCTGGGCAGGGCGGCCGTGGCTCCCGTGGCCAGGTGCGAGAGGTGGCAGGCGGCGTCGCGGACATCGAAGACGATCGACCAGCCACGCGCCAAGGGAAAGACGAGCCGCGTGTGGCGGGGAAGGGGGAGCAGGAGCAGGAGGCGCGGCGCTGGCCCTGCCGCAGCGCGCCATGTCCGCCACACGGAGCGGAACGCGGTGAGCCCGGTGACGGCGTCGCGGGACCTCCGCGCGATGATCGTGAGTAGATCGGAGGGGAGGTTCAGCCAGTCCGGTTGTTCCTTCTGGGCCGCCATTGCTCGTTCGTCGATTCGGGCCAAGATCAACGCAAGGCACGACGGCCGGTGTGGAACAAGATCGAGCGATACACACGCACCAAGTTGGTTAACGCGACATCCTTTTTTCAGCGAGGAAGTGGCTAACGCCATCCTGCAGATCCCAATAAATTTGGATGGTGGAGCTGACTATGTTCGCTGGCCTTTCACTAAGTACGGCGATTACACTGTCCGCTCTGCATATAACTTGGCAAGGACGAGCCGTTTTGTTGCGTATCGGAGCTGCAATGGGTTGGGTCAGCATTCCGGTTGGTCCTCGGAGGAGAAACTGTGGAAGAAACTGTGGAAAATCAAAGTGCCGAATAAGATGAAGGTGGTGCTGTGGAGGTTTGCGCATGATTGTCTGCCCTCGGGCGAGCAACTTCGCCGGCGTCAGGTCCCAACGAGGACTGACTGCTATTTCTGTGGTCGTCACGAAAGTATCGAGCATACGATGCTTTTTTGCCCCCATGCTCGGGCTGTCTGGGATGAGGTGAAGGCTTGTCTCTCTGTCAAGCTGTGTCGCTCATCTTTTGCGAATCCAAAGCAATGGTTGTTCAGTTTCCTGTCCCGTGCCTCTGAGCACGAAGCCTCCATCATGACGGTCGCCTTTTGGCATATCTGGGAAGCTCGTAATGTGGCGCGGAATGAACCTGATGCTCCTCCTCCTAAGCGTACAGCAGCGAAGGTGCGTGCTTATATGGACATGATCTTCCAACATCTTTTCAAACCGGACTCTGCATCTAAGTGTGTGGCTCCAGCTTCTGTCTCTTCGTCGCCTCTGCCGCCGCTTGGTACTTTGCTTGTGTCTGCTGATGCAGCTGTTGCCCCGTCCGGTATTTTGGCCGCTGCTGGAGTTGTCGTTCTAGACCACACGGGCATGTGTGTTGCTGCTGCTTCTGAACCCCTCCCGGGTGTTTCTTCTCCTGAAGTGGCGGAGGCTCTTGCCCTTCGCTGCGCGGCCAGGTTGGTCAGAGACGAGAGTTATGCTAATGTGATCTTTCAATCGGATTGTCTCTCGGTGATTCAACGGCTAAACTCTTCGGTCCGGGACCGCTCCACCGTCGGTTCCTTTGTTGCTGAAATCAAGTCGGCATGTGGGGCTCTATCTTCTGTGACTTTCAAGCATGTTCGTTGGCATCGTAATGTGTTAGCTCATGTTTTGGCTCGGTCTAGTCTAAACTCTGTAAATCCTTGTATTTTTCATTCTGCTCCGGGAGACCTTGTGTAACTTGTTTGCTTGATTAATAAAGTCCGACGTTCTCTCAAAAGAAAATGCGACATCCTTTTTCTCTGACAAAACATCGTGTTATATGACTTCAACTATGGTACGACTGCAATTTCCATTTTAAACAGAACAGACTCTACCGGTAGTAATTATAAGTGTAATAAAATACAGTAAAATAAATAAAATAGGACTCTTATAAGCTCCAGCTTCGTGCGCCCGCCAGTACTCGTTTTTCTCCCATCGTGTGCTTTTGTACTAGGTGCCAGCCCAATCTTTCGGCCGGTCGGCTGCTAGCTGCCCGATCTAAAAATAGTGAACCATCAGGTCTCGCATCCTCAACCTTCCCCTTTTTTGTCTTCCTTCTCTACCCCGCATAGGAAAACATAAAAACAGCGAGCGACATTGATCCATGCCATGGATGCTGTGGCGGAGCTTCAAAGAAAAATCTGGAAGGCCAGCTCTCGTATCTCGACAAAAAAATTCAAAATTTGACCATGCTTGATATGAACAATACTAGTCGTTTGAAGAGACTTCAAGTACTTTATCTCTGCCAAAGACGCGTAGATTGCCCTGTCAATGTCCTTGTCCTTCAACATGTTCACCGCTATAAGTAAATCCATCTCGATACAAACTGGAAGTTCCATCCGCTGAATAGCAATGGATAAACTCTCCATGCATACGCATAATTCTGCTTTAAGGGCATCTCAGCATGAAAATAACTCCCTGCAAGATGAGTAAATAATGTTGCTTAGATTATCACGATGCACCATACCAGCACCAGCTCTTCCATCCTTAGTCCAGGAACTATTCGTATTGAGCTTCACCCAACCCTCTGGAGGAGGAAGCCACTTAACAGGAGGCACAGTTCTTGATATTTCAAGTGGCCTATTTACCGCTCGATCATAAGATATCACCACTTTACCTTTCACGGGATTACAATTACAATTTTGAGCTATAGCAATTAACGACTCAAGGTAGCTCCATAAATACTGGTGCGAAGCATCCATTGGTGCTGGAATTTTATTATGTACCAACTCATTCCGATTATGCCAACATCATAGCTTGCTCAATATCTCCCAAAGGATACAAGACCTCCAGTAGACATTCTATGCCTGTGTTAGACACCTCCTTTAATTTCGGCAGGCGCCAGACCTCATTCATGGATTCCCAGAGTCGCACTGCAAGTGGGCATTGACACAGGGCATGCAAACTGTCTTCAGACTTAGTTGCACACACCGGACAGAAACTCGTTACCTCTAATCCATGCTTCTTTTTATTTTTCCACGTAGGAAGTGAATTAACAGCAACTCTCCATGCAAAATTCTTAACTGTGGGTGGTATGTTTGTTCCGCATATTAGCTTCCAGCAAGCTCGTCGTCCATCCGACGCATAACTCGATGCTTGGGCAGTCGCCCTGCACGACTCCTCAAAAGCCATGTCATAAGCAGACTTAACTGAAAATATACCAAGTTTGCCTGGGCTCCAAGCCAACACATCATCTCCCTGCCTCGGCGATGCACGTATTTTCAAAATTTCCACAACATCACATGGCAAGAATATTTTCTGTAGAAGTTCAACATTTCATGAACCATTGACATGTAGGAGCTGTGAGACATACCTCATACGACATCTACCTTGAACTGAAATTGGCTTGAAAGAAAAGGGCCTCGGAATCCAATTGTCACGCCATATACGAACACTCTGTCCATTACTTACATGTGCAGCTCAGCAAACAGCATTGCTCGTCGCCTCGGTTTCAGATTTTCGTTGCCTTGCTGCTGGCATGCTCGAACTTGTGTCGTGAGATGTTGGCTGCATGCGCGTCGCGCGATGCCGGCGGCTGCTCCCTGCCTCACAGCCCGGTAGTAAAAACCTAGTGCCACTGGCTCACTACATGCTCGTGAGTTCATCCGAGGAGGGCTTGGATCGATTGTATAAAGGGACGGGGCAGAGCTCGGTTTCCAAACATAGTAAATAAAGTACATACTACAATGTGCCCGTGCGTTGCAACAGATCCAAAATAAAATAATACATATTCATAAATAAAAAAACAGTTTAGTTTTGATATACATATATCATTAAAAAATATATTATGTTTCACGCAAACTATATTCCTTGGGCTGTTTTGATGAATAAGGAAGGAATGTGGTTGGTTTCAAAATACTAAGGGATTTTCTGTAAATTGGAGCAGAGAAGTTGGATATTGTTGCAAAAAGGTCACAACTTGCATCACAATCGTTAATGCAGATCTAATAGTTAGAAATGACGGATAACAGACACACATCATCACCAACTGAGTCTTTTATAGGAGTAGAGAAATCGTGGATGGGCCATAGCCCAGTTCAGCCCTAAGGTAGTCAAAGCTCCACTGGCTCCTCACCACTCACGGTCAGTGTCGCTGCTCGTTGGTTGCAATAAAAAGGAAGCAAACAGGGATTTGGTTCGGGCCTGGCCAGCCCATTAGTCCCGGTTCAGTCACAAACCGGAACCAATGGAGGCAAATGTGCTGGTTCATGAGCCCAGGGGGCCAGCCGGGCCTCGTGGGCCATTGGTCCCGGTTTGTCTGGACCCATTTGTCCCGGTTCCAGGCACGAACGGGGACCAATGGTCCTCGCTCCTGACCCACAACCATTGGTCCCGGTTCGTGGGGAACCGGGACAGAAGGGGGGGCCTTTATCCCGGTTCCAGCCACGAACCGGGATCAATGAGGTGCCTATATATACCCCATCGCCGGCGAGCAGAGCACTCCATACTGCTCTGTTTTTTTTGCCAGCGAGGGGAGAGCCTTGTGGTGCTCTAGCTCACCTCGTATGCACATGAGGTGTTCGATAAAATGCCCGAGCCACACTGGTTAAGCTTTCTCCTCTCGAAACTCGACCTCCAACCTCCATTTTCCTCAAGATTTGTTTAGGTTTAGCGGTCCGTCACGGTCCCGTACCCGTCTTCACCGCCGTCGATCGCCCGCGCCGATCTCGTCGCCGGTACCACCGTGGTGAGCCTCTTATTCTTATCTTCTTTCTGAAAAAAAATCTTACTTGTATGATTAGATAGATACTTGTCTAATTTTCTTACTTTTATTATTGCTTGTTATTATATAGTGCGATGGTTTTGGTATCCGCCCCGTCGGCCCTCGTCCTGCCTATGATTCGGATGTGGTATATATTATCTTTTATAACTATTTGGTTCATTTATTGCTTATGACAATTATGCCGACCACATGACATAGATTTTATTTATTTAGGAGGTATGTGAACCGGAAATTCCAACCGACCCTATTGTCGAGAGGTTAAATTTAATTGAAGAAGAAAACAATTACTTGAAGGAAAAAATTGAGGAGGAGAAGATGATATTGGAGTTGCATGTTGCGGATGTCGTCGATGATCACAAGATCAAGATGGATGCAATGCGTTTGAAGATTAGAAAATATGCCATTCATACCGACGCTTGGTGTCATTATGCTGTTGGATCAATTGTTAGCTTGGTTGCGATTATGATCGCATTTGTTGTTGCATTGAAATGTTTTACATAGTTTCAATGTATGGTTTAATTAGATGCTCTGGAGAGCTATATGTTGTTCAATGGGAACTATGTATGTACTTTGGTTTTAATGTGATGATGAACTTCTATTAGTTTGGTCACTTATCTATCCATGATGTTCTGTAATGGTTTTGACACACTTAATTATATATAATGCACGCAGATGAACCGACAATGGATGTACGGTGACAGACACACCTCCGAGCACGTTAAGGTCGTGCATAATTTTCTCGAAGTGGCCAAGGCAAACAAGCAGAATGCTTTTATGTGCTATCCATGCCCTATATGTGGGAATACGGAGTCTTACTCTGACCGGAAAATCCTTCACAGCCACCTGCTTTATAATGGTTTCATGCCACACTATAATGTTCGGACCAAGCACGGAGAATAGGGGTTATGATGGAAGACAGCGAAGAAAAAGAGGACGATGACAACTATGTGCCCACTAAATACAGTGATGCTGCAACGGGGGAAGCTGCTGAAGATCAAGAGGAACCAGACGATGTGCACGATGATGATCTCCGCCGGGTCATTGTTGATGCAAGGAGATAGTGCGCAAATGAAAAGGAGAAGCAAAAGTTCGATCGCATGTTAGAGGATCACAAAAAAGGGTTGTACCCAATTGCGAAGCTGGCAACACAAAGCTCGGTACCGTACTAAAATTGTTGCAGTGGAAGGCAGAGAATAATGTGCCTGACAAAGGATTTGAGAAACTACTAAAAATATTGAAGAAGAAGCTTCCAAAGGATAATGAATTGCCCGACAGTACGTACGCAGCAAAGCAGGTCGTATGCCCTCTAGGATTGGAGGTGCAGAGGATACATGCATGCCCTAATGACTGAATCCTCTATCGCGGTGCGTACGAGGATTTGAACGCATGTCCGGTATACGGTGCATTGCGGTATAAGATCAGACAAGATGACCCTGGTGATGTTGACAGCGAGGCCCCCAGGAAGAGGGTTCCTGCAAAGGTGATGTGGTATGCTCCTATAATACCACAGTTGAAACGTCTGTTCAGAAACGAAGAGCATGCCAAGTTGATGCAATGGCACAGAGGGGACCGTAAGAAAGACGGGAAGTTGAGAGCACCCGCTGACGGGTCGCAGTGGAGAAAAATCGAGAGAAAGTACCGGGTTGAGTTTGCAGGTGACCCAAGGAACGTATGGTTTGGTTCAAGTGCAGATGGCATTAATCCTTTCGGGGAGCAGAGCAGCAATCACAGCACCTGGCCCATGACTCTATGTATGTATAACCTTCCTCCTTGGATGTGCATGAAGCGAAAGTTCATTATGATGCCAGTTCTCATCCAAGGTCCTAAGCAACCCGGCAACGACATTGATGTGTACCTAAGGCCATTAGTTGAAAAACTTTTACAGATGTGGAATGGAAACGTTGTACGTGTATGGGATGAGCACAAATAGGAGGAATTTAATCTGCATGCGTTGCTGTTTGTAACCATCAACGATTGGCCCGCTCTTAGTAACCTTTCAGGACAGACAAACAAGGGATACCACGCATGCATGCACTGTTTAGCTGACACCGAAAGTGTATACCTGGACAAATGCAGGAAGAATGTGTACCTGGGCCATCATCGATTTCTTCCGACCAACCATCAATGTCGAAAGAAAGGCAAGCATTTCAAAGGCGAGGCAGATCACCGGAAGAAGCCCGCCATGCGTACCGGTGATCACGTACTTGCTATGGTCAACGATTTACACATAATATTTGGAAAGGGTCCCAGCGGACTATCTGTTCCGAATGATGCTGAGGGACGCGCACCCATGTGGAAGAAGAAATCTATATTTTGGGACCTACCCTACTAGAAAGACCTAGTGGTCCGCTCTTCAATCGACGTGATGCACGTGACAAAGAACCTTTGTGTGAACCTCCTAGGCTTCTTGGGCATGTATGGGAAGACAAAAGATACACCGGAGGCATGGGAGGACCTACAACATTTGCACGAAAAAGACGGCATACCTCCAAAGCAATATGAAGGTCCTGCCAGCTATGCTCTTACCAAAGAAGAGAAGGAAATGTTCTTTGAATGCCTGTTCATTACGAAGGTCCCGTCTGGCTTCTCGTCGAATATAAAGGGAATGATAAATATGCCAGAGAAAAAGTTCCAGAACCTCAAGTCTCATGACTGCCATGTGATTATGACGCAACTGCTTCCGGTTGCATTGAGGGGGCTTCTACCGGAAAACGTCCGATTAGCCATTGTGAAGCTATGCACATTCCTCAATGCAATCTCTCAGAAGATGATCGATCCAGAAATCATACCAAGGCTAAGGAGTGATGTGGCACAATGTCTTGTTAGTTTCGAGCTGGTGTTCCCACCATCCTTCTTCAATATCATGACACACGTCCTAGTTCATCTAGTTGATGATATTTTCATTTTGGGCCCCGTATTTCTACACAATATGTTACCCTTTGAGAGGCTCATGGGAGTCCTAAAGAAATATGTCTGTAACCGCGCTAGGCCAGAAGGAAGCATCTCCATGGGCCATCAAACAGAGGATGCCATTGGGTTTTGTTTTGACTTCATTCCTAGCCTTAAGAAGATTGGTCTCCCTAAATCGCGGTATGAGGGGAGACTGACTGGAAAAGGCATGCTAGGAGGAGACTCAATAATATGTAGGGACGGGCATTCTTGGTCTCAAGCACACTACACAGTTCTATAGACACTAGTATAGTGAGCTCCTAAACAAACGGTTTAAAACCCTTTTCCACGGCGGCATTTGGAACCATCGCCAAGTGAGTGTTGGCGATAGGGGGGTCCTTCCCACACGACCCAGAAACCATCGGGGATATGCCTTCCTGGCACACACGTTTGGTAAAATGAGGTCGTGTGTGACCGGCGAGCGCTCAAATACGGAAATGCATACAGTAGAGCTAAAAAAATACAATTATATGGCAAAATTGTTTCCGGTCGCAAGTACATCCCACACAGCCAGTCCCCGCTAAATGTTTCTGTTCGTATGTACATCCCACATAGTCGCTCGAAGGAAAACGTTTCCGTTCACAGGTACATCACACACAATTGTTCCCGCTAAATCGCTTGCGTTATTGAATATATCACACACGGTCCGTGGAAGAAACTATGTGGCAAAGGTTGTCCATCACACACAGTTTTCATGTGGTAAACATTTGCGCAAGGTGGCCTAACGCAAACAGTTTTCAAGAGAAAGTCATGTGTGATTGTTCATTGATCCAACAAGGTTTATTCCTAGAAACTGTGTGCGTTGTCTGAGGTCATCACCCACGGTATTTTTTCAACAACCGTTTGCAATAGCAAAACTCAATTAGCATGCTAATTCGCCACTAGTAGGCTAATTATCTGATTATTCATAATCCATTTATTAATCTAATTGACTGTTCATATTAAGCACACAATATATTTCATTTTCATAATTGAAATACATCAGAGTACAACATCATATAGCTTCAGCACTCAGCTACCCCATTACACAACTACACCAGGACCAAGTTTCACATGCAACATCTATAACCTTTCGAAATTAGCATCATAGACGGTACATAGACAGATGTATCTCATTTGGAAACTACTGAAGCAGAAGGCGAATATTGTGCCTTCATTGATGCTGAAGGTCTTTGAAACTTTAGGCCAGTGCCTGTGGATGATTGACCGTCCATCCTTCGTCCTCTTCAAGAACACTTCAATATTGAACCGTGGGTGTTGTATGAATACCTTCCTCGCCTCCTGACCATACAGGTGGTTTGAGAGGTAATCATCAGTGAACTGCTTTGGAAAGGTCTGAAAACAAGGATGTGCATAAATATCTTCTCTATATTGGAAATGGGGCAAAGGATTTAAAATGGTAAGGTATAATAGTTAGTACCATCCTGTAGTGAACTCATGTCTTCTTCATTGTGCAGACAAAGATCTTGTTGTTTTTTGTCACTAATTTCTTTATCCTAACAATCTTTCTGAGTTTCTTGACTTGACTGACATTCATGGACAACTCATTTCCCCATATGCAAAAAGGGTCGAACACTGGGTCAAAACCTCTGACAGCAGGACCTACATGTGCAAGACCAAATTGTTAAAAACCTAAATATTAGAATGGTTCTTGTAATTGCACAATAATGTGCTATTAGACAACGGACCATGCACATGCTAACCTCGATTGTAAACCTCAGTGGTTCCCATTGTTTCCCTGCAACACATATAAGGTAGTTAGTCATCAGGTTAAGTAAGGCTTCGCATGCTATTAGTAAAATATGTTGATGAAAAATAATCACATTGTAGATTCATTAGATTAATTCAAGCCACAGGGAAAACCCATTTATCCAAACCAAGCATGATTAAGAACTAGGAAATATAGCACTTGGAATAATCACACACTAGGAATGTATTAAGTACAACCAAATTCGATTTATTCCTCACATGCACAACAATACAAAATTCTACCCATGAGAATTGGACATCGCATTGCAGAATTGAACCAAACAGTTAACTAAACACCACAACAAATGAACCAAACATTAACTGAGCACCACATTGCATAATATAACATACTCCTAATAGAAGATCAGAACGTTAACCAAATAGTTAACTATAGCCAATTGTAGCAATTGTATTTGTTTCTTATGTATTTACTACAACCAAATTCAATTTATTCCTCACATGGTATACAATAACAGAATGCACCCACAATTTTATAAAGATAAATTTGATTTATTGCTAACATGGAAGACAATACAAAATAGCAGCATGAAGAATTGAACATCACATTTGCAGAATTGAACCAAACAGTTAACTGAAGACGGCAACTAATTAACAAAACAGTTAATAAGTGAGCATTACACTGCATGATATATAGAACATATACACTAGAGCAACATATTGCATGGTAAAATTAGATAGCTCAATTTACTAGAATTCGTGAAGGAAAGGCAGGAGCAGCACACGCAACGCGTAAACCGAGCATGGTTAACCAGCATAGCTAGCAAATGGCAAGGTGCTCCTTCAACATCTGGGGCGCGGCACGAATGGCCGCCATCGCGACCTCATACACGCGTGCGACCGCTATTTGCTTCTCCGCTGCAAAATGCTCCTTGAGGTCCCGGCTATACTGTGTGCACCATTGCTTAGGCCGGCGCTTATTTGGTGGAGGGGTCAGTGATTTGGGTGGAAGGTGTCGCGCTCACACCGATGATACGTCTCCAACGTATCTATAATTTATGAAGTATTCATGCTATTATATTATCCATCTTGGATGTTTAATGGGCTTTAATATGCACTTTTATATTATTTTTGGGACTAACTTATTAACCCAGAGCCCAGTGCCAGTTTCTGTTTTTTCCCTTGTTTCAGGGTTTCGCAGAAAAAGGAATATCAAACAGAGTCCAAACGGAATGAAACCTTCGGGGGAGTTATTTTTGGAACGGAAGCAATCTAGGGGACTAGGAGTGCACGTAAGTGAAGCAACGAGGAAGGCACGAGGCAGGGGGCGCCCCCCCCCTGCGCGCCCTCCACCCTCGTGGGCCCCTTGTGGCTCCCCTGGCTGACTTCTTTCGCCTATATATATCAATATACCCTAAAACCATCGGGGAACACAATAGATCGGGAGTTCTGCCGCCGCAAGCCTCTGTAGCCACCAAAAACCAGTCGGGACCCTATTCCGGCACCCTGCCGGAGGGGGTATCCCTCACCGGTGGCCATCTTCATCATCCCGGCGATCTCGATGACGAGGAGGGAGTAGTTCACCCTCGGGGCTGAGGGTATGTACCAGTAGCTATGTGTTTGATCTCTCTCTCTCTCTCTCTCTCTCTCTCTCTCTCTCTCTCTTTCTCTCTCTCTCTCTCGTGTTCTTGAGGTGGTACGATCTTGATGTATCACGAGCTTTGCTATTATAGTTGGATCTTATGCTGTTTCTCCCCCTCTACTCTCTTGTAATGAATTGAGTTTTCCCTTTGAAGTTATCTTATCGTATTGAGTCTTTAAGGATTTGAGAACACTTGATGTATGTCTTGTCGTGCTTATCTGTGGTGACAATGGGATATCACGTGATCCACTTGATGTATGTTTTGGTGATCAACTTGCGGGTTCCGCCCATGAACCTATGCATAGGGGTTGGCACACGTTTTCGTCTTGACTCTCCGGTAGAAACTTTGGGGCACTCTTTGAAGTACTTTGTGTTGGTTTGAATAGATGAATCTGACATTGTGTGATGCATATCGTATAATCATACCCACGGATACTTGAGGTGACATTGGAGTATCTAGGTGACATTAGGGTTTTGGTTGATTTGTGTCTTAAGGTGTTATTCTAGTACGCTCTATGATAGATCGAACGGAAAGAATAGCTTCCACTAGTAGAAAACAGGGCTTTGGTCCTGGCGGGTCAGCCCATTAGTTCCGGTTTAGTCAAGAACCGGGACTAATGTGAGCATTTATCCCGGTTCGTGCGGCTAAGGCATTAGTCCCGGTTCACCTGGGCCCTTTAGTCCCAGTTCGTGCCACGAACCGGGACTAAAGGGTGCGATGCCCATTAGTCCCGGTTGGTGGCACCAACCGGGACTAAAGGTTAGACCTTTAGTACCGGTTGGTGCCACGAACCGGTACTAATGGGTTTTGAGGCATTAGTACCGGTTCATGGCACGAACCGGTACTAAAGGTCCCATTTTCAAACTCCACCCCCCCTCGTGGACCGCCTTTTCAGTTTTAGAAAAAACAAAAGAAAATGATGGAAATGTCAAAAAATAAAATAAGTTTCCCATGTGATATGTGGTCTACTTGTTGGGAAAATTTACAAATATGAATTTCGACTTTTTTTGCAAAATCTCTCTGGAATTTGTAAAATGGGCATAACTTTTGCATACTAACGTGGATTAAAAAGTTTTTTATATGAAAAATCATCTACTCGAACAGTTACATCCGAATTACTAGTTAAACATTTTCAAAATCATCTAACTCGAAAAGTTTTTTATATGAAAAATCATCTAACCCGTTAAACATTTTCAAAATCCTCAAAAACCTAACAGAAAAAAGTTACGGGGCTTTTAAGATCTAGAGTGGAAAAATCGAAAAAATGACTAGTCAAATCTGGTCAAACAGTGGTCAAACTATCGTCAAACAATGGTCAAACTAATTATTCTAGAATATTAGTGTTACTAAATAATTATTTCAGTTATTTTGAATTTTGGTCAAATCTGGTCAAACTGTGGTCAAACAATGGTCAAACTAATTATTCAAGAAATATTAGTGTTACTAAATAATTATTGTTTTTAAAACAATAGTTTCAAACTCAAACAGCGAAATGTGTCACTTCATGCTCAAGTAAAATTCATGAAGGTTAATAGGATTGACATCTTACTATTGTTAGGAAAACAACAAGTGCATACTTGGAAATGAGAGAGAATAGAACCTGGAAGTTAAGCGTGCTCAGGCTGGGGGAGTGGGAGGATGGGTGAACGTTCGGGAAGTTAGATGATTTGGAATGATGAGGGGTGATTAGAGGATAAATTGAGCAGTGATGAGGGGTGGTGATTACACACTACAGGTTAAAAAAATTCAGAAATCAAAAAAAGTTCAAAAAAATTAAAAAAAAATCATAAAATTTCCTTTAGTCCCAGTTGGTGTTACCAACCGGGACTAAAGGTGGAGCTCCACGTGGCATGCTCTTTAGTCCCGGTTTTCGAACCGGGACTAAAGGGAAAATCATAAAATTTCCTTTAGTCCCGGTTGGTGTTACCAACCGGGACTAAAGGTGGAGCTCCACGTGGCCTCGCCCTTTAGTCCTGGTTCTGGATTGAACCGGGACTAAAGGGGAGAGGCATTAGTACCGACCATTTAGTCCCGGTTCGAAAACCGGGACTAAAGGGGCTTACCAACCGGGACAAAAGCCCCTTTTTCTACTAGTGTTCGTGTTATTTTACTACGGACTCTTGAATAGATCGATCTGAAAGAATAACTTTGAGGTGGTTTCATACCCTACCATAATGTCTTCGTTTGTTCTCCACTATTAGTGACTTTGGAGTGACTCTTTGTTGCATGTTGAGGGACAGTTATATGATCCAATTATGTTATTATTATTGAGAGAACTTGCTCTAGTGAAAGTATGAACCCTAGGCCTTATTTCCTAGCATTGTAATACCGTTTACGCTCACTTTTATCATTAGTTACCTTGCTATTTTTATATTTCCAGATTACAAAAACCTATATCTACAATCCATATTGCACTTGTATCACCATCTCTTGCCGAACTAGTGCACCTATACAATTTACCATTGTATTGGGTGTGTTGGGGACACAAGATACTCTTTGTTATTTGGTTGTAGGGTTGCTTGAGAGAGACCATCTTCATCATACGCCTCCCACGGATTGATAAACCTTAGGTCATCCACTTGAGGGAAATTTGCTACTGTCCTACAAACCTCTACACTTGGAGGCCCAACAACGTCTACAAGAAGAAGGTTGTGTAGTAGACATCAAGCTCTTTTCAGGCGCCGTTGCCGGGGAGGTGAGTGCTTGAAGGTATATCTTTAGATCTTGCAATCAAATCTTTTAGTTTCTTGTTTTATCACTAGTTTAGATTATAAAAGAAAACTACAAAAAAATGGAATTGAGTTTACCTTAGATGCTTCATCTTTTTAATATCTTTCGTGAGTATGATGGGATGGAAAATTGTGCCAAAGTGTTAGAAGAAGAATGCATTAAACTGTTTGGCACTAAATCTTTGAATGATGAGCATGATTGCAATGTTGTTAGTATGAACTCCTTGAATATCCATAGTACTAATGATGATTGCACTAGTTATGATGAAAATGTCTCCTATAAAGACGTCAATTTTTGTGGAGTGCATTGGGTTTGCAAGTACACACCAAATAGGGAATATAGATATTGCAAGAGGCATAAGCATTTAGAAACTAAATGGTTACAAGAAAGGCTACATGTTAGTGTTGAAAATTTAAAATTTCTTAGCCATACTTGTGAACTTTGCAATGAACATGGTCATTTAAATATCAAATGCAAATTGTTTCATGATCGAATTGTGTCCAAAAATTGTGATGACTTGATATCCCTTGCACATTATAGTGAACTTAGTTTGCTTCTGGGTTATGAAGAAATGAAACATCAAACTAAGATTATTCCAAAATATAACCTCGAGAAATTCCTCGATATTGATCTAGAAGAAATTTATATGTATTGTGCCGTGAATTGCATTGAAAATCCTTATATTGCCAATTACATAAAGAAAAGAAAACAAATAGAAGATGAAGATAATACTAATGAAAGGGAAGAGACTTCCCAATATCCTCCTATTATTTCTTATGATGAATCAGGTAACGAGGAGGAGCTTTCTATTCAACCAATCTCATCAATAAGGAGCTCAAAAAAGAGGGATAAACATGTACATGATGTGAGAAGAAAAAGGAAAAATGGAGAAGCAAAGGTAAAAAGGTATCCCTCCCAAATGATGTTGCTCCTACTACTCATTGTGATGATGATAATTGCTATACTATTGGTGCTATCCATACTATTAATGATGAGAATGATTATGCTTATGATATGAAAAGGCCCAAGCTTCGGGAAGCTATGTTTGATGAGGATGACATATCTGAGAATATATTGGCTGAAATTAATGTTTGTCCCAAGCTTGGAGATGCTATGTTTAATGAAGATGATGTTATTAGCCTCCCAAGTTTCGATATGAAAATTTATAATGATGATAGCATGCCTCCTACTTATGATGATTATATTGATGAAATTGGGTTTGGAAGAGTGTCAACTTTAGGAAGTAATGATCCCACTATTCTAGAGGATGTTGAATCTTATAATATTTATAAAAGTGGATTTGGAGAGGTCATGACTTTATTTAGTGATGAGTCCACTATCTTGGAAGAGGTTTCAATCAATTATGATGAGAACAAAGTTGCTACATATGATGATTATTGTGATGAAACTTATGCTATAAAAAGTAGTGATGATTATATTTATAAAACTTGTCATGATTATGATTACCCTTTTCTGAACATTACTCTTTTAATGTGAAAACAATTTATAGTATTCAAGTCTCTTATGATACTCCTACTATTCTGAATGAGAAGAATTTTGCTTATGTGGAGAGTAGTAAAATTTCTATGCAAGTAGATCATGAAAAGAATGCTTTAGGTGCTGGTTATATTGTTGAATTCATTCATGAGGCTACTAAAAGTTATTACGAGGGAGGAATGTATGCTTGTAGGAATTGCAATAATATCAAGTTTCCTTTCTATGTGCTTAAAATCTTGAAGTTATGCTTGTTTTACCTTCCTATGCAAGTTGCTTCTTGTTCCCATAAGTTGTTTGCTCACAAAATCCCTATGCATAGGAAGTGGGTTAGACTTAAATGTGCTAGTCATATTCTTCATGATGCTCTATTTATGTTTCAATTCTTATCTTTTATGTGAGCATCATTGAAATCATCATGCTTAGCTAGGGGCATTAAACGTTAGCGCTTGTTGGGAGGAAGCCCAATTTTATTTTAGTTTATTGATTTTTGGTTATGTTTAGGAATAAATAATCCATCTAGCTTCTGTTTATATGTGGTTTTGTGTTTTAATTAGTGTTTGTGCCAAGTAGAACCTTTGGGAAGACTTGGGTGAAGTCTTTATGATCATGCTGTAAAAAACAGAAACTTTAGCGCTCACGAGATTAGCTAAAACTTTTTACTGGAGAGTGATATTTAGTTGATTCTTTTTTCAGATGATTAATAGAAAAATTCCGCAGGTTCACCAGGTTTTTTTAGAATTTTTGGAGTTCCAGAAGTATACGTTTGATACATATTACTACAGACTGTTCTGTTTTTGACAGATTCTGTTTTTTGTGTGTTGTTTGCTTATTTTGATGTATCTATGGCTAGTAAAATAGTTTATAAACCATAGAGAAGTTGGAATAAATTATATTTAACACCAATAAAAATAAATAATGAGTTCATTACAGTACTTTGAAGTGGTGTTTTGTTTTCTTTCGCTAACGGAGCTCACGAGTTTTCTGTTGAGTTTTGTGTTGTGTAGTTTTCAAGTTTTGGGTAAAGATTCGATGGACTATGGAATAAGGAGTGGAGAGAGCCTAACCTTGGGGATGCCCAAGGCACCCCAAGGTATATACAAGGACAACCAAGAGCCTAAGCTTGGGGATGCCCCGGATGGCATCCCCTCTTTCGTCTTCGTTCATCGGTAACTTTACTTGGAGCTATATTTTTATTCACCACATGATATGTGTTTTGCTTGGAGCATCATTTTATTTTCTTTAGTTTTGCTTTTTCTCGTAGTAATTGGAGACGGATACCCCGAAGACGACAAGATGATATTTCAAGACATCGGGGCTAGCAAAGCCCCTCAGTCCGACTGTGCCAACCAGCCGGCTATTGCGGCGTCCCCTGCCGACTTCGCCCGCGCACCCCCGCCGGGTTCGCCTCGTCCGGCCGGCCTCCGCGTGCCGGTTGGCCGCATCGCCGCCCCGCCGGGTCTGCCTCGCCCGGCTGGCTACGCCGCCTCCCCACGCGCGGGTTCCGCGCCCCCGCCCACGCGGTCCGGCCTCGGCTCCCCGCTCCGCACGCGCCGGCTCGACGCACCCTGCCTCCTCCCCAGGCCTGCCGGGTCGCCGCGCCCGCCCCGCCCTGTGGCCGACTCCCTCGCCTCCGCCTCCTGAGCCACCCGCTCGCCGGCTCCGCTCCGACGAGCCGCCCCGGCCCGGCCGGCTCCGGATGGCCGCCCCGTGCCCGGCTCCGGCGCCTCCGCCTCCTGGTGGCCGCTGCTCCAGGCCGGCCCCTGCGCCCTCTCGTTCTGCTGCGTGTTGGAAGCTGTGGCGAAAAGAAAAAGAGAAGAGTCGGGCCGACTTCCCACAGCCGACTAACAAAAAAAATGGGGCCGGTGGAAAGAGGACCGGCTGCCCATGCTGGCTGAAGAAAGAAAAAAAAGGGGGGGTGACCGGGTGAGATGGCCGGATGCCCATGGCCGATTGGCAAGAAAGAAAAAATGTGTGTGCGCGTCCGACCGCTGGCTGCTTGTCCGGCTGCAAAGAGCCCGACTGCTGTGTCGGGGTCCGCCCACCCGGTCGGAAGAAGAAGAAGACAAGGTAGTTGCCGGAAGATCCGACCCGAGCTCAGCAGTCGGCTCGAATCTCGGGGGCTACACCCAGCGGGTGCGCTGACGCCCCCCGTGAGAGAGAAGACAAGATAGTTGCCGGAAGATCTTGCCCGACTGCTCAGCAGTCGACCCGAATCTCGGGGGCTACACCCAGTGGGTGCGCTGGCGCGCCCCCGCGAAGATTGCAGACAAGAGAAGAGTTTTGTCCGGTCGCCAGCAGCCGGCAGAAGAGAAAAAGAAGAAGAAGGGCGTTGCAAGACGCCTCGCCGCCTGGCCTGTCGAGCCTGACCGGCCGGGACCCCATTCGAGCACCCGAGGGCTCGAAGGCTACACCCAGCGGGTGCGCCAACACGCTCCGCGAGCGCCTAGTCGCGCCAGCTGTCTTCAACGACCGCGACTACACGAAAATCAATGTGAGCTCCTCGCCCGCATATTTTTGCATCACGCAAGCACGGATAACCCCGAGCGATGCTCGGGTGCTATCTCCACATTTTTTATGACAGTAGCATCACTGTTCGCCCCGGCGCCAGCCAGAGTTGGCCCGGAGGCTGGTCGCTTGGCCTGAGACGTTAGTTCCCGCAGACGGCTTAGTACCGTGCGCGGTACCAAAGGCCCACTCTTAGTCACAGACCGCAGAGCGGCTGTCCGACTAGCAAGAGTGAACGCTGGAGGCCACCCACGCGAAAAACGCCCGGGAAGAAAAACGGATCAGGCGAACCGGCCATTTTCTTTTACAAGTATCTACTCAGTTGAATCTGCTCCTAGACTCTGAGTACTGTACACTCCACTTCGCGGCCCACTCTTAGCCACAGACCGCAGAGCGGCTGTCCGGCGAGCGAGAGCACTAGCCAAAAAGCGGAGGGAACACGAAAAAGATCAAGGGGGCTCGGACGAAGCCGAGTCGGCACCCTCCGCATAAAACTTGCAATGCTAAAAGCAAACATTTGATATATTTGCGTGGACTAACTTTGTCCTTTTTTATGATCATTTCTATGAACATTTGGCAAAAAACCTCCGCCCAACTTTACCAAGTTGCCCGGAGGCTTGGGGGCTATTGTCGGAGTAATTGGACACGGATACCCCGAAGACGGCAAGATGATATTTCAAGACATCGGGGCTAGCCAAGCCCCTTAGTCCGACTGTGCCAACCAGCCGGCTGCCGACTGCGCCAACCAGCCGGCTGCCGACTGCAGCCCGACAAGACCCCGATGAGACGGCCATACCGCGGACAAGACAACCATACCGCGATGACATCATCTACAGTGTACCGTGTCCCCTGGGTACTGATTTATAAAGTACCCTAGGGGACAAGCATGACATGCACCATGCCACTAGTGCCTACATAGCTTGGCTTGTAAGCTACCCAAGGTAGCTTACATCCAACGCCACCACCATTTAGCTTAGGTAGCAAGCTAGCTCCCACTATATATAGCAACCATCCATCCATCCATCCAGGGGAGAGGCATGCATCCATGCTCATTCACGGTGGAGCTCTCTCATGCCCACTAACTAGCTAGCTCATACACACACATCAGGCCTATACAAAGCCAGATGCCTGTGGCACTGGGCTTAGATACAGCTCTAGGAGCAAATCTGTACTAGATATACCAGATATACTTAGACATGCAGGAGTAGGGGTGTTATCTCTCCGGAGAGCCCCGAACCTGGGTAAACTACCGCGTGCTACTCGCATACCCGCTCCCGGTCCTATCAGCAGCAGTCTTACCCACACACTAAGCCCTTGTGGCATCTGTCGACTCGCAAAGCCCCCTGTGAGAAATACCACGACACTTGTTGTTTGAATAAAATACCAAGATCTGAAATTCTTAAATGTTAGAGAGTCTTCACATAGTTGCATAATTATTTAACTACTCATTGATCTTCACTTATATGTTTTAGGAGTAGTTTGTCATTTACTCATGTGCTTCACTTATATCCTATGAGTAAATCGTTGAATGAATTGAATATCATAAATCTGAAATTATATATGTTTCATATGCTTATCCCATGGGGAGTAATGACTTCACTTATAAGAAGTAGAGGTGGTAAATTTATTGAAGGTTAGCAAACATTGTATTGGTCACTTGAACAATTCATGAAAGAATATTGAAGGAAGAGAGATTTCACATATAAATATACTATCTTGGAAATCTTTTGTAATTGTGAGAACTCATTAAAATATGACATTCTAAAAGGTTGATGTTGGACAAGGAAGACAATGTAATGGGTTATGTTTTCTTATATCCGAAATAAAGTATATTGTCATGGATTGCCCAACGCGTTGAGCTTGCCTTTCCCCCTCATGCTAGCCAAATTCTTTGCACCAAGTAGAGATACTACTTGTGCTTCCAAACATCCCTTAAACCAGTATTGCCATGAGAGTCCACCATACCTACCTATGGATTGAGTAAGATCCTTCAAGTAAGTTGTCATCGGTGCATGCAATAAAAATTGCTCTCTAAATATGTATGATCTTTTAGTGTGGAGAAAATAAGCTTTATACGATCTTGTGATATGGAAGAAATAAAAGCGACCGACTGCATAATAAAGGTCCCTATCACAAGTGGCAATATAAAGTGACGTTCCCTCACATTAAGATTTTGTTCATCCAACTATAAAAGGGCATGGCAACCTCTGCTTCCCTCTACGAAGGGCCTATCTTTTACTTCTATGCAAGAGTCATGGTGATCTTCACCTTTCCTTTTTTTCATTTTATCCTTTGGCAAGCACCTCGTGTTGGAAAGATTCTGATATATATATATCAATTGGATGTAAGGCATCATGAACTATTATTGTTGACATTACCCTTGAGTTAAAAGGTTGGGAGGCGAATCTATAAGCCCCTATCTTTCTCTGTGTCTGATTAAAACTTTGAACCCATAAATACCGCGTGTGTGTTAGCAATTGTGACAGACTAAATGACAGTTGAGTATGTGGGATTTGCTAAATCAAAGCTCTGACATAGAATCTTCCTAAAAATAAGATGAATTGTAATTGTTTGATGACTAATAACACGGTTTGTTAGTTTTCAAGAAAGTTTATGATCTATACTTTAACATGTGAATAGCTTGTTACTTGATCATGAAAAGTTCTATGAGTTGAGCTACTGTTATGACATATAATGATGCTAGAAAACGTGATTGAAATTATCATTGATCAAACTTGTGCACCTGCTAGCATTCACACTTCATAAATTCTTTCTTTTATCATTTACCTACTCGAGGATGAGAAGGAATTAAGCTTGGGGATGCTGATACGTCTCCAACGTATCTATAATTTATGAAGTATTCATGCTATTATATTATCCATCTTGGATGTTTAATGGGCTTTAATATGCACTTTTATATTATTTTTGGGACTAACTTATTAACCCAGAGCCCAGTGCCAGTTTCTGTTTTTTCCCTTGTTTCAGTGTTTCGCAAAAAAGGAATATCAAACGGAGTCCAAACGGAATGAAACCTTCGGGAGAGTTATTTTTGGAATGGAAGCAATCCAGGGGACTTGGAGTGAACGTAAGGGAAGCAACGAGGAAGGCACGAGGCAGGGGGGCGCGCCCACACCCCCCCGGGCGCGCCCTCCACCCTCGTGGGCCCGTCGTGGCTCCCCTGACCGACTTCTTTCGCCTATATATATCAATATACCCTAAAACAATCGGGGAACACAATAAATCGGGAGTTCCGCTGCCGCAAGACTCTGTAGCCACCAAAAACCAATCGGGGCCCTGTTCCGGCACCCTGCCGGAGGGGGTATCCCTCACCGGTGGCCATCTTCATCATCCCGGCGATCTCCATGACGAGGAGGTAGTAGTTCACCCTCGGGGCTGAGGGTATGTACCAGTAGCTATGTGTTTGATTTCTCTCTCTCTCTCGTGTTCTTGAGGTGGTACAATCTTGATGTATCGCGAGCTTTGCTATTATAGTTGGATCTTATGATGTTTCTCCCCCTCTACTCTCTTGTAATGGATTGAGTTTTCCCTTTGAAGTTATCTTATCGGATTGAGTCTTTAAGGATTTGAGAACACTAGATGTATATCTTGCCGTGCTTATCTGTGGTGACAATGGGATATCATGTGATCCACTTGATTTATGTTTTGGTGATCAACTTGTGGGTTCCGCCCATGAACCTATGCATAGGGGTTGGCACAAGTTTTCGTCTTGACTCTCCGATAGAAACTTTGGGGCACTCTTTGAAGTACTTTGTGTTGGTTTGAATAGATGAATCTGAGATTGTGTGATGCATTTCGTATAATCATACCCACGATTACTTGAGGTGACATTGGAGTATCTAGGTGACATTAGGGTTTTGGTTGATTTGTGTCTTAAGGTGTTATTCTAGTACGAACTCTATGATAGATCGAACAAAAAGAATAGCTTCGTGTTATTTTACTACGGACTCTTGAATAGATCGATCCGAAAGAATAACTTTGAGGTGGTTTTGTACCCTACCATAATCTCTTCCTTTGTTCTCCACTATCAGTGACTTTGGAGTGACTCTTAGTTGCATGTTTAGGGATAGTTATATGATCCAATTATGTTATTATTGTTGAGAGAACTTGCACAAGTGAAAGTATGAACCCTAGTCCTTATTTCCTAGCATTGCAATACCGTTTACTCTCACTTTTATCATTAGTTACCTTGCTGTTTTTATATTTTCAGATTACAAAAACCTATATCTACCATCCATATTGCACTTGTATCACCATCTCTTCGCCAAACTAGTGCACCTATACAATTTACCATTGTATTGGGTGTGTTGGGGACACAAGAGACTCTTTGTTATTTGGTTGCAGGGTTGCTTGAGAGAGACCATCTTCATCCTACGCCTCCCATGGATTGATAAACCTTAGGTCATCCACTTGAGGGAAATTTGATACTGTCCTACAAACCTCTACACTTGGAGGCCCAACAACGTCTACAAGAAGAAGGTTGTCTAGCAGACATCAGCCAATGGTAGGGGCATGTGGGATGTGGAAGGAGGAGGAGGATGGGGGTCGGGTGTGGATTACCTGCCTGGATAGGTGAGGCCAAGGAGCGTGAAGGAGTGTCGCCGGCGAGGAGGCGGCGGCACTGCAAGCAAGGAGTGAACGTTTCAACTTGCAAAGGAAGGCAAAAAGAGGGGAAATGTGTCTTTTGGTAAGGGGGAGGGGCCGGGGAGGTAGATATTTTCGCGGAAGCTGAAAATTTGGAATCGCTTTAGCCAAAAAACTGGCGTGCAAAGTGTCATCAGACACGGTCCCTTATTCAGAACTGTGTACAATATGTAAACATCACAAACGATTCAGATAGCTTAACCCGTGTGTGTTGAGTTTGAACGTCAAAAATTTTGGTTCAAATTTCCCTGGTTACAGTGGTCATCCACGTCATTGCATAATTTGGGTACACAAAGGAGACTAACTTCTTAATCGAGCAAGTTCAGCAATTAAACAGAGCTAGCTGACCTAAACATTACTCTAACAAATTAAAGACCGGTGCTCTTAATTAAACAAAACAAAGAGTACTACTACGGCTGGTGATCTTCAATCTCCGCCGCCGCCTCCATGTCTAGCTCACGCCCGACGGTCTCTTGGGGAAGGGGCTCGATGGCATCAATTGCACCATACTTGGCAAGCATCTCGCCATCCGCGTTTGCCATATCTTTGGAATAGGCCGCCACGAGCTGGGCGTGGGCGGACGCCACCTGGGATCTGGCAGGCTCCATCGTGGCAAGGTATGCCGCGCTGGAACGGACGGCTGCTCGAACTCTCTCGGCGATTGCCCGCTCTTCGGTCCTGGGTGCCGACCGTCGTCGGAGAAGCTTCGTTCGATTTGTGCGGTGACTACCACGAGCTGGGCGTTGACGGCCTCGACATGGTAGTGGGCGGCCTCCAGCAGGGCTAAGACTGCCGTTGTGGAACAGATACTTGCTCTGCCGCTCTCGCTAGTTGCTATCCCCGAGGCAGATGCTGCTGCCGCCGCGTGTGAAGCAACAACGGCTGTTTTGGCTGCCTTGGCCGCCCGGATGCAGACTGCAGTCGCCCTCACGAAGCTTGTTAGGAAGCGCCTGGCGGCTACGCCGCGCTCTCGCCGGAGTGGGCCGCCGAAGTTTCCCTCACGACGTGGGTCCACGTCCCCATCTTTCACCGGCGACGAATGAACAGTGAAATGATATTTGGGGAGGGAGCTAGTGTGCTTGACACGCTGGTTGTGGACTGTAGCCGACGGACCTTCTCTCGTAAGGCATGGGCATAGTATACACCGACGGTGCTCCAAGATATTTTGTGCTGCATCTCACATGGTTGGTGATAATATAATGTGTGCGATCTACTTGATTTATCGTCTTGATCATTTGAATTACGTAATGGGGTCACAACTACAAAGGATGGTGTTTGAATTGTTAGAACTTTTATCTGCAGTGAACATGCAACTATAGGTGTGTCGTCAAAAAATTTGAACTTATTCAGGGTTCTATTGTACATTTTTATACATTAACTGGGTTTTCCAGGCATTTTATGCGCATAATTCAAATTTGAACTACATGCACATGCTCCAGTGCATATAAACTTATTGAAAAATCGAATATGTGTCCTTGGTTGCATGCTTAGGTCCCATGCAAGAAATGAGAATGAATTTCAAACACCCTGCCACCATCACTCGGCCGCCAACATTGAGATACCTGGTTTTTAAATTCTAGTAAATCCAAAACTCATCTGAAATTCAGGAAACTTGGCATGCTATCATGTAGCGGCATCAACATGCCGTGGTAAATTTTTTGTCTCATTTGGGGCAGGTTTGGGTATAAGCTTCTCACAAACCAGAGCTTCTCACAACAAGCGTGATGGTTTCGATAGGGAACGTTCCACCTTTGGGGACGAAACGATATCCGTTGCCTCTTATTGCTTTCAAATTTTTTCGAGTGTCAACATAGAACAACAAGAGTGTTGTGTTCAACTATGGAATTTTTGGGGTTCGTTTGGACATTTTTATGCATTAACTGAGTTTTCAATGCATTTATGTGCATAATTCAAATTTGAACTACATGCACATGCTCCAGTGCATATAAATTGGTTGAAAAATCAAATATGTGTCCTTGGGTGCATGCTTAGGTCCCATGCAAGAAATGGGAATGAATTTCAAACACCAGGGCACCATTGATTGCCGACAAAACATTGAGATGCCTGGTTTGTAAATTCTAGTAAATCCAAAAGTCATCTGGAATTCATGAAACTTGGCATGCTACCATGGAGCGGCATCAACATGTCGTGGTACAAATTTTGTCCCATTTGGGGCAGGTTTGGGTATATGTTTCTCACAAACCAGAGCTTCTCACAACAAGCATGATGGTTTTCACTAGGGAACGTCCCACCTTTGGGGCCGAAACGATATTCATTGGCTCTTATTGCTTTCCATTTTTTTCTCATGTCAACATAGAACAACAGGAGTGTTGTGTGAATATTTGTGATTTTTCGGCGTTCGTTTGGACAGTTTTATGCATTAACTGAGTTTTCAATGCATTTATGTGCATAATTCAAATTTGAACTACATGCACATGCTCCAATGCATTTAAATTGGTTGAAAAATAAAATATGTGTCATTGGGTGCATGCTTAGGTCCCATGCAAGAAATGGGAATGAATGTCAAACACCAGGGCACCGTTGATTGCCGGCGAAACATTGAGATGCCTAGTTTTTAAATTCTAGTAAATCCAAAACTCGTCTGGAATTTATGAAACTTGGCATGCTATCATGGAGCGGCATCAACATGTCGTGGTACAAATTTTGTCCCATTTGTGGCAGGTTTGGGTATATGCTTCTCACAAACCGGAGCTTCTCACAACAAGCATGATCGTTTTCGGTAGGGAACGTCCCACCTTTGGGGACGAAACGATATCCACTGCCTCTTATTGCTTTCAATTTTTTTCTCGTGTCAACATAGAACAACAGGAGTGTTGTGTGAATTTTTGTGATTTTTCGGGGTTCGCTTGGACATTTTTATGCATTAACTGAGTTTTCAATGCATTTATGTGCACAATTCAAATTTGAACTACATGCACATGCTCCAGTGCATATAAATTGGCTGAAAGATCAAATATGTGTCCTTGGGTGCATGCTTAGGTTCCATGCAAGAAATGGGCATGAATTTCAAACACCAGGGCACTGTTGATTGCTGGCAAAACATTGAGATGCCTGGTTTTTAAATTCTAGTAAATCCAAAATTCTGTTAACCATTCACATGACGCCACGTGTCTTGGTTTTTAAATTCTAGTAAATCCAAAATTCTAGTAAATCCAAAATTATGTAGGAGGTGTTGTGTAGACAGCTGCTTGACCTTT
The DNA here is from genome assembly GCF_018294505.1 of Triticum aestivum. Lineage (NCBI taxonomy): Eukaryota > Viridiplantae > Streptophyta > Magnoliopsida > Poales > Poaceae > Triticum > Triticum aestivum. The sequence continues at coordinate 34,979,158 of NC_057809.1, forward strand.
ACTGAACGGGAGGCGTGCGAACGCCGTCCAGTGCGTAGGCTGACCGAGAGGCGTGCAAGCTATCCTCGAGTGCGCAAGCTTACCGGGAAGTGTGCGAGCTGTACGCTGCGTAGGCTCACTAGGAAGCGAGCCCTTTGATTTCCATGGCCGCCCGCCTTGCTCGCGTCCTCTCCATTAATGGCGCCCAAGCCATAGTTTAATTCACTTTTTAAATATAAAACACTCATCGCAAACGTTTTAGTTAGAACACCTGCATGCAAACCGACAGCTTCCCTAGGAAAACAAGAGAAAATGTACCAAGCAGGATTTCTGCAGCTCTTGATTGCAAACGATTTAGATAGAACACCCGTATGCAAAGTGAGCAGCGCAGGATTTGTGCATCCCTTCAACGCAAACGGTTGTTCTGGATGACACGTGTGCCACCACGTACAAACAATTTGGTAAGATTTGCATTTGGTAAGATTTGCATATGTCATATTGGGTATGTTGCCATTTGTCAAACTGGAAAGATTTACATTTGTTGATCTAGTAACGTTGCCATATGCCAATCCTTGTAACAATGTGATTTATCAAAATATGCAGCTAGAAATCATTAGCACTATGTAGTTTTTGCCACTAAAATTCAGTAATTAAGCATAGATTTCATTCATATATTAAGCAGTCATTCTTAATTTATACAAACAGTTCAACTCGATAGCTGAACCGACCAAATTTCTCACCAATTGTTACCAACTACGTACTGAAATAGCTCGTTCAACTATATATACTAGCTAATTTTAAGTACATTGTATAGTTCGACCGCACATCTATAGTCAGATGACCTGAACAAAATAGCCCCTAAATACTACTACTAGCACGGAGGGGCTTTGTGCTACTTCCAGCAGCCTCTCCTCTGCCGAGCGCGCTCAGTAAGAGGTAGAGGAGGAGGAGGAGCCTACCAACGAGCTGGATAAATGCAATACGGTGCCTGCCGCTGCTGCATGTTCTTCAACGCTCGCCAGCTCGAACGCCCACTGCCGCTCCAGAGGATCCCTCTCAAAGTGGCCGGACTGCTCGTAGATCTCCTGATTCCTCGCTCTACGTCAGCGTGTGCTACGGCCACGGTTGTGGTAAGGCTCTTTGCATGCTCGACGAGGCGGTCCTCCTCCTCCTCCTCCCGCAGGAACTCGATGTAGCGCGCAAGGTCGCTAACGCACATGCGGGCCTCCACCTCCGCCTTCCTCCATCGGGCAGCGGTGGCGGAGCGGGTGATGATCCAGGCGGACGACGGTGGGCTAGCGGCCACGGCGGCCGACGATGGGGTGGCGGCCACAACCACCACCTCCCGCCTTCGGGTCGCGGTGGCAGAGCTGGTGATGGCCACGGTGGCCGGCAGTGGGGTGGCGGCCATGACGGCCACCTCCCGCCTTCGGGCCGTGGCGGCGGAGTGGGAGATGGCCTTGGCTTTCAACGGCGGTGGCGGCAACGGCAGCTGGCAACAGTTGTCGACTGGCAGCGGCGGCGTAGCCTGTGGTGGGTGTTCCGCACACACCCAAGAGGGATGCCACGTGCACTACACTACGCTGGGGACTGCGCCGCTGCCACGGTGTAGCCTCCCAGCTGGAGATGTCCTCTGATGATGACGGAGTGGCTGAGCGACGATGAAGGACCGGTGCCATTGGCGATTGTGGGAGAAGCAGACGAGATAAGCTACAGGGACGGAGGGGAAAATGCGACGCAGGACTCGTCGGCCGTGAGGGTTTTTATAGTAGGACAATAAGCATTGCGATTTTGGAGGATTTCACCGAGTCGGGCGGGAATCTTGCGCGGGAACCTGCGAGGTTGTGTAGGAACGGGCTCACCGACGATTCATTGGTGCCACCGTTTGGCCAAAAGAACGCCCCAGCGCGCTGCGCAAACTTGCGTTGTTAGCCATCTGCGGCGGCGGGGTGACAAGACATGCGAGAGGAGGACGAGAGGACACGTACACATACAGTTAATAAAAAAACGTTTGTGATTTAATTACCTACTATACCCACGTCCTGGTTTATAAGTAGGATTTAACTTATGAAATACGAGTGCATGTCGCCATAGATTATATCGTTGGAGTCGTATTTGAACATAGTTTCCAGCTATACAATTTTTGCAACATGCATTAACACTTTTTTGGTTAAATTTAAGGTTATACACCAGCAAGAATTTGCTAACAACACACACGGCTTATTCCATCACAAACAGCTCTGATGGATCAAACTGTCTGCCACGTATCGCACACGCAACTCTAATTTGATTCGTGCTTGATGTCTCCGACATCGCTCGCGCAGTTCGTCTTATTTGCCATGTATCACTGTGCCGTCCTCTGCTCGCGTCCCACGGCAAGCTCTGCTCACTGTTAGGCGCCGCGGCGCGCTCTGTCGCGTCCATTGGCGCGCTCTGCTCGCGTCTGTTGGTGCGCTCGGCTTGTGGACAAATTTTCCTTGAGGCAACCGCCGAGCGCTCTGCTCGCGTCCCTCCGCACGCGCTCTGCCAGCGGTTGGGCGTGCGCACGATCATGTCGGGGGCCCCATATGCATGCGGTTGCGCCGCGCGCGTTGTGATGCGATGCAGTTACGTGCGGCGCGATGGAGTTATGCACAGCAAATTAGAACTGCCATCAGGGACTGCCGATATTCCTAGTCATCCAGCTTCCCCTTTAATTCATGCGGCCATTATAACCTTAGTCTCTTCAACCTTTCGATCGCGCCCCACAACACAACAAGCACACCCACGACGACACATAGAGAGGGTATGTCCAATGGAGCTCCAATGGAGTTCGGCGAGCATAGAGTGGATACCCACGCGAGGGAGACGGATCTCTCGGTGGTGTACACCATCGACCCGGCCGTGGTGGACGACTACATCAACAGCATTGAGCAGTTGCTTTCTCGAGACAATTACAAGGTGGTCGGCATCGACCTCCAGTACACCGCCGGTCGTCCCGGCATAGATCAAAGGTTGTCGTCACCCAGTTGTGCACGCGCCATCATGTCCTCATCTACCACTACTGCATGGCCACAGAGTCTTGCGACCATTTCAACAGGTTTGTCAACAGGACCGACTACAAGTTCGCCATGGCGGAAACCAAAGACGATGTAAAAGCGCTCAGTATTACGGGCTTGGCCTGCAAGAACCTTGTCCATATCTGTGACCACTACAGGGTCTGGGGCAGCACGAAGCATGACTGCCTGGTCGAACTCGACTCGGCCATCATCGACCCCTACTACGAAAAGATGAAGCAGAATGCCCAAAGAACAAGTCCCGTATCCTGGCACGGGGCCTGGATGCGGCAACTGGATGAACCTCAACTCAGGTTTGCGGCCAAGAGCGTGTACACATGATACGAGATGCACAGGAGGATCGTTGACATGAGGAAGTGCCCCGCACTACTAGGAAAACGACTATAGATGAAATGGACACTAATGGCGCATCACGTGTGTGGTGCGCCATTAGAATATAGCAATGGCGCACCACATACAGGTATGCCATTAGTAATATATTACTAATGGCGCACCTGGTGTGCGTGCGTCATTAAAAGTTTTGAAAAAAACAAAATTTGTTACTAATGGCGCACCGTGGGTGTGGTGCGCCATTACTAGTTGACATAGTAATGGCGCACCACACCCACGGTGCGCCATTAGAAGTTTTGAAAAAAAAAGTAAAAATAAATAAAAATAAAATTGTTAGTAATGGCGCACCAGTGGACAGTGCGCCATTACTGGTTTTTAACTAGTAATGGCGCACTGTGCACTGGTGCGCCATTACTAAGTTTTTTTCAAAAAAATTCAAAAAAAAATTCAATTTTTTTATTTTTTTTTCAAAACTAGTAATGGCGCACCGTGGGTATGGTGCGCCATTACTAGTTTAACTACTAATGGTGCACCATTACTAGTTTGCCCAGCTTCCACCAAATGCACCCCCCGGTGGACCGCCTTTTCAGTTTTAAAAAAAATAAAAAAATTGATAAAAATGTCAAAAAAATAAAAGAAAATAAGTTTGCCATGTGATATGTGGCCTAGTTGTTGGGAAAATTTACAAATATAAATTTCGACTTTATTTGCAAAATCTCTCTGGAAATTTGTAAAATGAGCATAACTTTTGCATACGAACTCGGATTAAAAAGTTTTATATATGAAAAATCATCTACTCGAAAAGTTACATCCGAATTTAACGGGGGAACCTTGTTAAACATTTTCAAAATCCCCAAAAACCTAACACAAAAAAGTTACGGAGCTTTCAAGATCTAGAGGCAAAAAAATTCAAAAAAAAGGTTTTGAAATTTTTTTTATTTTTTTTTTCAAAAATGATACGTAATATGACCGGGAAGTTTGAAATATTTTTCAAAATTTCATCATAGTCATGAACATGACCAAGTCCTAGACATCAACAAGGTATAATAGGATTGATATGCTAGATATATCAATAAATGCCTGTGAAGTGAGCTGTTGCTCGGGTTGGATAGAACTCTGAAGTTAAGCGTGCTTGGGCTGGAGTAGTGTGAGGATGGGTGACTTTTTGGGAAGTTTGACCACAGAGTGCGATTTGACCTGAGATTAAGCATATTGACCCGAGAGTAAGACATAATGACCTTAGATTAAGAAAAAAACGAAATATTTTTTTGAAATAAATTAAAAAAATTTGAAACAAATTTGTTACTAATGGCGCACCGTGGGCATTAGAATACCAGATTCTAATGGCGCACCACAGGTGCGCCATTCAAAAAAATTCTAATGGCGTGATGCTAGTGGCGCACCAGTAGTGCGCCATTAGTAGCGAAAATAGGTGCGCCACTAGCAGCCCTTTTTCTAGTAGTGTCGTTACCCAAATCGACGAGCCCGGATCGAGCCATAAGAAGAGCAAGCGTCACAAGAAGTAGATGATGATCAGATGATCGTTTATGCTAGTTAATCATGCATGTAATATATATTTTACTTTATTGGTGTGTGGAAATGTCACGTGTGTTGTAGCCACTATGTAATTATGCATGTAATAGTTTACTTTGGTATGTGCAAATGCCATGGTTGTAGTAGCCACCTATGTAAGTGGATGTTTAATTTGGTTATGCAAGCATGTCCTTATAAGTGTGTATATATATGTTGTTGTTCTGTATGCAATCCCATCGCACAACACACACGTCTTATTAGCAGCAACCGTCTGTGTTATTATCGGTCTTCACACACATTTCTGATTACAAACTTGTTTGCCGCGTATCACACACATCTTGTTAAGTTGAACCGTTTCTGTTCTCATGTCTCAACGCATACAGTTCATCCGAGTGTACCACATGCCGTATATGACACACACCTTGATCTGGCTGGCCGTTTCTTTTGTGTTGCCTAATCACAGACAGTTCATCCGGAATTACATGTGATGACTGGATTACATGTGAACACATCAGGACTTTCGGCAGTTGGTTGGAAACACATCTCAGAGGTGACAACACTATTTGTGATGAGCTGTACTTGTTGTCCAGGGGACCTTCTTCGACTGTATTGACTTACAAAGGATACGAGATAAATGGGAATACAGTTTACACGATCGCCCAATATCAAAAGAGCACCAACCAAGACAGCGGTGTCCGCTTTGATGCAGCAACCAAGAGGGGAAAGGACACATATTATGGTTACATAGTGGACATATGGGAACTGGACTACGGACATGATTTTCAGGTCCCTTTGTTTAAGTGCAAATGGGTCAATCTGTCAGGAGGCGGGGTACAGGTAGACCCACAGTACAGAATGACAACAGTGGATCTGAACAATCTTGGGTTCACAGACGAACCATTCGTCCTAGCCAATGATGTGGCGCAGGTTTTCTATGTGAAGGACATGTCTACCAAACCGAGAAAAAAAATATAAGGAGGCGAACACATCATACGATGAGCCAAATCGCCACATAGTTCTTTCAGGAAAAAGAGACATCGTGGGAGTGGAGGGCAAGACATACATGTCCAAAGATTATGAAAAGTTTCATGAAATTCCTCCCTTCAAAGTCAAGGCTGACCCAAGCACCCTGTTAAACGATGAAGATTATCCATGGTTACGGCGCAATAAGCAAAGGACACAAGCGAAGAAAAAGTGAAGACTTTCTCTCTACGACTATTATGATGATGCCTTTGATCTAGAATATCCATGTAACACACGAGTTTCCGTATGAAACCCTGATACTTCGAAAGAGATTGTCCATTTTGTACTCGAAGTGCATCCAGTTTTTGCCGTAACCCTCTCAACTTTTTAGCACATGCTATGTGGGTGAAATGATGATACCATGCCAACTTTCAACCCTTTGCTAGTTCATTTGTAGTGCTTTTCATTTTCAGGGTCATATAGCTCAAAAAAATCAGTAAATACATGAAATATAACAAATGAAGTCAGAAAGGGTTGAATATTGATGATGTGGCTTTGAATGGTGCATTTTGAACACACAAAAAGTCTGGAGTTGAAATAAGTTCAAAAAAATGAAACTCTAATAGCAAAAATAATAAACTAAAAGATTGAACTGGAAAACTTTAATGAAACTCTAATAGAAAAAATAATGAACTGGAAAACTCTAATGAAACTAAAAAAAGAACTTTTTTGTTAGAAACTTTAATAGCAAAAAGAAATTATCATAAAGATTTTTTGTTAGAAACTAAAATAACAAAAACTGTTTTTGAATATAATGATAAAACACAGTAATATTAAATAGCAAGAAAAAGAATCACTCCAAAATCTATTTTTATAGTAAAGTTAATCACGAACTAGTGATTCACACAAATTTCAAAAAATTCAAATTTAAACTATTCAAATTGGAAAATTAATGGCACTAACAGAAAGTTTATAATTTTTATTACCTAAAACCAAAAAGAATAACTGAAAAACTAGTAAGTATTTTGCTATAAGTAGAAACAAAATAAAATAAATAAAACAATAAAGAAAACAAAAAGTGGAAAAAGAATTAAAAAAATGTCGTCTATCGGGCCACCACGGCCTGCATACGACTAGAAACCCACTAGTTGGGCCAGGATGCAGGCCCGCAGTAGGCCTAGTAGGCCCATAGGCAGAGAGAGTGGATTTAGGCCCGTAAGCCTGTAGTAGAGAGGAGCTCGAATTGGTCGGCTCGGCAGGGCTTATAAACCACTCCGAGCCCCTCTCGGCTAGCGAGGTGGGACTAAACATCCCACCGCACTGCGCCAGTTCCAGCACACGACCTTTGGTCCTGGTTGGTGGCACCAACCGGGATGAAAGGGGTGCATTGCTTCCGGTTCGTGGCACCAACCGGGACCAATGCCCACCTTTAGTCCCGGTTGGTGCCACGAACCGGGACGAAAGGTCTCTGCTTCCCGCCCTTTGGGCTGCTGAAAAGAGACATTTGGTCCCGATTGGGGGCACCAACCGCGACTAAAGGTGGGCATTGCTCCCGGTTGGTGCCACGAACCGGGACCAATGCTCTGGCTATATAAGCCAATGCTTTGCAAATTTTCTGCAGTTTCTCATTCTCCCCGCCGCCAACGCCGCCCTCTGCCCCGACGCCCTGCTTCTCGTTGCCGTCGCCCGCGCCCGTCGTCACCGTCGCCATCGCACGCACCCGTCGTCACCTTCGCCGTCGCCCGCGCCCGTCGTTGTGCCGCCACTTCACCCAACCACACCGTCGCCCGCGCCCGTCGTCGCGCCGCCCCTGCCCCCGACCACGACGTCGCCCGTGCCAGGCACGTGTCGCGCCATCCCTGCTCCTCGTCACTGTCGCCTGCGCCAGTCGTCGCCGTCGCCATCGCCCGCACCCATCGTCGCGCCACCCCTACCCCGCGCCCGAGGCCCTGCCCGCGGCCCGCCCCGATGCGACGGCGCCATCGCTGTCGCCGTCGCTAGCCGCCCCCGTTGTGAGCCGCCGCGCTGCCCCGACTCTGTTTTTTATTTTTATTAGATTAAAATTTTGTTCATATGTATATAATGTATATATATATATGTATGTATGTGGCTATATGTATGTTCAGAGCATGTTTTTGTTAGATTAATTTTTCATTAGATTTATATGTATGTGGCTATATATGCAAGGGGGTGGGGGTCGATATACCCCGTCCGTGATAACTTTGACACGAGGAGGGGGGCGGGGTCGATATACCCCCTCCCCGATAACTTGAACATGAGGGGGGTTGATATACCCCCTCCCCGATAACTTCGACATGAGGGGGGTTCGATATACCCCCTCCCCTATAACTTTACATTTTTAGAATAGTTTTATCTAGGAAGAAGGAAGAAAAAGAAGAAGAAGAAAAAGGGGAGAAAAAAGAGAAGAAGAGGAGAAAAAAATAAGAAGAGAAGGAAGAAGAGAAAAAAAAGGAGAAGAAGAAGGAGGAATAGAGGAGAAGAAGAAAACATAGATTTAATAAATCTATTTTTTCTTCTTCTCCTCTATTCCATCTTCTTCTCCTTTTTTCTTCTTCTCCCCCTTTTTTTCTTCTTCTCGTCTTTTTTTCTTCTTCTTCCTCTTCTTAATTTTTATCGGGAATGAGGGTGTCGAGGATCGCCAAGGGATCGAGGGTCGAGAACTAGGGTAGAGGGTCGAGGGTCACCGAGGGTTCGAGGGTCGAGGGTCGTCGAGGGTCGAGGAACGCCGAGGGGTCGAGATGTTGCCTTGTGTCAAACTATTGAAGAAATCCATGGCTTCATCATTAGCCGGAAGTAACCGGGGCATGATGGTACGAAGTTCTTCAAAGTTATTCTGGAACGAAGTGCCGGATCGGATAATCCGCCTTTTGGTATGAATTTCAGCAAAGGCCTTCCAAATAGCGATATTCGGAAGGCTCTTGTTGAACTTTGTAGCAAAAAGCAGATTATCCTATCTGGGACTCTGTTCCAGAACAACTTTGAAGAGCGTCGTACCATCATGCACCTGTTACTTTCGCCTAATGATGAAACCATGGTTTTGTTGAATCCTTTGACACTAGACAAACGTGATATGAGGAGGTCGAGGGTCGGGAACTAGGGTAGAGGGTCATGGATGCCGAGCGATCAAGGGTCGAGGGTCGTTGAGGGGTCGAGGGTCGTCCAGGGGTCGAGGGTCCAGATTTATCAAGAATACCCCCATTATGGATGTGCACAAGTTGATCCAATTTTTTTGATCTCATCTATGTATATATATTCTTCTATATTTCATGTTGTGTGTCAAAGTATTGAAGAAATCCATGGCTTCATCATTAGCTGGAAGTAACTGGGCATGATGGTACGAAGCTCTTCAAAGTTGTTCTAGAACGGAGTCCCGGGTAGGATAATCTGCATTTTGGTACGAATTTCAGCAAAGGCCTTCCAAATAGCGATACTCGAAAGGCTCTTGCTGAACTTTGTACCAAAAAGCGAATTATCCTATCTGGGACTCCATTCCAGAACAACTTTGAAGAGCTTTGTACCATCATGCGCCTGTTACTTTCGCCTAATGATGAAGACATGGTTTTGTTGAATCCTTTGACACTACAAAAACGTGACATGAGGGGTCGAGGGTCGGGAACTAGGGTAGAGGGTAGTGGATCACCGAGCAGTCGAGGGTCAAGGGTCGTCGAGGGGTCGAGGGTCCAGATTTATCAATAATGCCCCCATTATGGATGTGCACAAGTTGATCCAATTTTTTTTTCTGATCTCATATATATATATATATATATATATATTCTTCTATATGTCACATTGTCTGTCAAGGTATTGAATAAATCCATGGCTTCATCATTAACTAGAAGTAACAGGACTATGATGCTACCAAGCTCTTCAAAGTTGTTTTGGAACGGAGTTCCTGATAGAATAATTCGCCTTCTGGTATGAATTTCAGCAAAGGCCTTCCAAATAGCGATATTCGGAAGGCTCTTGCTGAACTTTGTACCAAAAAGAAAATTATTCTATCGGGAACTCCGTTCCAAAACAACTTTGAAGAGCTTCGTACCATTATGCGTCTGTCATTTCCGGCTAATGATGAAGTCATGGTATTCTTGAATTCTTTGACACTAGACAACGTGACATATAGAAGGGTAGATGAGATCAGGAAAAATATGGACCATTGTCTGCACATCCAGAATGGCGCCATTTTGTTAAATCCCTTGTTGGTCCGGACGTCGGACAATCATGAGGGAGGCTGATAACCCACAAGTGTAGGGGATCGCAACAGCTTCCGAGGGTAGAGTATTCAACCCAAATTTGTTGATTCGACACAAGGGGAGCCAAAGCATATTCTCAAGTATTAGCAGCTGAGTTGTCAATTCACCCACACCTGGATAACTTAATATCGGTAACAAAGTGTTTAGTAGCAAAGTAATATGATAGTAGTGGTAACAGTAACAAAAGAGTAATGAAAGCAAAAGTAATATTTTTGGTGTTTTGTATTAATTGTAACAATAGCAACGGGAAAGTAAATAAGCGAGAACCAGTATATGGAAAACTCGTAGGCATTGGATCGGTGATGGATAATTATGCCGGATGCGGTTCATCATGTAACAGTCATAACATAGGGTGACATAGAACTAGCTCCAATTCATCAATGTAATGTAGGCATGTATTCCGAATATAGTCATACGTGCTTATGGAAAAGAACTTGCATGACATCTTTTGTCCTACCCTCCCATGGTAGCGAGGACCTATTGGAAACTAAGGGATATTAAGGCCTCTTTTTAATAGAGAACCGGAACAAAGCATTAGCACATAGTGAATACATGAACTCCTCAAACTATTGTCATCACAGGGAGTGGTCCAGATTTTTGTCACTTCGGGGTTGCCAGATCATAACACATAGTAGGTGACTATAGACATGCAAGATAGGATCAATAACACACATATATTCATGAAAACATAATAGGTTCAGATCTGAAATCATGGCACTCGGGCCCTAGTGACAAGCATTAAGCATAGCAAAGTCATAGCAACATCAATCTCAGAACATAGTGGACACTAGGGATCAAACCCTAACAAAACTAACTCGATTACATGATAGATCTCATCCAACCCATCACCGTCTAGCAAGCCTACGATGGAATTACTCACGCACGGCGGTGAGCATCATGAAATTGGTGATGGAGGATGGTTGATGATGACGACGACGACGAATCCCCCTCTCCGGAGCCCCGAACGGACTCCAGATCAGCCCTCCCGAGAGGTTTTAGGGCTTGGCGGCCACTCCGTATCGTAAAAAGCGATGATTTCTTCTCTCTGATTTTTCTCTCCCCGAAAGCAAATATATAGAGTTGGAGTTGGCGTCGGAGCAGCTCCAAGGGACCCACGAGGTAGGGGGCGCGCCCTAGGGGGGCGCACCCCCACCCTCGTGGACAGGGTGTGGGCCCCCTGGTCTTCATCTTTGGCAAGGATTTTTTACTAGATGTTCCGTGGAGTTTCATGTCATTCCGAGAACTTTTGTTTTCTGCACATAAAACAACATCATGGCAATTCTGCTGAAAACAGCGTCAGTCCGGGTTAGTTCCATTCAAATCATGCAAGTTAGAGTCCAAAACAAGGGCAAAAGTGTTTGGAAAAGTAGATACGACGGAGACGTGTCAACTCCCCCAAGCTTAAACCTTTGCTTGTCCTCAAGCAATTCAGTTGACAAACTGAAAGTGATAAAGAAAAACTTTTACAAACTCTGTTTGCTCTTGTTGTTGTAAATATGTAAAGCCAGCATTCAAGTTTTCAGCAAAGATCATGACTAACCACATCTGCAATAATTCTCAGGTCTCATATTTACTCATATCAATAGCATAATCAACTAGTGAGCGATAATAATAAATCTCGGATGACAACACTTTCTCAAAACAATCATAATATGATATAACAAGATGGTATCTCGCTAGCCCTTTCTGAGACCGCAAAACATAATTGCAGAGCACCTTTAAAGATCAAGGACTGACTAGACATTGTAATTCATGGTAAAAGAGATCCAATCATAGTCGTACCCAATATAAATTAACAGTAATGAATGCAAATGACAGCTGCGCTCTCCAGCTAGTGCTTTTTAATAAGAGGGTGATGAGTCAACATAAAAGTAAATGGATAGGCCCTTCGCAGACGGAAGCAGGGATTTGTAGAGGTGCCAGAGCTCGGTTTTGAAATAGAGATAAATAATATTTTGAGCGGCATACTTTCATTGTCAACATAACAACTAAGAGATGGCTACATCTTCCATGCTACACACATTATAGGCGGTTCCCAAACAGAATGGTAAAGTTTATACTCCTCCTCCACCAACAAGCATCAATCCATGGCTTGCTCGAAACAACGAGTGCCTCCAACTATCATTAGGTCCCAGGGGGAGTTTTGTTTGCAATTAATTATGATTTAGTTTGCACAAAGCATGGGACTGGGCATCCCGGTGGCCAGCCATTTTCTTGTGTGTGAGGAGCGGAGTCCACTCCTCTTGAGAATAACCCGCCTAACATGGAAGATAAGGGCAGCCCTAGTTGATACATGAGCTATTCGAGCATACAAAACAGAATGTTTATTTGAAGGTTTAGAATTTGGCACATACAAATTTACTTGGAATGGCAGGTAGATACCGCATATAGGAAGGTATAGTGGACTCATATGGAATAACTTTGGGGTTTTAAGGGATTGGATGCACAAGCAGTATTCTCGCTTAGTACAAGTGAAGGCTAGCAAAAGACTGGGAAGCAATCAACTAGAGAGCAACAACAGTCATGAACATGCATTAATATTAATAAACCTTGGATGCAAGCATGAGTAGGGTATAATCCACCATGAACACAACTATCGTGAAGGCTATGTTGATTTGTTTCAACTACATGCGTGAACATGTGCCAAGTCATGTCACTTTAATCATTCAAAGGAGGATACCACCCCACTATACCACATCACAACCATTTTAATAGCATGTTGGCACGCAAGGTAAACCATTATAACTCATAGCTAATCCAGCATGGCACGAGCAACAATGATCTCTAATTGTCATTGCAAACATGTTTATTCATAATAAGCTTAATCAAGAACGATGAACTCATCATATTTACAAAAACAAGAGAGGTCGAGTTCATACCAGCTTTTCTCATCTCAGTCAGTCCATCATATATCATCAGAATTGCCTTTCACTTGCACGACCGAACAATGTGAATAATAATAAGAGTGCACGTGCATTGGACTAAGCTGGAATCTGCGAGCATTCAATAAACAGGAGAAGACAAAGCAATACGGGCTCTTGGTTAAATCAAGAATAATGCATATAAGAGCCACTTCAACAATTTAATCATGGTATTCTCCTATCGACCCCCAAAGAAAAGAAAAGAGATAAAACTATTTACACGGGAAAGCTCCCGACAAGCAAAAGAAGAACGGGAAATCTTTTTGGGTTTTCTTTTTAATTATTACTACTACAACAAGAAAGGTAAACTAACTAAAAGTTACTACTAATTTTTTTTGTCTTTCTTAAGGTTTATTAAACACACAAGAAGAAAGCAGGAAAAAGAAAATAAACTAGCATGGATATTACAATGAAAAGAGTATGAGCACCTACATCTAGCAATGAGTGTGTGTGAACATAAATTTAATGTCGGTGAGAAATACGTACTCCCCCAAGCTTAGGCTTTTGGCCTAAGTTGGTTTACTGCCAGGGATAGCCTGGCTGATACCCGTAGGTGTAACTGGGGTCGTACTACGATGCAGCGGCTATCGCCTCCCGAGCTGCAACATGGCATTCGGCTGCCTCCGCTCTCCTCTCGTACTCATCTGCCTCCTCTCTGGTAATAGTATATCTTCGTTTTGCCTGATAATCAAAGATGGCAGGAACAGGGAGAGTAATACGGAAAACATGCAAAGATTAATCGATATAAGAGAGGTGATTCATCCCTCTCGACAAACTTGTGGGAGGCCATAGAATTAAAATCTAAATAAGCAGGAGGCAACTACATATCACCCTCACGAACGTCCACCTCAAGAAAATTAGCTAAGCGAGTTGCATAAATTGCTCCAAAGAAATCTCCATTATATCTATTATGATGCAACCTACGTGCTAAAATGGCTCCCATATGATAAGATTGGTCTCCTAACATGGCACTCCTGAGATTGCTAAGGTCAGGGACACACATGTGACATGCTTCATCCTTAGCATTTATGCACCTCCCTATGAAGAGTGCAAAATAATGTATAGCAGGAAAGTGAATGCTCCCTATGGTAGCTTGCGTTATATCTCTAGATTCCCCTACAGTTATACTAGCAAGAAAGTTTCTAAATTCAGATTTAGGAGGATCCCTAGCACTACCCCATTGTGGAAGTTTACAAGCAAAAGTAAAATCCTCTAACTCCATGGCATAAGATTTGTCATAAAGATCAAACATGACTGTTGGAGAATTACGTGAAGATGAAAATTCAAACCTCCTCACAAATGAGCTAGTGAGATCATGATACTGAGAGCATTTGTCTGCCTCAAAGTCCACAAGATTGGCGTTATGCAAATATGCGCTAAATTCCTCTTTGATTCCCGCTCGATCCATAAAATTTTCCGACGGCCATTCACAGGGCCGCACTGGAGCGTCCCTTGGGGGCTCCTCATCAGCATCACGCATTGCATGCCTTGGGCCTTGCTTCCTTGAAGAACCACCTTGGAACATCTTCCTAAGCATATTGTTTTCTCTGAAAAATTTCTGAAATTTTTAGTAACTTCAAACAAAAGTGAACAAAGCTCAACAAAATTGATAGCAACTACTCCTACAAGTGCCTAGAGCCTATATCCGGCATTAGAACAACTTGGAACCATATAAATTTGACATGCAGGCTCAAGAACATGGTCACCTATGCAGCACAAATTTGCAATGAATAAAGCACTAGAACAAAAACTAATCGGACCAATGGAGGAGTCACATACAAAGGAACAATCTTCCCAAGCAGTTTTGTGAGAGGTGCTTTGAGCAAGGAGATCAAAAATCACAGCAAAGTGAGCTAGAACTCGTGCTTGAGTTGGTTATTCATGTTTGTGGGAGGAAGAAGAAGAGGATGGGTGCAGGAATAAGTGGAGGAGGGCCACCATGGGCCGATGAGGCAGGGGACGCGCCCTCCACCCTCGTGGCTAGGTGGCAGCTCCCCCCACGGTGTTTTCAGTACCATAAATCCTCAAATATACCCGAAAAATCATATTAAATTGGCATGGCATTTGGAGGACTTTTATTTTCAGGGTATTTTTATATTGCATAGATAAATCAGGAAACAGACAGAAAAAATACTATTTTTACTTTATTTCAACTAAATAACAGAAAGTATAAAGAGGGTACAGAAGTTTGTGTTTCTAGTTTCATCCATCTCATGCTCATCAAAAGGAATCCACTAACAAGGTTGATCAAGTCTTGTTAACAAACTCATTCCGATTAACATGGAACAGGAGAAATTTCGAATAACACTATGTTACCTCAACGGGGATATGCACATCCCCAATAATAAGAATATCATATTTCTTCTTGACAGTAGGAAGAGGAAATTCAAAACCTCCAAATATAATCGATGGAATTTTTCCAATAGAGTTGATACTATGAACTTGAGGTTGTTTCCTCGGAAAGTGTACCGTATGCTCATTACCATTAATATGAAAAGTGGCATTGCCTTTGTTGCAATCAATAACAGCACCTGCAGTATTCAGAAAGGGTCTTCCAAGAATAATAGACATACTATCGTCCTCGGGAATATCAAGAATAACAAAGTCCGTTAAAATAGTAACGTTTGCAACCAACATAGGCACATCCTCACAAATACCGACAGGTATAGTAGTTGATTTATCAGCCATTTGCAAAGATATTTCAGTAGGTGTCAACTTATTCAAGTCAAGTCTACGATATAAAGAAAGAGGCATAACACTAACACCGGCTCCAAGATCACATAAAGAAGTTTTAGCATAGTTTCTCTTAATAGAGCATGGTATAGTAGGTACTCCTGGATCTCCAAGTTTCTTTGGTATTCCACCCTTAAAAGTGTAATTAGCAAGCATGGTGGAAATTTCAGCTTCCGGTATCTTTCTTTTATTAGTAACAATATCTTTCATATATTTAGCATAAGGATTCATTTTGAGCATATTTTTTAATCGCATACACAAAAAGATAGGTCTAATAATTTCAGCAAAGCGCTCAAAATCCTCATCATCCTTTTTCTTGGATGGTTTGGGAGGAAAAGGCATGGGTTTCTGAACCCATGGTTCTCTTTCTTTACCAAGTTTCCTAGCAACAAAGTCTCTCTTATCATAACGTTGATTCTTTGATTGTGGGTTATCAAGATCAACAGCAGGTTCAACTTCTACATTATTATCATTACTAGGTTGAGCATCATCATGAACATCATCATTAACATTTTCACTAGGTTCATGTTCATTACCAGATTGTGTTTCAACATCAGACATAGATATATCATTTGGATTATCAGGTGGTTCAGCAATAGGTTCACTAGAAGTTTGCAAAGTCCTATCATTTTTCTTTTTCTTCTTTTTAGAAGAACTAGGTGCATCAATATTATTTCTCTGAGAATCTTGCACAATTCTCTTAGGGTGGCCTGCAGGATACAAAGGTTCCTGAGTCATTCCAGTTCTAGTAGCCACTCTAACAGCATAATCATTTTTCTTACTATTCTTTTCATTGAGCAAATCATTTTGAGCCTTAAGTACTTGTTCTACTTGAGTGGTAACCATAGAGGCATGTTTGGTAACAAGTTTAAGTTCACCTCTAATATTAGCCATATAGTCACCCAAGTGTTTAATCATATAAGCATTTTGTTTTAATTGTCTACCAAAATAAGCATTGAAATCTTCTTGCTTAAACATAAAGTTATCAAACTCATCCAAGCATTGGCTAGCAATTTTAGCAGGAGGGATTTCAGCTCTATCATATCTATAAAGAGAATTTACCTTTACTACCTATGTCGGGTTATCAAGACCAGGAGGTTCTTCAATAGGTAAATGATTAAGATCATATGTTTCTTCGACAGGCGGTAAATTAAGACCATGTATTTCCTCTATAGGAGGTAAATTCTTAACATCTTCAGCCTTAATACCTTTTTCTTTCATAGATTTCTTTGCCTCTTGCATATCTTCGGGACTGAGAAATAGAACACGTCTCTTCTTCGGAGTTGGTTTAGGAATAGGCTCAGTAATTGGAGCTGGAGCTGGCTCAGGAGGTGCCCAATTATTTTCATTTGCCAACATATTATTCATTAGAATTTCAGCTTCATTCGGTGTTCTTTCCGTGAAAAGAGAACCAACACAACTATCCAGGTAATCTCTGGAAGCATCGGTTAGTACATTATAAAAGATATCAAGTATTTCATTTTTCTTAAGAGGATGATTAGGCAAAGCATTAAGTAACTTGAGAGGCCTCCCCCAAGCTTGTGGGAGACTCTCTTCTTCAATTTCCACAAAGTTGTATATTTCCTTTAAAACAGCTTGTTTCTTATGAGCAGGGAAATATTTAGCAGAGAAGTAATAAATCATATCATGGGGACTACGCACACAACCAGGATCACGAGAATTAAACCATATCTTAGCATCACCCTTTAATGAGAACGGAAATATTTTAAGGATATAGAAATAGCGAGATCTCTCATCATTAGTGAATAGGGTGGCTATATCATTTAATTTAGTAAGATGTGCCACAACAGTTTTAGATTCATAGCCATGAAAAGGATCAGATTCAACCAAAGTAATTATATCAGGATCAACAGAGAATTCATAATACTTATCGGAAACACAAATAGGTGAAGTAGCAAAAGCAGGGTCAGGTTTCATTCTATCTCTAAGAGATTCTTTGTTCCATTTAATTAATAGCCTCTTGAGTTCATAACTATCTTTGCAAGCTAATATAGCGGCAGAAGATTCCATATCAAAAACATAACCCTCAGGAATAACACGCCTATCTTCATCATCACTTTCATCATTATAATTAGTATCAATAATTTCTTCCTCGCTAGCCCTAGCAATTTGTTCATCAAGAAATTCACTAGGGGGCACAGTAGTATCAAGCATAGAAGTAGTTTCATCATAAGTATCATGCATAGCAGAAGTGGCATCATCAATAACATGCGACATATCATAACGAATAGCAGAAGCAGGTTTAGGTGTCGCAAGCTTACTCATAACAGAAGGTGAATCTAGCACAGAGCTAGATCGCAGTTCCTTACCTCCCCTCGTAGTTGAGGGATAATTTTTTGTTTTCTCGTCTTTCAAGTTCTTCATAGTGTCCAGCAGATATAAATCCCAAGTGACTCAAAGAATAGAGCTATGTGTTGGGGATCGTAGCAGAAATTTTTAAAATTTTCAACGCATCACCAAGATCAATCTATGGAGTAATCTAGCAACGAGGGGAAGGAGAGTGCATCTACATACCCTTGTAGATCGCTAAGCGGAAGCGTTGCAAGAACGCGGACGAAGGAGTCGTACTCGTAGCGATTCAGATCGCGGTTGATTCCGATCTAAGCGCCGAACAACGGCGCCTCCGCGTTCAACACATGTGCAGCCCGGTGACGTCTCCTACGCCTTGATCCAGCAAGGGGAGAAGGAGATGTTGGGGTAGACTCCTTCCAGCGGCAGCACGATGGCGTGGTGGTGGTGGAGGAGCGCGAAACTCCAGCAGTGCTTCGCCAAGCACTACGAGAGACAAGGAGGGAGAGGGGTAGGGTTGCGCCAACAGGGGAAGAACTTCGTGTGTTGGGCTGCCCTTTTTCCTCCACTATATATAGGGGGTTAGGGAGGGCTGCGCCCCCACCTAGGGTTTCCAACCTAGGGGTGGCGGTAGCCCCAATCCCCATTTGGGGTGGCGGCCAAGTGGGGGGAGAGGGAGACGCACCAGGCATGGGCCTTAGGGCCCATCTGCCCTTAGGGTTTGCCCCCTCTTCTCTCTAGGCGCATGGGCTTTGGTGGGGAGGCACCCCAGTCCACCTAGGGGCTGGTCCCTTCTCACACTTGGCCCATGTATGCCTCCGGGGCCCGTGGCCCCTCCCGGTGGACCCCCGGATCCCTCCGGTGGTCCCGGTACACTACCGGTGATGCCCGGAACACTTCTGGTGGCCAAAACCATACTTCATATATATCAATCTTTACCTCCGGAACTCCTCGTGATGTCCGGGATCTCATCCGGGACTCCAAACAACATTCGGTAACCGCGTACATACTTTCCCTATAACCCTAGCGTCATCGAACCTTAAGTGTGTGGACCCTACGGGTTCGGGAGTCATGCAGACATGGTCGAGACAACTCTCCGGTCAATAACCAACAGCGGGATCTAGATACCCATGTTGGCTCCCACATGCTCCATGATGATCTCATCGAATGAACCACGATGTCAAGGATTCAATCAATCCCGTATACAATTCCCTGTGTCTATCGGTACGATACTTGCCCGAGATTCAATCGTCGGTATCCCGATACCTTGTTCAATCTCGTTACCAGCAAGTCTCTTTACTTGTCCCATGATCAACTCCTTGATCACATTGTGCACATTATGATGATGTCCTACTGAGTGGCCCATAGATACCTCTCCGTTACACGGAGTGACAAATCCAAGTCTCGATTCGTGCCAACCCAACAGACACTTTCGGAGATACCCGTAGTGCACCTTTATAGCCACCCAGTTACGTTGTGACGTTTGGCACACCCAAAGCACTCCTACGGTATCCGGGAGTCGCACAATCTCATGGTCTAAGGAAATGATACTTGACATTAGAAAAGCTTTAGCATACGAACTGCACGATCTTGTGCTAGGCTTAGGATTGGGTCTTGTCCATCACATCATTCTCCTAATGATGTGATCCCGTTATCAACGACATCCAATGTCCATGGTCAGGAAACCGTAACCATCTATTGATCAACGAGCTAGTCAACTAGAGGCTTACTAGGGACATGGTGTTGTCTATGTATCCACTCATGTATCTGAGTTTCCTATCAATACAATTCTAGCATGGATAATAAACGATTATCATGAACA
Organism: Triticum aestivum; assembly: GCF_018294505.1. Taxonomy (NCBI): domain Eukaryota; kingdom Viridiplantae; phylum Streptophyta; class Magnoliopsida; order Poales; family Poaceae; genus Triticum; species Triticum aestivum. Next base: position 34,999,076 of record NC_057809.1, read on the forward strand.
ATGAAATATAATAATAACTAATTTATTATTGCCTCTAGGGCATATTTCCAACAGTCTCCCACTTGCACTAGAGTCAATAATCTAGTTCACATCGCCATGTGATTAACACTCATAGGTTACATCGCCATGTGACCAACATCCAAAGAGTTTACTAGAGTCAATAATCTAGTTCACATCACTATGTGATTAACACTCAATGAATTCTAGGTTTGATCATGTTATGCTTGTGAGAGAGTGAGGGAGTCCTGGATTAGGGGTGTCCAGATGGCCGGACTATACCTTCGGCCGGACTCCTGGACTATGAAGATACAAGATTGAAGACTTCGTCCCGTGTCCGGAAGGGACTTTCCTTGGCGTGGAAGGCAAGCTTGGCGATACGGATATATAGATCTCCTACCATTGTAACCGACTCTATGTAACCTTAACCCTATCCGGTGTCTATATAAACCGGAGGGTTTTTAGTCCGTAGGACAACACATTCACACAACAATCATACCATAGGCTAGCTTCTAGGGTTTAGCCTCTCTAATCTCGTGGTAGATCTACTCTTGTACTACCCATATCATCAATATTAATCAAGCAGGACGTAGGGTTTTACCTCCATCAAGAGGGCCCGAGCCTGGGTAAAACTTCGTGTCCGTTGCCTCCTGTTACCATCCAGCCTAGACGCACAGTTCGGGAGCCCCTACCCGAGATCCGCCGGTTTTGACACCGACATTGGTGCTTTCATTGAGAGTTGCTCTGTGTCATCGCCGTCAGGCTTGATGGCTCCTACTATCATCAGTAGCGATGCAGTCAGGGTGAGACCTTCCTCCCCAGACAGATCTTTGTCTTCGGCGGCTTTGCACTGCGGGCCAATTCACTTGGCCATCTGGAGCAGATCGAAAGCTATGCCCCTGGCCGTCAGGTCAGATTTGGAAGTTTAAACTACACGGCTGACATCCGCGGGGACTTGATCCTCGACAGATTCGAGCCACTGCCGAGCGCGCCGCACTGCCACGACGAGCATGTTCTAGCCCTGCCACCGAACAGTGCCCTGGAGGCCGCACCCGCATCGGCTTCGACCCTTAATTCGGAGCCAACTGCGCCGATCGAGGATGGGTGGTTGGACGCCGCCTCGGGGGCTGTGATCCCCATGGCAATCGAGCCGAACACCAGCCTCGCACTCCGCGAGACTCGTGACTCCAAGGAGCCGGACTCCGAACCCTCCGCACCCCTGCCGATCGAATCCGATTGGGCGCCGATCATGGAGTTTACTGCCGCGGACATCTTTTAGCACTCGCCTTTCGGCGATATTCTGAAGACACTAAAGTCTCTCTCTTTATCAGGAGAGCCCTGGCCGGACTATGGTCAGCAAGGTTGGGATACGGACGATGAAGAAATTCAAAGCCCACCCACCACCCACTTTGTAGCCACTGTTGACGATTTAACCGACATGCTCGACTTCGACTTCGAAGACATCGACGGTATGGACGCCGATGCAGGAGACGATGAAGAACCAGCGCCTATTGGGCCCTGGAAAGCCACCTCGTCATATGACATATACATGGTGGACACCCCAAAAGAAGGAGATGGCGATGGAATAGCGGAGGATGACCCCTCCAAGAAACAGCCTAAGCGCCGGCGTCAGCGGCACCGCTCAAAATCCCGCCAAAGCAAATACAGCGATTCCAGCACGGGAGATAATAATACTCCGGAGAGTGCCGAAGAAAACCCCCTCTAGCAAGATTCAGCACAGGAGGATGGAGAAGCCAGCCCTCATGAGAGAGCGGCAGACAGAGAGGTCGAGGACGATAACTATACGCCTCCCTCCGAAGACGAGGCAAGCCTCGACGACAACGAATTCGTCGTGCCAGAGGATCCCGTCGAGCAAGAGCGTTTTCAACGCAGGCTTATGGCCATGGCAAGAAGCCTCAAGAAAAAACAGCAACAGCTTAGAGCTGATCAAGATTTGCTAGTCGACAGATGGACTGAAGTCCTTGCAGCCGAAGAGCATAAACTCGAACGCCCCTCCAAGAGCTACCCAAAGCGCAGGTTGCTACCCCGATTAGAGGAGGAAGCACTTAAACCTACATCACCAGCACTTGATACGGCCGACCGACAACCTCGTGGCCGCGACAGTGAGTCCTTTTGGCCCTCCACTCAAGCCGCACCCCGTACCAAGGCACCGGAAAATGCGCCAGACCTGCGAGATATGTTGGAGGACAAGGAAAGGCAAACAAGATCGATCTATGGATCGCGTGGGTGCCCCATGACTCGAGACGATAACCTTCACGCCGGACACAAATCCGGTAGGGCCAAACACAGTAGACAAAGCTCATTGGAGCTACGTCATGATATAGCCCAGTACAGAGGCGCCGCACACCCACCATGCTTCACAGACGAAGTAATGGATCATCAAATCCCCGAGGGTTTCAAACCCGTAAACATCGAATCATATGACGGCACAACAGATCCTGCGGTATGGATCAAGGATTATCTCCTTCATATCCACATGGCCCGCGGCGATGATCTCCACGCCATCAAATACCTCCCACTCAAGCTTAAAGGACCAGCTCGGCATTAGCTTAACAGCTTGCCAACAGGATCAATCAGTTGTTGGGAGGACCTGGAAGCCGCATTCCTCGAAAATTTCCAGGGCACTTATGTGCGACCACCAGACGCCGATGACCTAAGCCACGTAATTCAGCAGCCAGAGGAATCGGCCAGGCAATTCTAGACACGGTTCCTAACAAAGAAAAATCAAATAGTCGACTGTCCGGACGCAGAGGCCCTCGCAGCCTTCAAGCACAATATCCGTGACGAGTGGCTTGCCCGGCACCCTGGAGAGGAAAAGCCGAAATCTATGGCAGCACTCACGACACTCATGACCAGCTTTTGCGCGGGAGAAGACAGCTGGCTTGCTCATAGCAACAATATGACCAAGAACCCTGGTAATTCGGATACCAGGGATAGTAGTGACAGGTCGCGTCGCAACAAGCAGAAGCGCCGCATTAACGGCGACAATGCTGAGGATACGACAGTTAATGCCGGATTCAGAGGCTATAAATACGGTCAGCGGAAAAAGCCATTCGACAGAAATCCTAGGGGCACCATCACGGCATGCCCGAAACACGGCTTAAACTGCACCAGGGGCTGCCGATTTTTTAATTTTCTCTTACTTTCAGGACTCCATTCTTCGAAAGGCCTGTTCGGCAGTTCAATTGCCGCACAAATGATGCAAGAACCAGGGAAGCAGACAAGCCATGCCGCATTACGGACCTCCCAGGTGGTCTCTATCACGAGCAGTATACCTATTTCACATATCATTCCGTAGCCTGCCCCTGGAACGGACATGTTAAATAGTCCAACCTTTTGCTTATCGCATTATTTGTATCGTTCTGCTTTGATCGCAGCCCTTTTTAATAAACAATGCATAGCTTTTGTCTATTTTTGCATTACCTTTTTTTACAAATATATGTTCCTTAACGACATGTTGCACCCGTACACTTTGGTACGGCCAAAATACGCCAGGGGCTTTAGTACCCCTCAATATGGTGTGAGAAGTCCAAACACTTTAACAAGTGCGGCACTTTGTAGCATTATATGCATCGGCTCCGAATCATGTCTTGGGTCAATAGTTGGGTTTGCCCGGCTCCTATGTTTTGGTGCCTTACGTTCCGCTATATCGGCTAAGGTAGCACTAGGAGAACTACTGCGATTGTGCCCCAGTTGAGCTGGGTCGAGCACCTCAGTAGAGAAAGCTAAAACTGACTGTCATGATGAAGCGAGAGCTGGTCGCTGTTCGAGAGGTTTTTCGAGTCCCTAAAGACTTATGCCGCTTAGAGCGAGGAGTCGGCTCTGTCCGGCCAAGGCGTGGATAGCGCCCCGTACTCGGTCTTCCGAATACCAGGGACTTCGCCGAAATTTAAAATTATAGAATTCTATGGCTAAGTGAGAGTGTTCAAGCATTATAGTCCGATTGCCTTGTTCATTGTGCTGAGCGCCTCCCTTGAAGGACCCAAACATGGGAAAAAGAGCGCTCAGGTTTATCCCCGAACACCCCAGCACTAGCGGCACGGGGGCAGAAGCCAACGACTCGCCATCTCTCAGAATTGATAAACAGCCGCACAGAAGGTAATATTTTAAATTCCAACAGCATTGCTTAGCGCATATGAACAAGTTTTCAGCGCATAGGACAAAACGAGCGAGTTTACTCAAAAATTACATCCCTGGAACATTCATCCGCCATAAGGCAGGCACCCTTCAGAACATCCTTATAATAATTCTCGGGCTTGCGATGCTCCTTCCCCAGCAGTGGCCCGTCCTTCACAAGCTTCTCAGCATCCAGCTTGCCCCAGTGCACCTTAGCACGGCCAAGGGCCCTACGGGCACCTTCAATGCAGACGGAGCGCTAGATGACTTTGAGCCTTGGACAGGCCCCCACCAGCCGCCGCACCAGCCCAAAATAGCTCCCAGGCAGAGCCTCCCCAGGCCACAGCCAAACTATGAGGCCCTTCATGGCCTGTTCGACCGCCTTGTGGAGCTCGGTCAGTTGCTTCAGCTGGTCGCTCAGGGGCACGGGGTGTCCGGCCTCAGCATACTGAGACCAGAACACCTTCTCTGTCGAGCTGCCCTCCTCGGCTCGATAGAATGCGGCGGCATCGGATACGGTATGGGGAAGATCTGCGAATGCTCCTGGAGAGCTCCGGATTCGGGTATGTAACAAGTAACTCATGTTTATGTGTTTGCTTTGCATAAAGAATGCCTTACCCGCCGCTATCTTTTTCACCTCATCCAACTCCTGGAGGGTCTTCTGGGATTCGGCCTTGGCAGACTTGGCATTTTCAATAGCCACCACGAGCTCGGACGCTCGCGTCTTTGAGTCAAGCTCCAAACTCATGTTTTTCCATGAGAGCTTGGAGCTCTTGCCGCACCTTGCCAACCTCGGCCTCATAATTCTCACGCTTGATGCGCTCCGTGGCTGCCCTCTTCTCGGCCTCGAGCAGCGCTTGCTTCAGGGACGCCACCTCATACGTGGCCGCTACAATAGCCACGATAATCCTGTCATTTTTTGCAATTGCACCTTTTTTATATATATTTAAACAAGGTATTTCTTACCTTCCTGGTCCTCGAGCTGCTTCTTGGCACGCCCAAGCTCTTGCTCGGACTGCTCGAGGTTCTGCTTTAGCATGTCCACTTCCGCAATCAGTGCGGCGGACGCCAGCAGAGAAGCCTGCATACGCATATTGACTCCTTTTTGTTAGACTCCTGCGAATTTTATTTGATCCTCTATTCGGCTTTTCTTCCCGAACGCCAAACAGAGCATCAGGGGCTACTGTCTATGCGGTAATATTACTTACACATTCTTTACTTACCTCAAAGCCTGTTAAAAGGCTAGCACAAGCTTCAGTCAGTCCGTTCTTGGCGGACTGAACCTTCTGGACCATCGCACTCATAATGGTGCGGTGCTCCTCGTCGATGGAGGCGCCTTTGAGTGCCTCCAACAGACTCTCCGGCACCTCTGGTTGGACGGAGGTCACCGGCATGGAGGGCTTGCTCCTCTTGGAAGGGGGTCGCCCACCGGACTCTGGAACCTTTGAAGGTTCCGGAGCGGTGTCCGGCCTAGAGCCGGACTTGGAGCCGTAGGGGGTTTTATCCCCTTCACTCCTGGAGTCCGGGAGGTCGCCTTGTGGCGCCTCCAGGACCACCTCCTCCCGGCTTGGAACCTGTTGGGACAACACTAAGGCGTCGTCCGTAGGACGGGGGGAGGAAGCCCTCGGAAGCGAATTCACGTCCGACGAGTCCAGTGAACCACTCGACGAAGCATCGAGCCGGTCTTTGGGTGGGCTGCATAATCATATTCGACATAAGGGAAAGCTGTGCAATAAAGGAATATACTATGAATTACTCTCGTATCCGGATACTTAGGATTTCGCCAGGGGCTTGGCCCTGGGCGGCCACTCCTCTTCACCGTCGTCGGCGTTGGTGGAGTAGTCCGGAGGAAGGGTTTTCCCCTTCTTGGACCCTTCGGCCTCCCCAGTTGGGGCGGCCTTCCTTTTCTTCCCTTCCCCCGCTGGAGGGGGAGAGGTCTCTTCTTCCTCCTCCTCGTCTTCGTGGGAGGAGTGCATCTTGGAGTCGTCGGATGATGAATCCGACACCTCCGGGCACCGGGCACTCTTTCGAGTCCCCGTGGCCTTCTTCTTGGCCTTCTTCTCCGGCACCACATAGGGTGCCGGGACCAGCAGCTTCACCAAACGAGCGTCCGCTGGGCTTTCGGGCAAAGGAGCTGGACAGTTCATCTGTCTGGACATCTTCTGCCAATCCTGTCAAAGGTAAGGGTGCTTAGATCTTGCATGGAGTCAAACTATGAAAAACTGATACCCTGTAAAAGGTAAAAACAGCATACCGCATGAGCGTGACGCTACGTGCTGAATCCACGATCCTCGGTAGCGGATGCGGGGGCCTCAGCGCCCTTGAAAAGCACCTTCCAGGCATCTTCATACGTCGTGTCGAAGAGCCTGCTCAGAGTTCGGTGCCGCGCCAGGTCGAACTTCCACAGGTTGAAAACCCGTTGTTGACACGGGAGGATCCGGCGGATGAGCATAACCTGGACTACGTTGACAAGTTTGACCTTCTTGTCCACCAGGGTTTGGACGCATGTTTGGAGTCCGGTCAGCTCTCCTTTTTTACCCCATGACAGGCCCGTCTCTTTCAAGGAGGTGAGCCGCATAGGGGGTCCGGATCGGAACTCGGGGGCTACGACCCATTCAGGGTTGCGCGGCTCGGTGATGTAAAACCACCCCGATTGCCACCCCTTCAGGGTCTCCACAAAGGAGCCCTCGAGCCATAAGACGTTGGGCATCTTGCCCACCATGGAGCCTCCGCACTCCGCCTGGTTGCCGCGCACCACCTTCGGCTTGACATTGAAAGTCTTGAGCCATAGGCCGAAATGGGGGCGGATGCGGAGGAAGGCCTCGCACACAACGATAAACGCCGAGATGTTGAGGACAAAGTTCGGGGCCAGATCATGGAAACCCAGGCCATAGTAGAAAATGAGCCCCCGGACAAAATGGGTGGAGAGGGAAGCCCAGTCCATGGAGGAAATAGGGGAGGAACACCACCCTCTCATGGGGCCTAGGGTTGGGGATGAGCTGCCCCCTTCGGGAAGCCGGTGCGCAATGTCGTTAGACAAGTATCCGGCCTTCCTTAGTCTTTTGATGTGTCCCTCCGTAACGGAGGAGACCATCCACTTGCCTCCCGCTCCGGACATGGCTGGAGAAGGTTGAGGTGGGGAGTGCGGACTTGGGCGCTGGAGCTCGAGTGCGCGAAAATGGATAGGCAAAGAAGGAAGAAGGCGTAGGTGAAAAGCTGGATCCTTATCCCCTTATATGGGTGGACGCGACTATGCGTCCCCACCAGCCTGGTAAAACTCGCTTATCTCCCAAGCGTCGTAATCAATGGCGCGGTTGGGTTACCCACTCCCGCATTGATGAGAATCCTGGAATAAGGGGACATGATCTCTGCTTTAACAAGACGTGCCAAGGAAACCGCCTCGCATAACACGCTGAGGTGGGACAATAAAACGATTCGAATAAAGGCTTGGCCGCGGTGCGATGTCAAACTACGGAATACATCAGCAGATTAGATTTGTGTAAATATTATTCTCTCTATGGCAATATGCGGAAACTTATTTTGCAGAGCCAGACACTATCTTTGTGTTCAAAATCTTCTATGAAGTACTTGGAGGAGGAACCCGCCTTGCAATGCTGAAGACAAACTCCGCGCCGGACTCGTCGTCATTGAAGCCTGGTTCAGGGGCTACTGAGGGAGTCCTGGATTAGGGGGTGTCCGGATGGCCGAACTCCTGGATTATGAAGATACATGATTGAAGACTTCGTCCCGTGTCCGGAAGGGACTTTCCTTGGCGTGGAAGGAAAGCTTGGCGATACGGATATATAGATCTCCTACCATTGTAACCGACTCTATGTAACCCTAACCCTATCCGGTGTCTATATAAACTGGAGGATTTTTGGTCCGTCGGACAACACATTCACACAACAATCATACCATAGGCTAGCTTCTAGGATTTAGCCTCTCTGATCTCGTGGTAGATCTACTCTTGTACTACCCATATCATCAATATTAATCAAGCAGGACGTAGGGTTTTACCTCCATCAAGAGGGCCCGAACCTGGGTAAAACTTTGTGTCCCTTGCCTCCTGTTGCCATCCGGCCTAGACGCACAGTTCGGGACCCCCTACCCGAGATCCGCCGGTTTTGACACCGACAGAGAGGTTGTAGTCAACGGGTCAGCCATATTCAGATCCCTATGTATTTCGCAAAACTTTATGTCATATCATAGATGCTGCTACCACGTTCCACTTGGAGCTATTCCAAATTGTTGCTCCATTATACGTATCCGGTATCTCTACTCAGAGCTATATGGATAGGTGTTAAGCTTGCATCGACGTAACTCTTTACGTCGGACTCTTTATCATCTCCATAACCGAGAAACATTTCCTTATTCCTCTAAGGATAATTTCGACCGCTATCTGGTGATCCACTCCTAGATCACCTTTGTACCCTCTTGCCAGACATGTGGCAAGGCACACATCAGGTGCGGTACTTCAGCATGGCATACCGTATAGAGCCTATGACAAAAGCATAGGGGACGACCTTCGTCCTTCCTCTTTCTTCTGCCGTGGTCAAGCTTTGAGTCTTACTCAACTTCACACCTTACAACACAGGTAAGAACCCCTTCTTTGACTGATCTATTTTGAACTCCTTCAAAAACATGTCAAGGTGTGCGTTCTTTGAAAGTATCATCAGGCATTTTGATCTATCTCTATAGATCTTGATGCCCAATATGTAAGCAGCTTTATCCAGGTCTTCCTTTGAAAAACACTCTTCAAACAACCGTTTATGCTTTCTAGAAATTCTACATTATTTCAGATCAACAATATGCCATCCACATATACTTATCAGAAATGTTGTAGTGCTCCCACTCACTTTCTTGTATATACAAGTTTCTAGCAAACATTGTATAAACCTAAAAGCTTTGATCACTCCATCAAAGTGTATATTCCGACTCCGAGATGCTTGCTCTAGTCCATAGAAGGATTGCTGGAGCCAGCATACCTTTTAGCATCCTTAGGATCGACAAAACCTTTTATTGTATAACATACAACTTTTTCTTATGAAAACTAGTAAGAAAACTTGTTTTGACATTCATCTGTCAGATTTCATAATCGAAAAATAAAGCTAATGCTAACATGATTCCGACGGACTTAAGCATCGCTACTGGTGAGAAATTCTCATCGTAGTCAACTCCTTGAACTTGTGAAAAGACTCTTTCCCACAAGTCGAGCTTCATGGACGGTAACATTACCGCCCACGTCCGTCTTCTTCTTAAAGATCCATTTATCTCAATGGCTTGCCGATCATCGGGCAAGTCCACCAAAGTCCATACTTTGTTCTGATACATGGATCCTGTCTCGGATTTCATGGCTTATAACCATTTGTCGGAATACGAGCCCACCATTGCTTCTCCATAGTTTGTAGGTTCATTGTTGTCCAACAACATGATATCTAAGACAGGATTACCGTACCACTCAGGAGTAGTGCATATCCTGGTCGACCTACGAGGTTCGATAGCAACTTGATCCGAAGCTTCATGATCACTATCATTAACTTCCTCTCCAACAGACGTAGGCGCCACAGAAAACATCTTTCTGTGTTGCATCATGAAGGAAATATGCCCTAGAGGCAATAATAAAAGTTATTATTTATTTCCTTATATCATGATAAATGTTTATTATTCATGCTAGAATTGTATTAACCGGAAACATAATACATGTGTGAATACATAGACCAACAGAGTGTCACTAGTATGCCTCTACTAGACTAGCTCGTTAATCAAAGATGGTTATGTTTCCTAACCATGAACAAAGAGTTGTTATTTGATTAACGAGGTCACATCATTAGTTGAATGATCTGATTGACATGACCCATTCCATTAGCCTAGCACCCGATCGTTTAGTATGTTGCTATTGCTTTCTTCATGACTTATACATGTTCCTATAACTATGAGATTATGCAACTCCCGTTTACCGGAGGAACACTTTGGGTACTACCAAACGTCACAACGTAACTGGGTGATTATAAAGGAGTACTACAGGTGTCTCCAATGGTAGATGTTGGGTTGGCGTATTTCGAGATTAGGTTTTGTCACTCTGATTGTCGGAGAGGTATCTCTGGGCCCTCTCGGTAATACACATCACATAAGCCTTGCAAGCATAATAACTAAGATGTTAGTTATGAGATGATGTATTACGGAACGAGTAAAGAGACTTGCCAGTAACGAGATTGAACTAGGTATTGGATACCGACGATCGAATCTCGGGCAAGTAACATACCGATGACAAAGGGAACAACGTATGTTGTTATGCGGTCTGACCGATAAAGATCTTCGTAGAATATGTAGGAGCCAATATGGGCATCCAGGTCCCGCTATTGGTTATTGACCGGAGACGTGTCTCGGTCATGTCTACATTGTTCTCGAACCGTAGGGTCCGCACGCTTAACGTTACGATGACAGTTATTATGAGTTTATGCATTTTGATGTACCGAAGGTTGTTCGGAGTCCCGGATGAGATCACGGACATGACGAGGAGTCTCGAAATGGTCGAGACGTAAAGATTGATATATTGGAAGCCTATGTTTGGGCACCGGAAGCGTTCCGGGTGAAATCGGGATTTTTCCGGATTACCGGGAGGGTTACCGGAACCCCCCGGGAGGTAAATGGGCCTATTGGGCCTTAGTGGAAAAGAGAGAAGAGGCAGCCCACACCTGGCCGGCGCCCCCCACCTTTCCCAGGTCCTAATAGGACTAGGAGAGGTGGGCCGGCCCCCTCTTTCTCCTTCTTCCCCAAGAATCCTAGTTGGAATAGTATTGGGGGGAAGGAGTCCTACTCCCGGTGGGAGTAGGACTCCTCCCCGCGCCTCCCACCTGGCCGGCCGAACCCCCTGCCCCTGGCCTTTATATACGGGGGCAGGGGGCACCCCAAGACACACAAGTTAATCGCTCCTTAGCCGTGTGCGGTGCCCCCTGCCACCAAATTCCACCTCGATCATACCGTTACAGTGCTTAGGCGAAGCCCTGCGTCGGTAGTACATCAAGATCGTCACCACGCCGTCGTGCTGACGGAACTCTTCCTCGACGCTTTGCTGGATCGGAGCCCGAGGAACGTCATCGAGCTGAACGTGTGCTAAGAACTCGGAGGTGCCGGAGTAACGGTGCTTGGATCGGTCGGATCGGGAAGAAGACGTACGACTACTTCCTCTACGTTGTGTGATTGCTTCCGCAGTCGGTCTGCGTTGGTACGTAGACAACACTCTCCCCTCTCGTTGCTGTGCATCACCATGATCTTGCATGTGCGTAGGAATTTTTTTGAAATTACTGCGTTCCCCAACACATCACTCTCTGGTTAAATCAAAGGTTCGACAACCTCATCAAGTTCTATCTTCCTCCCACTCAATTCTTTCGAGAGAAACTCCTTATCAAGAAAGGACCCGTTCTTAGCGACAAACAATTTGCCCTCGGATCTGAGATAGAAGGTATACCCAACTGTCACCTTTGGGTATCCTATGAAGATGTGTTTGTCCGCTTTGGGTTCGAGCTTCTCCGGCTGAAGCCTAAAGCATCGCAGCCCCAAACATTAAGAAATGACAACTTTGGTTTCTTTCCAAACCAATGTTCATATGACGTCATCTCAACGGACTTAGATGGTGTCCTATCCAAAGTGAATGCAGCTGTCTCTAACGTATAACCTCAAAATGAAAACGGTAGATCGGTAAGAGACATCATAGATCGCACCATATCTCATAAGGTTCAATTACGACGTCCGGACACACCATTACCCTATGGTGTTCCAGGTGGCTTCAACTGTGAAACAATTCCACAATATCTTAAGTGATTGCCAAACTCATAACTCAGAAATTCTCATCGATCAGATCATAGGAATTTGATCTTCTTGTTATGATGATTCTTAACTTCACTCTGAAATTGCTTGAACTTTTCAAACGTCTCAGACTTGTGCTTCATTAAGTAAATATACCTATATCTACTAAAATCGTCAGTGAAGATGAGAAAATAGCGATATCCACCGCACGCTTCAATTTTCATTGGATCACACGCATCAGAATGTATGATTTGCAACAAGTCACTTGCCCGTTTCATTGTACCTGAAAACGGGGTCTTAGTCATCCTGCCCATGAGGCATGGCTCGCATGCGTCAAGCGATTCAAAATCAAGTTACTCCAAACATCCATCGATATGGAGTTTCTTCATGCATCTTACGCCAATATGACCTAAGCGGCAGTGCCACAAGAAAGTGGTACTATCATTATTAACTCTTCATCTTTTGGCGTTAATATTATTATCATGTGTATTATTATGATCGAGATTCAATAAACCATTGGGTGCATGACCATAAAGGTATTATTCATGTAAATAGAATAACCATTATTCTCTAACTTAAATGAATAATCGTATTGCAATGAAGATGATCTAATCATATTCATGCTCAATGTAGACACCTGACAACATTTATCTAGGTTCAATACTAATCCCGAAGGCAGATGGAGCGTGCGATGGTGATCTCATCAACTTTGGAAACACTTCCAACACATATCGTCACCTCGCCCTTAGCTAGTCTCCGTTTAGTCCGTAGCTTTTGCTTCAAGTCACCAATAATAGCAACTGAACCGGTATCCAATACCCAGGTGCTACCAGGAGTACTAGTCAGGTACACATTAATAACACGTATATACTTTGTTGAAGTTGCCAGCCTTCTTATCTATCATGCATTTGGGTAATTCCGCTACCAGTGATCGTTCCCCTTACAATAGAAGCACTTAGTCTCGGGTTTGGGTTCAACCTTGGGTTCCTTCACTGGAGCGGCAACTGGTTTGCCATTCATGAAGTTTCCATTCTAGCCCTTGCCCTTCTTGAAACCAGTGGTCTTGTTAAACCATCAACACTTGATGCTCCTTCTTGATTTCTACTTGTTTGCGGTCTTAAGCACCGCGAACAGCTCCGGGATCATTTCCATCCCTTGCATGTCATAGTTCATCACGAAGATCTAGTAGAAGTGACTAGAGAACTCAATCAATCACTATCTTATTCGGAAGTTTAACTCCCACTTGATTTAAGTGATTGTAGCACCGAGACATTCTGAGCACAAGCTCACTAGCTGAGCTATTCTCCTCCATCTTGTTGGCAAAAGAACTTGTCAGAGGCCTCATACCTCTCAACACGGGCATGAGCCTGAAATCCCAATTTCAGCTCTTGGAACATCTCATATGTTTTATGGCGTTCAAAATGTCATTGGAATCCCGATTCTAAGCCATAAAGTATGGTGCACTAAACTATCAAGTAGTCATCAGGACGTGTCTGTCAGGTGTTCACAACATCCACATACGACGTTGTAGGGGTTTGCACATCGAGCGGTGCATCAAAGACGTAAGCCTTCTATGTAGCAGTGAGGACACTCCTCGGACTACGGACCTAGTCCACATCATTGCTTACAATATCTTTCAACTTGGTCTTTCTCTAGGAATGTATTGAAACAGGGAGCTACAACGTGAGCTATTTATCTACAACATATTTGCAAAGACAATTTGGACTATGTTCATAATAATTAAGTTCATCTAATCAAAATATTTCATGAACTCCCACTCAGATAGACATCCCACTAGTCATCTAAGTGAAACATGATCCGAGTCAACTAGGCCGTGTCCGATCATCACGTGAGACGGACTAGTCAACATCGGTGAACATCTTCATGTTGATCGTATCTTCTATACGACTCATGCTTGACCTTTCGGTCTTCCGTGTTCCGAGGCCATGTCTGTACATGCTAGGCTCGTCAAGCCAACCTAAGTGTATTGCGTGTGTAAATCTGGCTTACACCCGTTGTATTCGAACGTTAGAACCTATCACACCCAATCATCACGTGGTGCTTCAAAACAACGAACCTTAGCAATGGTGCATAGTTAGGGGGGACACTTTCTTGAAATTATTGCGAGGGATCATCTTATTTAAGCTACCGTCGTTCTAAGAAAATAAGATGTAAAACATGATAAACATCACATGCAATCAAATAGTGACATGATATGGCCAATATCATTTCGCTCCTTATGATCTCCATCTTTGGGGCTCCATGATCATCGTTGTCAGCGGCATGACACCATCATCGTTGTCTCGTCATCTATTACTTCTACTACTATGGCTAACGCTTTAGCAGTAAAGTAATTACATGACGTTTAAGTTGACACGCAGGTCATAAATAAATTAAGACAACTCCTATGGCTCCTGCCGGTTGTCATACTCATCGACATGCAAGTCGTGATTCCTATTACAAGAACATGATCAATCTCATACATCACATATATCATTCATCACATCCTTTTGGCCATATCACATCACACGGCACATGCTGCAAAAACAAGTTAGACATCCTCTAATTGTTGTTGCAAGTTTTTACATGGCTGCTATAGGTTTCTAGCAAGAACGTTTCTTACCTACGCCAAAACCACAACGTGATATGCCAATTTCTATTTACCCTTCATAAGGACCCTTTTCATCGAATCCGATCCGACTAAAGTGGGAGAGACAGACACCCGCTAGCCACCTTATGCAACTAGTGCATGTCAGTCGGTGGAACCAGTCTCACGTAAGCGTACGTGTAAGGTCGGTCCGGGCCGCTTCATCCCATGATGCCGCCGAATCAAGATAAGACTAGTAACGGCAAGTAAATTGACAATATCGACGCCCATAACTGCTTTGTGTTCTACTCGTGCATAGAAACTACGCATAGACCTAGCTCATGATGCCACTGTTGGGGATCGTAGCAGAAATTAAAAAATTTCTACGCATCACCAAGATCAATCTACGGAGTAATCTAGCAACGAGGGGAAGGAGAGTGCATCTACATACCCTTGTAGATCTCTAAGAGGAAGCGTTGCAAGAGTGGATGAAGGAGTCATACTCGTAGTGATTCAGATCGTGGTTGATATCGATCTAAGCGCCGAACAACGGCGCCTCCGCGTTCAACACACGTGCAGCCCGGTGACGTCTCCTACGCCTTGATCTAGCAAGGGGAGAAGGAGAGATTGGGGAAGACTCCTTCCAGCAGCAGCACGACGGCGTGCTGGTGGTGGAGGAGCGCGGAACTCCAGCAGTGCTTCGCCAAGCACTACGAGAGAAGAGGAGGGAGAGGGGTAGGGCTACGCCAACAGGGGAAGAACTTCGTGTGTTGGGCAGCCCTTTTGCCTCCACTATATATAGGGGGAGAGGGAGGGCTGCGCCCTTACCTAGGGTTTCCACCGTAGGGGTGGCGGCAGCCCCAATCCCCATCTGGGGTGGCGGCCAAGTGGGGGGGGGAGAGGGAGGCGCACCAGGCATGGGCCTTAGGGCCCATCTGCCCTTAGGGTTTGCCCCCTCTTCTCTCTAGGCGCATGGGCCTTGGTGGGGAGGCGCCCTAGCCCACCTAGGGGATGGTCCCTTCTCACACATGGCCCATGTATTCCTCCGGGGCCCGTGGCCCCTCCCAGTGGACCCCCGGACCCCTCCGGTGATCCCGGTACACTACCGGTGATGCCCGGAACACTTCCGGTGGCCAAAACCATACTTCCTATATATCAATCTTTACCTCCGGACCATTCCGGAACTCCTCGTGACGTCCAGGATCTCATCCGGGACTCCGAACAACATTTGGTAACCGTGTACATACTTTCCCTATAACCCTAGCGTCATCGAACCTTAAGTGTGTTGACCCTATGGGTTCGGGAGTCATGCAGACATGGCCGAGACAACTCTCTGGTCAATAACCAACAGCGGGATCTGGATACCCATGTTGGCTCCCACATGTTCCACGATGATCTCATCGGATGAACCACGATGTCAAGGATTCAATTAATCCCGTATACAATTCCCTTTGTCTATCGGTACGATACTTGCCCGAGATTCGATCGTCAGTATCCCGATACCTTGTTCAATCTCGTTACCGGCAAGTCTCTTTACTCGTTCCGTAACACATCATCCCGTGATCAACTCCTTGATCACATTGTGCACATTATGATGATGTCCTACCGAGTGGGCCTAGAGATACCTCTCCGTTACACGGAGTGACAAATCCCAGTCTCGATTCGTGCCAACCCAACAGACACTTTTGGAGATACCCATAGTGCACCTTTATAGCCACCCAGTTATGTTGTGACGTTTGGAACACCCAAAGCACTCCTACGGTATCCGGGAGTTGCACAATCTCATGGTCTAAGGAAATGATACTTGACATTAGAAAAGCTTTAGCATATGAACTACACGATCTTGTGCTAGGCTTAGGATTGGGTCTTGCCCATCACATCATTCTCCTAATGATGTGATCCCGTTATCAACGACATCCAATGTCCATGGTCAGGAAACCATAACCATCTATTGATCAACGAGCTAGTCAACTAGAGGCTTACTAGGGACATGGTGTTGTCTATGTATCCACATATGTATCTGAGTTTCCTACCAATACAATTCTAGCATGGATAATAAACGATTATCATGAACAATGAAATATAATAATTACTAATTTATTATTGCCTCTAGGGCATATTTCCAACACTATTCTCCCCGGCAACGGCGCCAGAAATTAGTCTTGATAACCCACAAGTGTAGGGGATCGCAACAACTTTCGAAGGTAGATTATTCAACCCAAATTTGTTGATGCGACACAAGGGGAGCCAAAGAATATTCTCAAGTATTAGCAGCTGAGTTGTCAATTCAACCACACCTACATAACTTAATATCTGCAGCAAAGGGTTTAGTAGCAAAGTAATATGATTGTAGTGGTAACGGTAACAAAAGAGTAATGAAAGCAAAAGTAATTTTTTTGGTGTTTTGTATTGATTGTAACAATAGCAACGGGAAAGTAAATAAGCTAGAACCAGTATATGGAAAACTCATAGGCATTGGATCGGTGATGGATAATTATGCTGGATGCGGTTCATCATGTAACAGTCATAACATAGGGTGATACAGAACTAGCTCCAATTCATCAATGTAATGTAGGCATGTATTCCGAATATAGTCATATGTGCTTATGGAAAAGAACTTGCATGACATCTTTTGTCCTACCCTCCCGTGGCAGCGAGGTCCTATTGGAAACTAAGGGATATTAAGGCCACCTTTTAATAGAGAACCGGAACAAAGCATTAACACATAGTGAATACATGAACTCCTCAAACTATTGTCATCACCGGGAGTGGTCCCGATTATTGTCACTTCAGGGTTGCCGGATCATAACACATAGTAGGTGACTGTCACTACAAAAAAATACACTTCCGTGATGCTACGTGTTTGTCACAGTAGGTCACTTTTTTGTCATGCATGTACATCCATGAAAAATTTATGACAGAATCAAGATAGTCATACCTGTGCTGTCGTAGAAGTATTCCATGACATTACCAAAATTATCATCACGGAAGTGTCCACTTCCATGACGATAAATCGCGTGTCATAGAAGTGCTATCGTCAAGGGTGAACGACACGTGGCATCCACCGTAACGGAACGCCGTTAAGCTATCGGATCCGATAACCCGTTAACAGCCCCGACCAATGGGGATTTTCCACGTGTAAAATCACCATTGGCTAGAGGAAACACGTGTCGGCTCATCGTCGGGACAGATGTCATCCACTCACTAGACAGAATGCGCCTATGATACGTAGACACGTGGCACGACCCAACATGTTTAAATGGGTCGGCCCAACTAAAGGCCCACAAGTTTTTGCGGACCATAATGGGCCGGCCCAGCTAAAGGCCCACGAGATTTTGCGGACCATAATGGGCTGGCCCAGCTAAAGGCCCACAAGATTTCGCGGGCCATAATGGGCTGGCCCAGGTAAAGGCCCACAAGATTTTCGTGTGCCATAATAGGCCGGCCCAGGTAAAGGCCCACAAAATTCTTGCAGATCATAATGGGCCGGCCCAGCTAAAGGCCCACGAGATTTCACCAACATTAATGGGCCAGCCCAGCTGTAGGCCCACAAGATTTTGAGGACCCTAGTAGGCCGGCCCGTTAACTGGCTGCCATGTTTTGGGCCAAATGTCGGCCCATACTTGATCCGGTCTATTGATGGTGTGCCACGCTCCGGGCCTAATAGTGGCCCATATGAGATCCGGCCCGTTAAAAGCCTACCACGTTCTGGGCCAAATTACGGACCAGATCAGGTCCGACCCTTTAAGAGGTTTTGGGCCTAATTATGGCCCATATCAGATTCGGCCCGTCAACTAGACACTATGCTTTTGGGCCCACTTGCTAAAGACCCACTTAGTAATTCGGCTTGATATTAGTTTTGGCATGTTAAGGGCCCGTTTAACATTTCGGCCTATATTAATTTCAGCCTGTTAAAAGCCCGTCATTTAGTTGGGCCTAACTACGGCCCGGTTTGCATCCCGCCTACTCGCAGCCGATATCTGATTGGGCCAAACAAGGACCGAGACAATTTTTCGGCCTGTTAAAAGCCCGTGATTTGATTCACACAATCATGGGTCGGAGTTCAGTTCGGGCTGCTGCCGGCCCGTGAGCTGATCGGCACGTTTCAGGCCCAACCTACATCGTGATTGCATGACGGCCCGATTATGTACCGTAATTTTACGGTTTGGCCGGTTTACTGCAAAGACAGGATATATATACAGTAAAATAACTGTAGCATCGTGAATAAGAAAAAACCTATACTATACGATAAAGAAATTATGGCATATTACGTGCACTGGGCATCAAAGTTCACCACTATGATAATAAAGCACAAGCAGACAGTAGATTACATACACTGGGCATCAAAGATCGCCACCAGTGCAAATAAACACGCCGACAAAATAATATACAAAACTGACAGCACTTCAATAGAGTTCAAGAAAGGTTACCCCTACTGGGGAGCTGCAGCGCAAGCCGCTGAGAAAGATGATGAGACTGCGCTTGTTCAACACTTATATCATCCTCACTCTGAAAGATAAACAAGCAGACAGATGACAGGTTTTGCACATAAAAGTATTAGTGCTGACAATTCATCACATTTCTTACTGACGAATAAAGTGACACAGTTTAAATTTGCATTAACACAATATGGTATTGTTCAGGTCAAGGCATGGCAGGAAATGACATTGTGAAGGAGTTGGCACTTCACGACACCACTGGATTACAGATCAAGAACTCATAAGTATCAATGGTTAGTGTGCTGCCAATTTATACCATTTCAGATTGGCAAATAAAGAGACGGTTTAAATAATAGTAGAATGGTATGACATTGTTCATAGTTAAGACATTGCGGAATATGAAATTGTGATGTAGTGGGTAGGTTCACCACACCACTGGATTACGGATGAAGAACAGAAGCATACATGCAGTGCAAAAGAAGATCACTTGCTCTGTATAGTTTAATTTACATGGTATGAAGAAGGAAGTTGGTTGTACAACTGAAAACTTAAATTGAGAAAGGACAAATTTTTTTTTATGAACTACATAATAAACTTTAAACAAGCAATTTGATGCAAACACCAAAAATAAACAGCTGTTGAAGTCATGCCTAACCAAATATATACAACAAAGTTTGAAGGCTTGAGATGGACAAACTTACATTATTGGTGAAGACAGGCTCTATAAAGGCCTTGTCCATGCTGATGGGGGGCAATTCAAGAAGTTTACCACATAATCTTCTTTAAAAGCATTGCCTTTATTCTACATTTTGTTAAGAGTAAATATAGATGTGATAATATACGAAAATATGGAGAATGTTTAAGATAATATGAAGAGTGATGCTACATAACCAAGTAGCTATAAATGTAAGTGCAGCGATACAGGCAAAAGGTACAGCCAAGAGCAATGCACAGCTAAACTTCTTCAGTACCAACCTTATGGTAAGAGTAAATATAGATCTGATGTGTAGAAAATGGAGGGCAAAGGAAAATAAGTTGCAGAGTGATGGTACATGAACAACTACCTGTCATTATAAGTACACTAATAAAGGACAACATGTACTTACAAGAACAATGCAGAGCTAAAAAAACATTGGCATTGAATATATTCTACACTAATGTAACCATTCATACAGATCAGATAATTTGGAGCGAACAATTGATAAGCAAGCTATCATGCATACTGCTGTCACATAATGAACCAGGTATGTATGCAAGTATAGTGATACATGACAACAGGTACTAACAAGAGCAAAGCAGCGGGCAGCATATTTGCGATATCCCATCGTTCTTGTCAAACCGGAATTCTTCTTCGAGCAGATTTACTGCAAAAAAAGATCCGTAAGGCACATGCGGAAAAGTAGAAGTTAAAATTGTCATGTGATTTCATAGGCAGTACCTCATCCTAGGAACGAGACTAGTGCATAAAAAGGTTTTTCCATTCAATGTCTTCTAAATTTAGCACAGGAGACATCATCAGAAATAAGTTTATAGACTTGCCATCAAAGTGTGATTTAGTCAGGTAACACCGATACTGCTGCAATGCTTCCTTGAAAAGCACAAGCAAGCTTTCCTCGTTATGACTATCCAGATTGACCCTCGCCTAGTTACAACAATGTAATATAAATCATTCATGTGTTCAATCAGCAGAAAACAGGAAAATAATAACCATGAATAATAGCACTTAGACGTAAGTTGGACAGGAAGATGTGAAAATGGTGTTTGTCTTCACAATAATCTTCCCATGATGGGAATATATGCATGTAGTCCCTAACAACATTGAAAGCATTGTCTTTTAAACTGGGAATAAATGGAATGGGGTTCCAATCTGCAGGAATTGGTCGTCTCTGCAGTTCGGATAGGTCTTTGGCCAGTGGACTTGCTGTACTTTTTGCTGGAGTGGGATTTTTCTATGCTACAGCTAGTGCTATGGTGTAACACCCCAAAAATTTAAACATGATTTGTTTATTAAAATTTTGCCAAGAAACTAAATCTTTCATTTCCTGGATTTTCTTTGATTTCAGAACCACTCCTTTCTTGGATATTAAGGAGTTTTTACCCCAAGTGAAAACTTTCCAAATATGTTATTGGACTTGTATACCCTCTCAAGAAACATTTCTTTTATCAGTGGAATTATTTATACAATTACTTTCCCCTGAGTTTTATTTCTTTAAAAATGATTTTTCATAAGTTTCAGAGCTCTATTTGCACTACAACCCTTTCAGAAAATTCTTTATAATTCTCACCAAAATTTGGGGATGTCATGTGATGTTCCCACATCACTTTTATGCAAAAAAATCTTTTAATCAGTGAAGATTTTTAGCTCTACCCCATGTTTACAAAACTGGTCTAGTTTGTAATTTTGCACTACAACCTATTTAAATATTTCTTTAAAGTTTCCACCAAAATAATGGGATGTTAGTAGTAGTATATAATTCAACTTTATGCAAAAACCCATTGATGTTCTTTGAGAAATTTGAGCAAATCATCCTCTTTTGCTCTCCGGCCCAGTTGGGTGTTTTCTACTGCAACCCTAATTATTTTTGCTCTAGTGACCATCAGCTTTTTCCTGCTTGTGGTACACCCTACCAAACCCTTAAGTACAGGAGATTGGCACTAGTAGAAAACAGGGCTTTGGTCTAGGCCGGGTCAGCCCATTAGTCCCGGTTCAGTCTAGAACCGGGAATAATGTGAGCATTAGTCCCGATTCATGCGGCTAAGGCATTAGTCCCGGCTTACTCGGGCCCTTTAGTCCCGGTTTAAGACATGAACCGGGACTAAAGGGTGCGATGACCTTTAGTCCCGGATCGTGCCTCAAACCGGGACTAAAGATTAGACCTTTAGTCCCGGTTTGAGGCACGAACCGGGACTAATGGGGTTGAGACCTTTAGTCCCGGTTCGTGCCACGAACCGGTACTAAAGGTCCCATTTTCAAATTCTACACCCCCCCCCCGCCCCCGTGGATCGCCTTTTCAGTCTTAAAAAAATAAAAGAAAATGATGGAAATGTCAAAAAATAAAAGAAAATAAGTTTCTCATGTGATATGTGGTCTAGTTGTTGGGAAAATTTGCAAATGTGAATTTTGACTTTATTTGCAAAATCTCTCTGAAATTTGTAAAAATGGGCATAACGTTTGCATACTAACTCGGATGGAAAAGTTTTTTATATGAAAAATCATCTACTCAAAAAGTTACATCCAAATTTCAAAATCCTCAAAAACCGATTAGAAAAAAAGTTACGGGGCTTTTAAGATCTAGAGTGAAAAAAATTCAAACAGTGGACAAACTGTGGTCAAACAATGGTCAAACTCATTATTCTAGAATATTAGTGTTACTAAATAATTATTTCAGTTATTTCAATTTTGGTCAAATCTGGTCAAACTGTGGTCAAACAATGGTCAAACTAATTATTCAAGAAATATTAGTGTTACTAAATAATAATTGTTTTTTAAAACAATAGTTTCAAAATAAAACTATGAAATATGTCACTTCATGCTCAAGCAAAATTCCTGAAGGTTAATAGGATTGACATCTTAGTATTGTCAGGAAAACAACAAGTGCAGACTTGGAACGAGGGAGAATAGAACCCGGAAGTTAAGCGTGCTCAGGCTGGGGGAGTGGGAGGATGGGTGACCGTTCGGGAAGTTAGATGATTTGGAATGATGAGGGGTGATTAGAGGATAAATTGAGAAGTGATGAGGGGTGGTGATTACAGACTAGAGGTTAAAATAATTCAGAAATTTGAAAATCAAAAAAAATTTCAATTTTTTTAAAAAAAAATCATAAAATTTCCTTTAGTCCGGGTTGGTGTTACCAACCGGGACTAAAGGTGGAGCTCCACGTGGCCGCGCCCTTTAGTCCCGGTTCTGGATTGAACCGGGACTAAAGGGGAGAGGCATTAGTACCGACACTTTAGTCCCGGTTCAGGAACTGGGACTAAAGGCCCTTATGAACCGGGACTATAGGCCCTTTTTCTACCAGTGTGGGTCCATTGGGATATTTTTAGTCCATGCAATTATGCCCTTTACTTTCTGTCCAGAATTGGTTTTATCAAAAACTTGCACTAACAAGTTTCTGTTTTTGCCAAACTAACCTTGCCAACCCCTTCATCATCTAAAGAGAATAGGATCTGGAGATTTTGGCCACCCCAAGAGTTGCCTAGATGCCCTTGGCATTCTGTCAAGCACCTTCTGTGCATAGCCAGATTTGACATGATTTTTAGTTTGCATTGTGAACCTGGTCCTCTGACCCAACAACCTTGTACACTAAGCTCCTAGCTACTTCTAACCAAGATCTGCTAATTGCCAGCCTCACCCAAGCTCTCTAACACACGCTGGCATTTCGTCAAACACCTAGCTTGCGTGCATTGGGCGTGCCAAGAGCGCACGTTTTGCACACACGCGCACTGAGCCGCCGCGTCTCGCTGCCGCCCTCCCCGCGCCCGTGCTGACCTTTGGCCACTCACCGCCAACACGCCCGGCCCCTCCTGCGTCGCAGAGCCGCCCTGGCCGCCTCTGGAGCCCCACAGCGCCGCCGCCATGTCGGACATGGCAGCTAGCGGCCAGCAACAGCAGGCTCCTGCCATGGACGGCGCCGCCCGAGCCACTCTCGCTAGCCAGCTCGCCCCTGGAGCAGTGCCCACTCGTCTGCTAGCCTGTGCCGCCATCCCCAGCCTCGACACGTCGCACTGCAAGCTACAGCGAGGCGGTTCGCCGATCTTATCTCCGACCACCGCGGAACCGACCTAGTCATGCTGTAAATGGAGAACCCCGAGCCCATCCGGACATTCAGGCAACCTCGTACCATCCCCTTAGTGCCCCCACAGCCAGCAATCGACGGGGGAAGGCTGTCTTCCTCGTCTCCGGCCAGTTCGGCCGCCGCCACGCTCCGGCTCCATTCGTCGTGAGCAGGCCCTCTCCCGTCCATCCAACGCCACCACCGACCCCCCTTGATCGTGCGGAGCTACCCAAACCCTCAGCCTCGACCGAGAGCCACCGTAGCCCAAACCCCCAATTACACCCGAAGCCACCTCTACCACAGAGCTCGCCGCCAGCGACTCCCTTCGTCCCTGCCAGCCTGTCGACCACCGAGAGGACCGTCCCGGACTGGCGGATCCATCCCCGCCCTCAGAACCCCGGGGGGAGCCGCCGTTCGTCGACGGCGATCGCCGGAGCCCCGCCTCAGCTCGGCCAGAGGACAAGCTCCTATTCTTGTGGACTTCTCCCGTAGGGATGGAAGATTTAGCCAATCTCCATGCAAAAATTCTAACTTTGGAAGGGACCGATGCTCCCCACAGATTTGTCCAAGATCGGCGATCAGACTCAAGGCACGAGTGGCTGTCGTTGTGCTCTAGCCAGTCCTTCAGCTGTTGCTTTGTGGAGGCCACGAGTCTATATGCAGACCGTATAGTGAAAACACCCCTTCTCTCATAATGCCAAGACCAGAAATCATCACGGACTCTTGAGCTTAACGGGATGTTAAGGATTGCTTCAACGTCCATGGGGTAGAGGTGCTGATCAAGAACATCTCTGTCCCATGTCATATTAACTAGATCAATAAGGTCCGACACCTTGTGAGGAGGATTCAAAGACTTTGGGCAAACCGGCCGAAGCTTAAAACCACGTGGAATCTAATTGTCATTCCATATGTTTGTGTTCTCTCCCGAACCAATTCGTTTCACAAGCCCAAGCTTCAAAGTGTCTCTGCCTTCAATTATGAAGCGCCAAACTTGTGAAGGATGATTGCCCACTTCTGCATCAAGAATGGTGGAAAAAGGGTAGTAAACAGCCTTTAGGATCCACGCACTCAAAGAGGTGGGTTCCTGTAGGAGGCGCTAGGCCTACCTGGCCAGTAATGCCAGGTTAAAAAGCTCGATATCTCGGAAACCCATTCCTCCCATGAACTTTGGTTGTGACATGACTTCCCAAGGGACCCAGGCAGTCTTTCTTTCTCCCTTTTTTGAGCCCCACCAAAACTTGCGTAACAACCCATTAATGTGTTGGCATTGAAACAGGCCATGGAGTAGGTAGGAATAGCTTGAGCAACGGATTTAATAAGCACCTCTTTGCCCCCAACGGACAAAGTTTTCTCCATTCAACCTTGAATATGCTTCCATATTCTATCTTTCACATACTTGAAAGCACCCTCTTTAGCCCGACCAACATCAGAGGGGAGACTAAGATATTTCTCAGAGAGCTGCTCATTCGGAACATCCAAAACTTGCTTGATTTCCTGTCACACATATTCAGCACAGCCCTTGCTAAAGAAGACGAAGAATTTATCTTTATTTATACGTTGACCCGAGGCAGAACAATACCTTTGCAGAAGGTCATCCACCCGTTTTGCCATCTCCGGTGTAGCCTTAAAGAAAAGAAGGCTATCATCTGCAAAGAGAAGATGGTTTACCTCCGGTGCACCTGCTGCCACCGTAATGCCTTGTATCCTCTCCGTTGGAAGCATCGATTTCAACAAACATGAAAGGCCCTCAGCCGCCAGTAGGAAGAGATATGGAGATATGGGATCCCCCTGACTCAAACCACGCAATGGCGTGAAGTCTTATTGTTTCCCTCCATTGAAGATAATAGAAAAGGATACTAAAGAGACACACCACATCACAATCTCTGTGAACTTTGGGCTGATTCCCAATTTCAACATAACCTTCTCCAAATAATTCCACTCTAAACGATCATAGGCTTTCATCATATCGAGTTTCAGAGCACAAAACCTGTTTCCCCTAAGCTTCCTTGTTTTCATGTAGTGTAGGCACTCATATGCTGAGATAAAATTGTTGGTGATTAGACGACCAGGTACAAATGCCAATTGTTCTTCTGTGATGATATCGGGGAGAATAAGTTTGACCCGATTGGCCAGGACCTTTGATGCAATCTTGAAGATCACGTTACAAAGGCTGATCAGTCGAAACTGTCCTAAGTTTTTTGGACTTGCAGTCTTGGGTATTAAGACGATGAATGTTTTGTTTATCTCCTACGGAGAATCCTCTCCACTCAGAACACGTAGCACCATATCGGTTACCTCCTCACCACATAGATCCCAATGCCGTTGAAAAAAATGTGCAGGGAAGCCGTCGGGTCCTGGAGCCTTTGTAGGAAACATTTAAAAGAGAGCCTCCTTGACATCAGCGTTGGTGTAACGAGCCGTCAGAATATTGTTCATGGCATCATCCACTTTCCTTGGTATATGAGACAGGACTTCCTTTATCCCAACCGTATTCTCGGAAGCATACAAGTTACTATAAAAGCTCGTGGCCATACTTGCCATTTCCTGCTCATCTTTGCTTACAGAACCATCCGCACACTGAAGTTCTATGATACGATTTCGGACCTTTCTTGCACTAGCTTTGCGATGGAAGAACTTGGTATTACTATCACCTTCAGCCAACCATTGAATACAGGCTCGTTGACGCCACATAATCTCCTCCCGCAGACATAACTCGGTCATCCGGGCTTCGACCCTTTTTTCTTCATCAGACGGGCTGACTCGACTAGGCATAGCACGCAAGCCCTGCATCTGCGTGTGTAGAGCCCAAAGTTCCGCCCGGACAGCACCAAAAGTGGTGCGACCCCAGCGCTGTAGTGAGCCAGCGACGGAGGCCAGTTTGTGCGATAGATCAGCCACGGTCGATGCTCGGCCCGTAGCATTCCAAGCTTCGGTGACCACATCTCCAAATCTTGGGTCCCGCTCCCACATACATTCGTAAAGGAATTGTTTCTATCGTGCTCTTACACTTGTATCCACCAGATCAATCTCTAACAGTATTGGGCAGTGGTCGGACTTGGCTGCCGTGAGGTGTTCAACAGTGGCGAAAGGGAATAGTCCTGACCAACAAGCTGTCGCTAAAGCTCGGTCCAGACGAACTCTACAGTAATGACCACCAGCCACTTTTTCTCCCAAGTCAAATCTAGGCCCCAGTAACCAAGATCAGCAAGGCCACACACATCCACCGCTTCTCTGAATGCTTCGATCTGGGCACTATCCCGTTCGTTAGGACCATGTTGTTCATCAGCTCTCAAGATCTCATTGAAATCACCTATGCACATCCATGGGAGGGTACTTCCCCCCCCCCTAAGTCTCGTCATTGTGTTCCATGTTTTATACCTCAAACTTCTTGTTGCTTCTCCATAAAAACATGTCAACCTCCATTGTTCCCTGCCTGCTTCAGTAATCCAGGTGTCCACATGATACTCTGAATAGTTCTTTATTGCAACATCAAGAGAGTTTTTCCAGAAGATACGAATGTTGCCACTACGACCAGTACTACCAACACCAAAACTGAAATCAAAACCTAAGGAAGAACGAAGACCCTCAACACGAGCCTTTTGTAACCGAGTTTCTACTAAACAAAGGATAGATGGCGAGCTGATCTCAAGGAGATCACGGAGTTCGCGAACTGTCGCGGGATCGCCTATCCCATGGTAGTTCCAACTTAGTATTTTCATTGGGCCTGGCGGAACCCCTGGTCGGAGCCCGCCAATGTCGCCATCTTGTCATTGCTCTTCTTTAAGGGAGAGCAGCCCTTCCTTTGTTTCTTGAGCTCTCATGGTGAGACATACGCCGGAGGTAGCAGCGGGGTTGCACCCTGGACGGTGCCCGCCAAAGCCAAATTTTGAGCCTCAAATGATATTGTCGTAGAGCCCGGACGAACCATTAGTGCCGCTGCATTGGCACTCTCCGACATCGCTGCATCCAGGTTGCGTCGAGCCCCCACTCCATCTCTGACCTTAGTCTCTGTTGCAGCCATTTTGAGGGGGCTGGTCACATCGTCCTCCTCTGCCCCTGAATCCAGGCCTGCCTCCCGCGATGATCTCTTCTGGGGGGGCGAGTTTTGGCGACGCTCTAGACCTGCACGTCTTGCCCTGCCCCACCCTCGTCCTACCACACAGCCACCCCGCGCCCCACGATCCCAGCTGGGCTACTCCTGAGCTGCCTCCCTTCTTGTTGCTAGCATCCAGCTTCCCCATTGTTTGTTCTTCTCCTCCCAAACGCCATCACCGCATTCCTCATGATTGTGACCCATGAGACCACACACCTTGCAGAAGAAAGGAATCTTCTCATACTTCACCGGAAGAAACTTCCTCCCCTCACCAGTAACATTCAGGGGCGTCACCCTCGTCAGCAGTTTATTCACCTGTATCCTCGCACGAACCCTGACATAATCACCTTCATAAAAGAGGCGAGGCGAGAGTCGTATCTCCTTCACGCGACCAATACGGCGAGCTAGTTGATCCACTACTTCTGCTTTCCGGTACAGCTCCGGGATGTTGTGAATCTGGTCCCAAACATACAGACCATCAAAGACGACAGAAGACGGCTCCTGCTTGCCGTCATAATCCTTGATAAGCATCCCCATCCCCCTAAACCGCCATGGACCTCAATGCACAACCTTCTTCCAATCACCCATGCAAAACATCTGAAAGATGGAGAGATTTTCACCTGCCTCGCGATAAGTTGGCACATTAGCAAGCCTCCAGTCTGACTTCAGCATCTCGAACATCGCCGATCCACTGAACTGCCTTGTAGTGTTTACCTTCCCAATCGCAAGCCACCTCGCATCTGCTGCGTGCTTCTTCACCTCTTCTTCTCCCACCACAACATCATCAAGCTCATCATCCTGCAGATCCAGGTGTTTCAACATCTCCTCCAAGTTTCTCCCCGCTAGGCCTGCCAAAGACGATGACCCCTCGTGGCCCGCCATCTAGGCTACGGCAGCGACTTCAGGGAAACAACACAAGAAACCTGCGCAGAACCCTAGCCCCCTTGTGTCCCTGCAGATCAGGCGGGTTTCAAAGAGGATCGGCAGGGCTAGCCAGCGATCGATCGGGATAAGACTCTAGACGATGACTAGCACCGCCGCCGGAGGCGAAAACCCTTAGCGAGAGGGTAGAAGACCCATGCCTACGTAAGGATTACGTTAAACCATTGGTAGGAGCGATGAATTGTGGGCTTTGCCTTAGAAAAAAAACAAAAGGACGAATGTGGGCTTTGATGTTCGTCTAGTGATGGGCTCTGACCGGCAGCGTGATTTCCCTTGACTGATTGCACACCCGCACCCACTCGCAGGAGGCGAAATGATGACGGCTAGCCTCCGCATTCGCCGCCGCCTCCCTCTCCCCCTACCTAGCTCCCAGCCGCTGGAAGACGATGACCTGCTCTCCAAGATCCTCCTCCGCCTCCCCCCGTAGCCCTCCTCCCTTCCGCGAGCCTCCGTCGTCTGCAGGCGCTGGTGCCGCCTCCTCTCTGACCCCGCTTCCGCATCCACCACCGCCGCAGCCCTCCCCTCCTCGGCTTCCTCGACGACTACCACAGCATCACCTTTGAGCCAGCCCTGGACGCCCCCGACCACCTCCCCCATGGACTCTTCTCCCTCAAGCTCGGCGACCCCTACGTGACCCTCGAATGGTGCCACGGCCTCGCGCTCTTGCTCCTCATGGCTCAGTCCCAGTTAGTTGTGTGGGACCCCGTCGCCGGTCACCAGCATCGCCTGCTCGTTCCCCTGGGGTTTCAGCTCGACCTGGTGATAGATTTCAGCGGGGCGGTGCTTCGCGCTGCTAGAGATGCCGGCGATCACTTCCAAGTGGTCCTCATAGGCAGCGAACGGAAGCAACCCAGAAGAGCGATCGCCTGCGTCTACTCGTCGGAGACAGGCATATGGGGTGACCTCATCTCGGCGCCGCTTCCATTCGATGGCTTTTTTTGTTTTTACGAGCAAGCCCGCAGTGCTGGCCGGGGATTGCCTTCACTGGTCGATTTTTACGGCGGGGTCGCCAAGAAGTACTCTTGGGTTTGATTTGGATAGGCAGAGCCTAGCCCTGGAATTGCTTTTTTTAGAAAAGGAGGATGACCCCCGGCCTTTGCATCTAGCAGATGCATGCGGCCACTTGATTGATTATTCTCGAGAACCTTACAAAGTATCACAACAATACGCCTGAATCCGCCATCTTGGCAACATATGCCACTACTCCTATCCACATAATGAAAGGGGTGCTAGCTGGGCCAAATACCCAGACCACTCACCTAAGCCTATCATCAAAAGCCGAAAGCCCCAGCCAAGCCATATACCGGGGCTGGGGCACAGACCGGTCTGACGCACTCACATGTGTCGTCGCCGCCATCTTCCACAGGTCCGTCTTTATAGCAGATATTGAGGCTTCTACCTTGTCAGGCCACTCTGCCATCGACGCCACCATGACGCCACACAACTACCTCCTCCTGCGTGAGTCCATCTCCGCGCATCGAGCACCAAGTCTCCACTGCACCACGCTGCCGAGACCTGCTGCCATCAATGTTTAAGATGAAGCACCGCTCCACCAAAGAAGCCGCCCACTGGTCCCTCGATCCCGTGAACACCTCCAAGACTGACGCCCCCAAGAGGAAACGACACAATATAGCACCGCCGTCATCTGATCTACAGATCTAGGGTTTCCCCTGGAGATAGCAGATAGTGGCCTTAAACTTCTCCTCGGCGATGCCTTCAAGAAGGGAACGCCGCATAACAGCGCCGTCACCGCTGGCCTTGGCAGCTAGCCAAAGGCAGGTTTTCATCCAGATCTGTTCAAAGAGCCTCCATCAAGCATCGCGTGCACGGATCACCGGGCCGTGGTGCCTCGCCAGATCCATTACAGATCAGCACCGCCACCACATGCCTGCTGTCCACCTCGCGCCGCTCGAAGAAGACACCACTTGGAGCGCCGGATTGCTGCTCCCACGAGCACGCCACGCCCACCGGAGCTCGTAAGGCCGACCCCCTCCTGCTCCAAAGGACGCGCTCGTCCAAGGAATGCAGAGTACTGCCGTGCAGGTCGCCATGCGCCATCGCAGGCAGTAGTACATCACCAAGCAGGAACGGTCCGACCCCTCCGCCACACCTACAACCCCCCGCCGAGACCCACCACCACGCCGCCGGATGCCATGGGCCGCGCAAGCCCGGGCCACCGCCGGTTCCCGCCGAGATCCGCCGCCTAGTCCCAATATAGGAGCCGCGAGGAGACGCCCCGCCGCCGCCGAAAGCCTCACGAGCTTTGCCCGGCGGCGGCACGGGGCTGGGGGCGATTGGCCGGTGGCGCGCTAGGGTTAGGGAGGCGCCCCCGAGTCGCCCTAGGCGAGAGCGACATGGGGGGGACCACCTCATCAGAGATGAAGAAATAAATCTTACTCACCTTTGATGAGATGTTCTTGTGTCCTGGAATTGCTGCCAGGGGACATGTATACCCCGGGCAGATTCACGGTCATGGTCATCCGATCAGATGGTGGTGGGATGGGTTTCCTTTTATTGTCAGGCTTCACCGCCCAACTATGGAGTATGGAGACCGATGGTGATGGTGTTGTGATATGGGAGCCGAGAAGAATTATTGAACTGGACAAGTTACTTGGACTAAATTCAAAGAAACAACCCCCGCAAATGATAGGGTATGCGGAGGAAAATAATTTGGTGTCCCTCTGGACAGTTGTTGGTGTCTTCATGGTCCATCTTGAGTCATTGCAGTTCAAGAAGATCTCCAAGGCAACCATCAGATCTTACTATCATCCATTTGAAACTATCTATACTCCAGATACTAGTAGCATGCCTTTTACATTATGAGTAGAACAAAGCCGAGTTATTTTTTTCATACTTGGCTGATTAAATGCTGTTCACATCCCTTTTCTGTTAGTACTGTCATATCACGTGCTCCTATTGTTGCTTGATGACCTCTTCAAGTCTTCAACATAAATTTCTCATACCTACACAATGTTGTTTCTAGTATTATTGCTTTATCGTTGAACCTGCAACTATCTGCTTCAACTCAGTGCTATGTAGGAAGAATAAAAACTATATGAACTTACTAGAGTGGTTTATACGATTGCTATGCATTCGTGAAATAATCAAATGGACCAACTATTTTGTTGATGATATGGATTGACTGCAGATTAGTTAAACATGATATATACATAATATGAAAATATATGCAATGCACATAGAGATTGGTTAGTTCTGTAACAAATTAATAATTGGAAAAAAATCACTCTTGCTTGCCTACTGAAATATGCAACAGTTGTATCTCTATAATGCTAATGTTAGCACATAGATATAGCTGCATTGTAGTTTTCTGTTCTTTTCAAGATGATGTACATAGCAGTTTTCAGGTGACCAGCTATACGAAAAATTTGCTTGAAGCTACTAAAATTTCGAATAAGTAGCTCAATTGGTACATTTTGAAGCTTAAAATCTAGTTAATTTTCTATCTTTCAATATTTAAATATTGTTATCTCTGCTGAGCTTACTAACAATCTTAAATCCATAATAGTGACTTGGTTTCAAATTTACCAAATAATTGTTATTTTATCACTTGTAGTAGAGTCCTATTGCAAGTGTTTAATGAATTGAGTTTATTTTGTCTTTTTAAATTACAGTTCTGAGTTGATCTAAGTATCTTCTTTATGCATCCTCATATCTATTTGGCTTTCTCTTTTGGATGTCATTGTTCATTTAACTTATGTTAGTATAACAGGCATTGGTGGTGGACATGAGGGCGCTGAAGCTGTGATGCATCCCTGGTGGACACGATGGAGACAATACTTAAATCGGTTATTCTGTTAGATGTGCTATTGTGATGTATCAGTCGAGCAAGTATATGCAAATTGAGGTATCTGAAATGTTCTTATACCAAAGTGTATCACTTTATTTTTAGTACCATTTCTCAAGTACCAAATATCGCCCACCTAGCGACCTCCCATCATCCTTTCATGGATTGCTGCATCCTGGATGATTTCTCCAGGGCCTGCTTCCTTGCATTCTTATAGTTGAGGAGTCTGTCATGTTAAGTGGTAGCAGAATGAAATACTTCCTCTTTCATGTGCTTAGTGAAAAACTTGAATACTCTTTCTTCGTTGTGTTTCATGTAATTGAGTGCTGGTAGATGGTCCAGTAACGATTGGTTTGAGTGAAGATCTGAGTGAGTGTGTTCTGGTTACCGCAGTCTCCTGGTGTCTCTTGGTACAAATTTCCGAATAGACAAAATAATATCTTTTTTACTGAAATTTCTCGTCATAAAAAAATCGATGGGCCAAAAGGATCATATATGCTTGCATTCCTTATCATCTTCTCTCATAGATTCACATTTCCTGTAGGTTTTTGAGTATAGTATAAATACATCTGGGTTAATAAATCCTGATGAAAAAATGCCTAACAGGCTATAAATGCAGCTTGACTGAAGATTATAAAAAAAGTCAGTTGCCGTATGTGCTTGCTGTTAGATGTGTATAGTCCCTTTTCGATATATCCCCATTGTAGAAGGGGTTTCTTACACTTCACCACACATGTATATGTAATAGCCTTTGGCCCTAAATGAATACTAGTTGCTCATTATGCAACATGGCATCAGATGCCAGGCTAGCCCCTTCCTCCCGCACGATGCAACTCCGTGCGTCCAGTACCTAGTCTGCCCGCCGCCGGCCGTCTCCGTCCATCACCGGCCGTCTCCTCCCTAGCCCGACCGGATTCGTCACCCCGCTGCCTCGCTCCACCCACGTTCGTCTTCTCTAGCCGCTGCTTCCTCTCCATCAGGCTGCAGCCGCCTCAGGTCCGTCCGGCCGCTGCTGCTCCTCCATGGGACCGTCGTCGTTGCCTCCAGGCCCGTCCGGCCGCTGCTGCCTCTGGCCCGACCGGCCGCCGTCACCCTAGGCCCATCCAGCCGCTGCTGCCTTTGGCCCGACCGGCCGCCGCCACCCCAGGCCTGCTCGTCCGCCGCTGTGGCCCGCCTGGTTGCTACCGCCCAGGCCGGTTCCCGCTAGGAAGCGGGTGCTTCCTCCCCCCGCGAGCGATTCCCTACCTCGATTCAGATGGAGCGTGATCTTCTGTCTAATCCCGATCCCTCCAGATCGGGTCTCCTGCGTTGACTCCAAAAAAAGAGCTTATCATGTCGTCTTCAGGCTAGGTTGCTGCTCTTCGGTACTCGGTGATTTTCGACGGCACCAACTATGCTGAGTTTGTGGGTGTCATGCTCATCCATATGCGCGGTCTTCTTCTGTGGGACGTTCTCTCTGGAGAGGTCCCATGTCTCCTACCCCGCCAGTGCCCCCGGTTCTTGCCGTTGATGCTTCCCAGGCTGATCAAGATGCAGCCAAGGCTCTTGATGCTGCTGCAGTTGATGCTTATGATCAGCAGGTATCCACCTATTCAGATGCTCTTTCTGTCTACCGCGATGATCTGTCTACCTACACTCAGTGGTGCAATGATGATGCCCGTGCTGCTGCTGTTCTCACTGCAAGTGTCCTCCCTCAGTTTGCTTCGGAGTTCATGAGTCTTGGCACAGTTGCAGCGATGTGGTCTTATCTTTGTCGGCGCTATCAGCCCTTTGGTGATGCTCTTTGCTTATTGTTGGTGCGTTAGGAGCACGCTCTTCAGCAGGGTGACTCGTCTGTTGACGAGTTCTACACACAGAGTTCTGCCATCTGGCGCCAGCTTGACTCTCTTCGGACAGTTGTTTGTGGATCTTGCCGCTACTGTCAGACTATGCGGTCCGACTTGGAGTTTCATCATGTCCATGAGTTTTTATCTCGCGTCCGCTCTGAGTTTGAGCCTTGACGTGCTCACTTGCTTGCTCGTGGTCGTATTCCTATCTCGGAGGTACTTGTTGAGCTTCGTGCTGAGGAGACTCACCTTCGTTCTGCTGGGTTGTTTGTGGTTCCTTCTGTGTTGGCTACCCAAGCTCATGTGTCGTCTGCTCGTCTTACTACTCCACCGCTGTTGCCCACACCTTTAGGGGGTGGGGCGGGTCGCCCTCCTTATGTTGAGAAGGGTCGGTCGCGCCGTGACACATTATGTGACTACTGCTCTAGGCCGGTCACCCAGAGTCTGGTTGTCGTCAGAAGAAGCGCAACTAGAGGCGCTCCTCTTCCAGTGGGACTCCTGTGTCGTCATCGACTCCTTCACTCGCTGACCAGGATATTGTGCGGCTCAAGCGCCTTCTGGCTTCCTCCGGATCTTCATCGACGAGTTCTACTGCTGCTGTGCACTACAAAAAAAGACACATCCGTGACATTTTGGGCCGAACAAATTTTTTTTCTGTCATACATATGACACTTCTATGACGATAATTGTGACAAAACCCGATATCATCATAGATATGATGGGCTCCTACTTCTATGACAAAAAATCATGACAGAAAATGGGCTTTTCGTCCTGGGCGAGCCGGAGACGCAGCTGCATGACATTCTTTGGGCCGTCCATGACAGAAAAAACCATGGTAGAAGCGAGGGGGAGGAAAACTTCAGGGAGTTTCCGGTTACGGTGGGAGGTCGGGGGCCGAGCGATGCGTGTTTCTCTCATACACGTACGCGTGTGTGTGCGAGGCGTTGGCTCTAACCGAACCCGAGCGTGGCGTTGGGCTCTAACTGAACCCGAGCGATTGCACTACAGGCTACACGTTACTGAACCCGAGCGATCGATCGATGGCTGTTAACTAAACCCGATCGAGCGATTCCTTCACTACTCCTGCTAACTGAAGCCGATCGATGCTGCCTCTGGGATGAACAGTGAGTGTTGCGGGGGGTGGGGGGGTTGGATGAACAGTGAGCGGTGGCGTTGCATCTGGATGAACAGGACCCCGTGGTGTGGTGGAGGGCTGGATGAACAGTAGATGGTGGAGGGGTGCCCGTGGAGGAGTGGTTGAACAGGACCCCATGGTGTGGAGGGCTAGATGAACAGTAGACGATGGAGGGGTGCCCGTGGAGGGGTGGTTGAACAGTAGCCGGTGGAGTAGCGTGCGGTGGAGGCTGGATGAACAGGAGTCCGTGGAGGCTAGAGGAGGTCGATGGTAGCCCATGGAGGCTGGAGGAGGTCGATGGTGGAGATGAACAGTATCCCGTGGAGTCCCATTTTGCGGTATGCCACACCCCTCCCGATGAACAGGACCCCCGTTTCGACCGTAGGAGGTCCATTTCGTCCGTTTTGCGGTACGCCACACCCCTCCCGATCAACAGGACCCCCGTTTCGACCGTAGGAGGTCCGTTTCCTCCATTTTGCGTTACGCCACACCCCTCCCGATCAACAGGACCCCCGTTTCGACCGTAGGAGGTCCGTTTCCTCCGTTCTGCGGTACGCCACACTAGTAGAAAACAGGGCTTTGGTCCAGGGCAGTTTTCACATTAGTCTCGGTTCAGTCAAGAACCGGGACTAATGTGAGCATTTATCCCGGTTCGTGTGGCTAAGGCATTAGTCCCGGTTCATCTGGGCCCTTTAGTCCCGGTTCGTGCCACGAACCGGGACTAAAGGGTGCGATGCCCATTAGTCCCGGTTGGTGGCACCAACCGGGACGAAAGGTTAGACCTTTAGTACCGGTTGGTGCCACCAACCGGTACTAATGGGTTTTGAGGCATTAGTACCGGTTCATGGCACGAACCGGTACTAAAGGTAGCATTTTCAAACTCTCACCCCCCCATGGACTGCCTTTTCAGTTTATAAAAAACAAAAGAAAATGATGGAAATGTCAAAAAAAATAAAATAAACTAAGTTTCCCATGTGATATGTGGTCTACTTGTTGGGAAAATTTACAAATATGAATTTCAACTTTATTTGCAAAATCACTCTGGAATTTGTAAAATGGGCATAACTTTTGCATACGAACTCGGATTAAAAAGTTTTTTATATGAAAAATCATCTACTCGAAAAGTTACGGGGCTTTTAAGATCTAGAGTGGAAAAAATCGAAAAAATTACTAGTCAAATCTGGTCAAACAATGGTCAAACTAATATTCCAGAATATTAGTGTTACTAAATAATTATTTCAGTTATTTGAATTTTGGTCAAATCTGGTCAAACTGTGGTCAAACAAATTATTCAAGAAATATTAGTGTTACTAAATAATTATTGTTTTTTAAAACAATAGTTTGAAACTCAAACAGTGAAATGTGTCACTTCATGCTCAAGCAAAATTCATGAAGGTGAATAGGATTGACATCTTACTATTGTCAGGAAAACAACAAGTGTAGACTTGGGAACGAGATCGAATAGAACCCGGAAGTTAAGCATGCTCAGGCTGGGGGAGTGGGAGGATGGGTGACCGTTCGGGAAGTTAGATGATTTGGAATGATGAGGTGTGATTAGAGGATAAATTGAGCAGTGATGAGGGGTGGTGATTACACACTAGAGGTTAAAATAATTCAGAAATTTGAAAATTAAAAAATTAAAAAAAATTCAATTTTTTTTCAAAAAAAATCATAAAATTTCCTTTAGTCCCGGTTGGTGTTACCAACCGGGACTAAAGGTGGAGCTCCATGTGGCCGCGCCCTTTAGTCCCGGTTCGTGTAAGAACCGGGACTAAAGGGGAGAGGCATTAGTACCGACCCTTTAGTCCCGTTTCGAAAACTGGGACTAAAGGGCCTTACCAACCGGGACAAAAGCCCCTTTTTCTACTAGTGGCCAGGCCTCGTTTCCATCGTCTGTTCCGTCCAAGCCCCCCCCCCCCCGATGAACACGACCACAAATTCCGTTCCGACCCAGCCGGTTAGCTCCCACGCGTTCCGTTGCCTCCCCATGAACACGACGCATTCCGTTGCCTCCCCATGAACACGACGCATTCCGTTGCCTCCCCATGAACACGACGACGACGTTGTTTCCTCGTTCCGACCCAGCCATGTACACGAGCCCTCGCCGTACGTATGCGCGAGTAGGCGTTTGAGACCCTGCCTGTATGTACACATACGTGGCCGTATTTTCTTTCTTGCACCCTGGCCGCTGTACGTACATGTACATGCTACGTGCGCGCCTCTACTACGACACGTGCGCGCCTCTACATCCACCAGTATATATATACTTACACGTTCGCGACCAGAATGACAACGCTACGTACGCTTCGACCAGGTGGGTCCCGACTGTCAGACACTTCCATGCATGCGAAGATGTAGCTGGTGGGTCCCAGCAGTCAGGGGGGCGAATCATTTTTTGTCCGGACGCACTTCCTTGCATGCTAAGATGTAGCTGGTGGGTCACAGCAGTCAGGGGGGCGAATCGTTTTTTTTTTGCCCGGGCGCACTTCCTTGCCTACAAAGATGTAGCTAGTGGGTCCCAGCAGTCAGGGGGAAACGTTTTTTTCGCGAAATACAGTGGCCCGTCCGGTGGGTCCCAGCTGTCAGGTGGAGGACTCATTATTTTTCACGTAATAAGGAGGCACTTCCTTGCTGCGGCCATGGACCCAGCTGTCAGCCTCTCCATGTACAGTCCACGTCCGATGGAAGTCGTTCCTTGACCACGTTGACCACGCCGCGCCAAGAGCACCAAGGCGGTGGACGACGGCGAGGCATAGGAAGGGGACGACACGGAGCAGGGGAAGACGCGGCAGTGGAAGCCCGCATGGAGAGGAGTACGAGGATTCATTGGTTCGGCTGCGGTGTGAGGCTGCCGTCGCCGCAGGGCCTGACCAGCGGTGGGAATAGTAGGGTGCGGTGAGGCCTCCGCGGTAGCACATCCGACCACGGGAGGTAGGAGCATGCGGCACGACCGACGCTGCCTTGGGCGGCTGGAGCAAGGAGACCAGAGGTTGAAGAAGCACTACGGCCGTTGGATGGACATCGTAGGGTCACTGGAGCTAGAATCGTTTATATTGACTAAGTTGACAAAGCCCTCCATCCCCGTAAACTTAGTAGGCCCACAAATCAGCCTCCCACCAAGGTGGGTCCCAGCTAGCAGGGGGTATTCATTTTTTTGTGCGTAATAAGGAGGCACTTTCTCCATCATGCTCCAAATCTACCCCTCACGCTCCAAATTCCACCTCGATTCCTCAAACGACGCCGCCCAGTTATGTCCTTTCTCCATCACCAGTCCTGCCACCCTCCTCCTCTCTGGTCACCATGGCGAACTATCCGCTCAACCCGGTGCCATTCCTGCCACCAGGCTTCGCCGTCGAACCAGGCCCGGCGAACCGCATCGTCCACGGAGGGATGGTGGTTGGCCCTATCCCACCCCTCAACCATGATTATCTGGTGATTGCGGAGGCGAGCCAGTATGTTCCCCTCCACCGACGTGCGGTCATCTGCCATGCTGTCCTAGCTCTGCTCCAGGAAGCTCAGATCTTCACAACTAAGGTCAGCAATCATCCCTTTGGCATTGGGATATTTGGTTTTGTCGACTCTTTCATCCGTGATACTGTTGTGGCCACGCCTCTTGAGATTGAAGATGAGGATCTCCTCAGAATTTTTGTGCCACATAATGAAGCTCTCAACTGCCGCACTACCACCTTTGGGCCGGCAATTTGGTTAATGTATTTCGGGTTCCCATATGATTACCAGAAAGATTATTACATTAACAAGTCACTTGGGGGTTTTGGATCTCTCATTTCCTGGTATAATCCGCACCAAGACCGTCGGTTCATGTTGATCAAAGCTCAAGTGATTCATCTCCGTCTCATTCCCAAAAGCTTTGTGGTCTGGCAGTTAGGAGGAGCTAGGGATTGTTGGAAAGTTCAGATAACCATTCTGCGCAGTAACGACTGGAATGCACTGTTGCCTGAAGTTCCACCCGCTAGTGAGGAGCCCCCGCCGCCTGATGGAAACCCTCATTTGCAGTTCGGACCGGATCTCACTGCTGAACAACTCTATAAACAGCAAGTTCATAACTGGTTAGTCCAAAATGCAGCCGCCAATGAAGCCCATGCCCCCCAGTTCAGAATGCGCATTGGGGTGCTTGGCCTGAAGAACCTGCTCCGCCTGCTCCTGCGGTGGTTATGCCTCCGCATTTGATGAACTACAAAGCTTGGCTCAATGTTCAGGGGCTCACTTTCCAGTCTGGTGTTACTCTGGAGAACAACCTTGTTGATAATGCTGCTGATGCTTGGAATGATTCCATAACTGTCTTGGATGACTCCAGCACTGATAATTCGGATTTTGCTATGATCATCTTGGAGAACCAGCAGGTCACCCCTCCTGTGCAACCTGACCTGGTTACTGTCACCGTGGATGTGCATAGTCAGGGGATTCGCTTTGGACTGTTGACCCAACGTTCCAGTCTACGTGAACTTTTGCTAACTGATCCTATTCCTCTTCAGCAACTGAATGCTTCTATCTTTTTGGGTGTTCGCGCTCTGCTGGCCACCATGGGACCTTGGAACCAGGGATATGGTCTGAGACAGGACAACTTTCATGTGGAAATTCAGGTTTCTGAATCTGATGAGGGGCTTCACTTTGTCTCTGTTCCTCATCCCAACAACCTGCCTGCTTGTTCTTCGCAGGTCATCATTCAGGAGATACCTAACACTGAGCCTACATCGTTCATGCCGCCTGATGTTGCTCCTAATACTTTGGCTCTCCCAACTATTGCTGCTGATCAAGATATAGTTATCCCTGGTATACCTAAACCTGAAGCTGCTATGTTTGAATCTGAAACTGCTCTGCACAGTCTGCCTCCAGCTTCTGGACAGATCCTAGTTGTTCCCGCTGCGGTTGATGGTGTTGATTCTATGGCCAGTCTCATTGACCCTCAAGCTTCTAATGCACTGATGCCTTCTTCTAGGGCCAGAAAGGATAAAGATCCTGTTCCCATTAACACTTCTTCGCTTAGACGTAGCACTCGATCCAACAGGTACGATGGGTTTCGGGTTAATATCCATGATGAGTCTCGCCCTTCCAAGTCCAAGGTGAAGCCTAGGGTGGTGCCCTCTATATGTTGCCTCGTGTTGTTGCGTCCGATGAAAAGAAGGCCGAGTGCGAGATGCCACCTCCTACATCCATCACCACCATGCAGAATATTGGTACACAGCTTTGTGCCATCCCCACTAAGGAGCTCACGGAACACATTCTTACTGCAGGAGACGATGGAGCTACCTCAGCCTCCTCTCCCTAGCTCTTATGCTATCTGTTTGTCCAGGGTTCTTTTGCATAATTGGAACATTCTTTGCTGGAATGTCCGCGGTTTAAATTAGCCCGAAAAACATTTAGCCCTTTCAAACGCGATCAACTCTTCTGGCTGTGCCGTGATTTGCCTTCAGAAATCTAAAATGCAGCACTTTGACGCGTCTATGCTTAAAATCCTTTGCCCTAAGCGTTTTGATTCTTTTGCTTTTGTTCCGGCGATTGGTGCGTCTGGTGGTATTATCACGATTTGGTGTAGCCATGTTTTTGATGGTACGTTATTTATGTCTAAACAATTTGCGCTGGGGGTGGAATTTTCTTCCAACAATCGGCTCAGAGATGGAAGCTAGTTAATATTTACGGTCCTTGCCAAGGCGATCAACGTACTTCTTTTACCAATTGGCTTTTTAATCTGGATATCCCCCCTACTGAGGATTGGCTCTTGCTTGGAGATTTTAATTATATTCGTTCGCCAGAAAATCACAACAAACCTGGAGGTGATGTAAACGACATGTTTATTTTTAATGATTTCATACGCGAGCGATGCCTTATTGAATTACCCATTAAAGGTTGTAATTTCACGTGGTCGAATATGCAAGAGAACCCCCTCCTTGAACAACTTGATTGGTTCTTTACATCACTTAATTGGACGACCACATTCCCTAACACTCTTGTTATGCCTCTTGGACGGCCTATTTCTGACCATATACCATGCAATGTCTCCATTCAAACCTCCATTCCTAAAAGTAGACTGTTTAGGTTTGAAACTTTTTGGGTTGCACATCCGGGCTTCTTTGACGTTGTCTCACAAGCATGGAACAAGCCTATCAAACATGGGAGAAATATTAATGGGGCTGCCAGCTTGTGCCAAAAACTTAAGAATCTTCGACATGCTCTCAGCCGTTGGAGTAAACGTATTTCACGTGAGAAAATTGCCATTGAAAATACCAACAAAGCCTTGCTGGAGATTGATTATATAGCCGATAAGCGCTCATTGGCAATACCTGAGGGGAATTTTCAGCGTATCCTTAAGAACCATTTGCTTCATCTTCTTCAATACCAGAAGGAGTACTGGAGAAAACGTTGCACCATTTGTCGGATTAAATTCGGGGATGAAAACTCCAAAAATTTTCAAGTTGTCTCCACTGAAAGGTACAAGAAAAACTGTATGTCAAGTCTGAAATTTGAAGATGGTATTAGCCATGATGACCACGCGAGCAAGGAGTCCATCTTGTTTGAGGCCTTTAAAAAATGTTTGGGCACAGCCAAGGTTCCGCAAATGAAATTCAATCTTTCAAATATGCTTCGGTCTCAGTTTGATTTTGACAGCCTCACTATTCCATTTACGCATGAAGAAATTAACACTGCGATCAAGGAAATGCCGCCGGATCGGGCCCCTGGCCCAGATGGCTTTAACGGTGCGTTCTTGAAGGCATGCTGGCCCATAATCAAACTGGACTTCTATCTGCTCCGTGAGGTGTTCAATCAGGGGACGCTAAACCTTGAAAGCCTCAACTATGGGTACATTACTTTGATCCCCAAAACTAGGGCTCCGAAATCTGTCAACGATTTTCGTCGAATCACATTACTGAACTGCTGCCTTAAACTAATCACCAAAATTCTAGCCAATAGATTGCAGAGAGTGATCCTAAAAATTGTTCATAAAAACCAATATGGGTTCTTGAAAGAACGATCCATCCATGACTGTCTTGCTTGGGCCTTTGAGTATATACACCAATGCCAAGCTTCGAAACGCGAGATAGTTCTCCTCAAACTGGATTTTGCCAAAGCGTTTGATACAGTGGAACACGCGGCCATCATTCAGATAATGAAGAGCATGGGGTTCAATGACAGATGGATTTCTTGGTTCAACAACATCTCCTCCTCTGGGAAATCTTCGGTGCTGCTCAATGGTGTACCGGGGAAACAATTCTGATGCAAGTGTGGGGTTCGGTAGGGGGACCCTCTCTCCCCTCTCATCTTTGTCCTGGCAGCGGACCTTCTTCAAACTACAATTAATGCAGCCTTAGCTGATAATCTTTTGCAACTGCCTATCCCCTCGACTGAGCCATCTAACTACCCGGTCATTCAGTACGCAGACGACTCAATTATCCTCTTGCCAGCATGTTTGTATCAAGCGGCACGTTTGAAAACTATCCTCATAGACTGTGTTGACTCTGTTGGTCTACACATCAATTTCTCCAAGTCTACTCTGATCCCTATTAATACCCCTGATGAATGCTGTGACATTGCAAATATCTTTGGATGTACCACTGCGTCTATGCCGTTCACCTACCTTGGTCTACCTCTTGGTACTACTAAACCCGCTATCTTAGACATGACCCCCTGGATCTGCAAAGCCGAGTGCAAGATCACGGCTGCCATGTCACTCATGTCCTACGCAGGCAAATTGGCTCTGATGAACTCACTTGTCACGTATCTGGCTATCTATCCCATGGGTGTTCTCTGACTCCCTAGAAAAATTATTGAACAATTGGACAAGATTCGACGACATTGCCTCTAGATCAACAAAACAGATAATGGTGAGAAGTGCAACTCTTTGGCTGCCTGGGACATGGTTTGTCGCCCTAAGGAGAAAGGTGGCTTGGGCTTTCTCAATCTCAAAGTCCAAAACGATGCTTTGCTGCTCAAACTTCTACACAAATTCTACAACCAAATGGACATCCCTTGGGTTAGTTTGATTTGGAACACCTACTATGTGGCCACCATCCCGCATGCATCCCCACCTTGTGGCTCTCATTGGTGGGGTGAATTGATCAAGCTCATGCCAACGTACCGGGGTGTTACCAAGGTCCAAATTCGTAGCGGAGAGATGACCCTTTTTGGAAAGATGACTAGTGTAATCACATCCTCGAGGAGCAATTCCCTAGGGCCCTCTCTTATACTACTGGAGAGGATGCCTCGGTTCGTAGTATGCTTACTATATCCGAAGTCCGTGAAGCTTTTCACCTCCCCCTCTCAACTCAAGCCCATGATAAACTTAGAAGGATCCAAAATGTGGTCTCCTCCACTACTCTCTCAGATGAGAGAGATGTTTGGATATGCACCTAGCGCTCGGCCACATTCAAGACTACGACGTACTACAAATTTTGTTTCTGAGAGCTTCAAGTACACGAGGCATTTCATTGGCTCTGGAAAGTTAAAAGTGTCCCAAAGATCAAAGTTTTCGGTTGGTTTCTTCTGGTTGATCGGCACTACAACATTGGGACCAACCTGGACTGTCTCATTTGTTGTGAACACAAAGAAGAAACCCTTGAGCATCTCTTCTTTCGCTGCACATTTAGCACACGGTGCTGGCTCAAGCTCAATATAACCTGGCCTGCTATAGGAGATCGGCTGCATATGATGAAACACCTTAAGACAGGGAATCAACGTAAGATGATCATGGACATCTTCCTAGTTTCTACGTGGAGTCTATGGAAGGAAATAAGTAATAACTATTTTAGGAAGGTGGCCCCTTCGGTTGACAGTTGGCAAGCCAGGTTTAAAAAAGACTTTGCCAACGTTGCTTTTAGACTCCCTGAAGATAAGAGGCACCTCATCTCTGCCATCCTAGCTTCTATCCCCTAACTAGATTAACTTGTTAGCTCTCTAACTATCCTTTGTAATTGTTTAAGCCACCCCCCTTGTACATTTGTAACATATTCACCCTTTTGGGTTTTTAATATATACATGAAGTAGGACGTGTTCCTACTGTCCAACCTTTAAAAAAATAAGGAGGCACTTCCGGTGGGTCCGAGCTGACAGCAG
The DNA here is from genome assembly GCF_018294505.1 of Triticum aestivum. Classification (NCBI taxonomy): domain Eukaryota; kingdom Viridiplantae; phylum Streptophyta; class Magnoliopsida; order Poales; family Poaceae; genus Triticum; species Triticum aestivum. The sequence goes on from NC_057809.1 coordinate 35,043,684, forward strand.
GGGGAATGTTTTTTTTTTGCGAAATACGGTAGCTTGTCGGGTGGGTCCCAGCAGTCAGGGGCAAACATTTTTTCGCGAAATACTAGTGGGTGTCCGGTGGGTCCCTGCTATCAGGTGGAGGAATAATTATTTTCCACATAATAAGGAGGCACTTCCTTGCGGCTGCCGTGGACCCAGCCGTCAGCCTCTCCACGTACAATATTCTTCCGATGGAATTCGGTCGTTGACCACATTGACCACGCTGCGCCGAGAGCACCACGGCGGTGGACGACGGCGAGGCCTAGGAAGGGGACGACGCGGAGCCGGGGAAGACGCGGCAGTGGATACCCATGCGGAGAGGAGTACGAGGGTTCACTAGTTCGGTTGCACTGCCATCGCCGCAGAATAACAAGGGGTGTGGGTGAGTGGAGTGGAGGGATGGAATGGCCAGCGGTGGGAGTAGTATGGGGGTGGTGAGGCCTCCGCGGCAGCACAGCCGGCCACGGGAGGCAGGAGCAGGTGGCACGACCGGCGCTGCTTTGGGCGGCTGGAGCAAGAAGACCAGAGGTTGAAGAAGCACTACGGCCGTTGGATGGACATCGTATGGTCAATCGAGCTAGAATCATGCATATTGACTAAGTTGAAAAAGCCCTTCGTCCCCGTCAACTTAGTAGGCCCACTATACTGGGTCCCAACTGCAGGGGGAGTATTCATTTTTTGTGCGTAATAAGGAGGCACTTCCTTGCGTGCGAAGATATAGCTGGTGGGTCGTGCTGTCAGCGGCGGTAAAGTTTTTTTCGTGAAATACAGAGGCCCTTTCGGTGGGTCAAAGATGTCAGGTGGAGGAATCATTATTTTGCGCGTAATAAGGAGGCATTTCCTTGCGTGCGGCCGTGGACCCAGCTGTCAGCCTCTCCACGTACATTCCACTTCAGATGCATATCGGTCGTTGACCACGTTGACCATGCCACGCCGAGAGCACCAGGGTGGTGGACGACGGCGAGGCCTAGGAAGGAAATGATACGGAGGCAGGGAAGACTCGGCAGTTGGTTTTGTTTCCCACGCGGAGGGGAGTACGACTGTATGAGGGTTTACTGGTTCGTCGGCCGTCGCTGGAGAATAACAGTAGGTGTGGGTGAGTAGAGGGATGGCTAGGCCAGCGATGGGAGTACGGTGGGGCAGTGAGGCCTGCGCGGCATCACAGCCGGCCATGGGGAGGAGGGAGTAGGCAGTCCCGCCGGCGCTTGTTTGAGCGGCGGGAGCAGGAAGAGCAGAGATTGAAAAGCACGACGGCCGTTGGATGAACATCCAACAGTATACATGCCATCTGTGGAAAGCCTCAAATCTGTGGAAAACAGCATACAGCCCATCTGCAATTATTTCGAATAATTTACAGCCCATTTGCTGATTCTTACGGGTTTTTTGGAGCCCATATTATTTTTGTTAGCATTACAGCCCATATTGTGGCCACGGTTAAAAAATTATACGAAATTTTGCATATGTCAGTGCGGCTTGAACTGTTTTTAATCCCAAAATTTCGAGTCACACTCAGACTTATTTTAAAAATAAATGTATATCAATATAAGATCCAATAAATTGTCCACACATAAAAATCAATGCAATTTAAAATCTTGAAATGAAAAAAAGATATTTGAAACTAATTGCCGGTTTGATGTGTTTTAAAAATGTACAACCCATTTCTCATTACTGATAGGCCATTTTCTCGGCCAGCCGAATGAAGCTCTCCTCGTCTTGAAAGATTTGCAGCCCAACAGGCCTGACAAAAGCGACTTACTTGACAAATCACAAAAAAAACTGGGCTAGCCATTTTCAGAAAGAAAAAAAACTACTGGGCTGGTCTGTGGTAAACATAAAAAAATGTTGTCTAGACAGGCCAGAGTGTCCCGCACAGCCCAGTTGACACCCTGCTTCCGTCTCAAAAATAAATTAGATAAATGCCACTCCAATTATGGCGATTCATAAAAATGCCACTGCAATTTCCAAACTTTGAAAAATGCCACTGCAATTTTTGCAAACTTTGAAAAATGCCACTGCAATTTTTGCAAACTTTGAAAAACGCCACTGCAGTTTGCAAACTTTGAAAAATGCCACTCCAGACTTCGAAAAATGCCACTAGAAATGGCATTTTTTAAAGTTTGGAAATTGCAGTGGCATTTATCAAATTAACCCAAAACAAAAATAACTGGGCGAGCTGCTGGGTCCCTGGTGTCAGCCGCTCGTTGTGCAATTCTCTCGTTTATTGACTACGTTGACAATGGCATGGGACCCAGATGTCAGAAATCCACTAGGAGGAGCCATTTTTTTATTGGCTTTAAATAAGGAGGCACTTGCTTGCGTACTGTCGTGACCTTGGCGGGTCCCTGCTGTCATCCTCTCCACGTACAATCATCTCCTGATTGTGTACGCGTCAACTTGCTAGGCCCACAAGTCAGCCTCTAAACCCGTGGAGGACAAATACAACCCATTTAAAAAAATAATAGCCCATTCCATACGTTGAAACGGAAAGTTCAACATTCAGAGCAAAGTAACAGGTCTGATCCACATATAGAGTACTGAACTTCCGCGTTGGCAACCATCATAGCCTAGTTAACTATCTACTCCCACTAATACTCTAGTAGCGTACAAGTACTAACTTACTCTTAGCTAACTAGACGATACCGGCCGCCATCTGTGGTACACGCTAAACGCCGGCACCGGCGTCGTGCGCCTGGCCTCGGACTTGCAAGCGGTGCGATAGGGCGCGTTGCTCGCGCGCGTTGGCCCTTTCCATGTCGGCGTGGTCCACCGAAGCTTCGGCTTCCAAGCGGGAAACACACTTGACGAGCTGGTAGTAAAAATTGGCGTCGTGAACGCGTGCGTGCCCGACAGCCTCCAGGGCTATTTGCCGGGCGCCGGCCTTCACGTAGTCAGCCCAGTTGCGGGCGCTCTTCTCGTGACTCAGAGCATCGGTGCGCTGCTGCTCCATGTCCCGCTGGCGGCGCAAATCGGCGATACGCTGCTCCTCCGCCAGGCGGTCACGCTCCAACAACTCCTGCTCCTCCGCCATGCGGTCGTGCTCCAACAACTCCTCGATCTCCGCATTGTCATCTAAAGACAGATAGAATGCCTCCCCCTCCGTCTGCCTTCCAGTGCAAACCCGAATACTAGTTCCGGCGGTGACCGCCTCCGGCGTCGCCTACCGCGGACGGGCGGGGGCATGGCAGATGTGGCGAGCGACGTCGGGCCGGTGGGGGCTTATGAGGATATGGCGAGTTGGGTCACGGTGGCACCGGAGAAGGCCGGGAAACAGTACTTATAGGCGGAAGGTAGCGCGACGATCATCGGAATTCAATGCATAATGGCTTAGCGCGCCAGTTTGCCGTGGAAAACTAGAGAAACTGAAATTATGACTATGCCGCCCCGTCCCGTCTGGGTCGCACGCCGGCATGGCGGTCAAACGAGTGCACTTCAATCATCTCCCTCCTTGTCAATAATGATTCCATGGATTTAAAAAGTCTGCAACAATTTAACAGTATCTTTTTTCACATCAGTTAGCTGCCTTAATTACGGCCGGCTACATGCAGGCACTCACAATAGCTCGCAGGCAGTACGCGAAGCAGCATGCAACGAGTCGCAGCCGAGGGCACGCATGTAGCCACTTAAATCGCCAGAATTAATTAGGCTTACACTTCGGCATGCCGTTAATTATTGCCATGCCTTGGTCTTTCTGCTTTGCTCACTGGACTAATAAACCCGGACGGAGGGAGTACCTTGGTTGGTGAGAGATTTGAATTAAGCCCTGCAAACCGGAAAGGAGGTACTAGTACGTGCGTGATCCGCTATTTATTCGTGTAGGATCGAGTAGGTCGTTTCTTGAATTGAGCAATGCAAACCAGAAAGGAGGTAGTACGTGCGTGATCCGCTATTTATCCGTGTAGGATCGATAGTGTAGCTTGTCAGTTTCTTCAGAGGTAGGCATTTTTATCCGTATAGGATCGATAGTGTAGCTTGTCAGTTTCTTCAGAGGTAGGCATTTTTATTCAAAAAACTGCCACTTCGCATCTTGCGTCGCAAATAAAACTGCCAGGAGCGCATTTGTAGGCTAGCTAGTGATCGATCAGTAACTTGTAAACACTGAGCGAACATAAATAAGTAACTGTTAATGCATGTCAATGATTCATAGATCATATACAAATATGTAGCTCCAAAAGCAAAGATCAGCCACTTCACATCTTGTGTCGCAACTAAAACTAACTAGTACGATTCCCATACATAAGATCAACATGTTAATGCATCTCAATGATTCACAGATCATATACAAATATGTAGCTCCAAAAGCAAAGATCTAGAAAAAACATCTGTTCTTCCTACTAACATGGATGCTTCTCTTGGCCAACATTCAGTACAGACTGAAAGACAAATTTGTTTGTGAAGTCTACAATTCCTCTTGCAAATGTAAGTGGTTTCATCAACAGCTGGAACCATGAGAATGAACCACACATGATGGAGGAACATCCACTGCAATATGATTTGGTATTCTCTCGATCACACCGCGAGACTATTTTCGGAATACAAACTTTAACTTAGGAAAAATGATGCCCATTGTATAATCAGACCAAAGCATTGAAGCACCTAGTGTTGGCCAATAAATAGTACAATACTACTTTTCTGCAGTCCATGAAGTGACTATCCAATCTTTCTGTGTTTATTTTCAAATGGCACTGCATGCAGTGACTACACTATTCTCTTGTGCAGTTCAACCAAAATTGCAGACACTTTGTTTGTTTGCCAAATACCAACAGGCAGACATCTCTGTCTACACAAATATCAAGCAGCTAGTAAACATATACCACACCTTGTATTTCGGTTTAAACATGTCTCTTCCGCTTAGCATCTGTCATGTTCTGCACTACACAATCTGATACAGTTATGTTTTGCCCTAGACAATTTCATACTGAATTGATTTGCTGGTTCAGAGAAGAAATATAGCGCTTATTCTTCATCAGACCAAGGATATCCATGTCCGTAGTGATGGAAGAGGTGAAATCTATACAACCGAAATTGAGCGTCCAATCATTGAATCATGTCCTGCACCTCCAATGTAGGTCCACCCTGCCAATAAATTCACATGCAAACCACTAGTATTACTATCTAATGATAGTACAAAAAGAGTAGCAAGATATTAGCAAACCATGTACCTTCGTAATGAACAGCTCATAGTGCCACCAATTGGATATAAAGGTGTAACGCCCCGAGACCCATGCGCCAGGTGTCCTCCAGTTATTCGCTGTTGTTGCTTTGTCATTGCTTGCGTGTCATGCATTGCATATCATGTCATCATGTGCATTTCATTTGCATACATGTTCGTCTCATGCATCCGAGCATTTTCCCCGTTGTCTGTTTTGCAATCCGGCACTCCTATGTCACCCGGTGTCCCTTTCTACTTCTTTTCGTGAGCGGGTGTTAAACATTTCCGGATTGGACCGAGACTTGCCAAGCGGCCTTGGTTTACTACCGGTAGACCGCCTGTCAAGTTTCGTACCATTTGGACTTCGTTTGATGCTCCAACGGTTAACCGAAGGACCGAGAAGGCCTCGTGTGTGTTGCAGCCCAACACCCTTCCAATTTGGCCCAAAACCCACCATAACCCTCTCCATCATCTAGATCATTCGATCACGATCGCGTGGCCAAAAACCACACCTCATTTGGACTCTCCTAGTTCCCTCTACCTATATATATGTGCTCCCCTCCCGAAATTCGCGGATGAACCCTAACTTCGTCCTCTCCGTGCCGCCGGACACTTCTCCACCGCGCCGGACATGTCCGCGCCGCCGTGCCTGACGAATCCGCCGCCGCCACGTCGCCATCTCCCTTCTGCCACCACGCCGGCCACCCAGGGCCCAGAACCGGCCCACCCTGGGGGCGAACCGGGCTGCGCCGGGCCCGTCTCGTCGCGCGCCCGAGAGCACCTCGCGCCGTCGCCTCTCTCCACCGGCCCCGTGCCGCCCGCCGGCGACTGGGGCCTCGCCGGGACTCCACCGCGCCGCCCCGCTCGCCTCCAGCCGCCGCGGCTGGCTACGCGCGCCACCGCGCGCCTTGCCTCGCCGCCGCACCCCGCTGCCCGCACTAGTAGAAAAAGGGCCTTTAGTCCCGGTTCATAAGGGCCTTTAGTCCCGGTTCTGCAACCGGGACTAAAGGGTCGGTACTAAAGCCTCCCCCTTTAGTCCGAGTTCTAACTGGAAGCGGGACTAAAGGCCCTCCACGTGGACGCTGCCTGGAGGTCCACCTTTAGTCCCGGTTCGTAACACCAAGCGGTACTAAAGGACATTTTATGATTTTTTTGAAAAAAAATTTGAATTTTTTTTTAGAATTTCAAATTTCTGAATTGTTTTAACCTCTAATCTCTAATCACCCCTCATCACTGCTCAATTTAACCTTTAATCTCTAATCACCCATTTCTACTTCTTTTCGTGTGCGGGTGTTAAACATTTCCGGATTGGACCGAGACTTGCCAAGCGGCCTTGGTTTACTACCGGTAGACCGCCTGTCATGTTTCGTACCATTTGGACTTCGTTTGATGCTCCAACGGTTAACCGAAGGACCGAGAAGGCCTCGTGTGTGTTGCAGCCCAACACCCTTCCAATTTGGCCCAAAACCCACCATAACCCTCTCCATCATCTAGATCGTTCGATCACGATCGCGTGGCCGAAACCGCACCTCATTTGGACTCTCCTAGCTCCCTCTACCTATATATATATGTGCTCCCCTCCCGAAATTCACGGATGAACCCTAACTTCATTCTCTCCGCGCCCTCGGACACTTCTCCACCGCGCCGGACATGTCCACGCCGCCGTCCCAGACGAATCCGCCGCCGCCACGTCGCCATCTCCCTTCTCCCACCGCGCCGGCCACCCAGGGCCCAGATCCGGCCCGCCCCGGGGCCGAACCGGGCTGCGCCGGGCCCGTCTCATCACGCGCCCGAGAGCACCTCACGCCGCCGCCTCTCTCCACCGGCCCCGTGCCGCCCGCCGGCGACCGGCGCCTCGCCGGGACTCCACCGCGCCGCGCCACTCGCCCCCGGCCGCCGCCGCTAGCTACGCGCGCCGCCGCGCGCCTTGCCTCGCCGCCGCACCCGGCTGCCTGCACTAGTAGAAAAAGGGCCTTTAGTCCCGGTTCATAAAGGCCTTTAGTTTACTAAAGCCTCCCCCTTTAGTCCGAGTTCTAACTCGAAGCGGGACTAAAGGCCCTCCACGTGGACGCTGCCTGGAGGTCCACCTTTAGTCCCGGTTCGTAACACCAACCGGTACTAAAGGAAATTTTATGATTTTTTTTGAAAAAAAATTTGAATTTTTTTTTAGAATTTCAAATTTCTGAATTGTTTTAACCTCTAGTCTCTAATCACCCCTCATCACTGCTCAATTTAACCTTTAATCTCTAATCACCCCTCATCATTCCAAATCATCTAACTTCCCGAACGGTCACCCATCCTCTCACTACTCCAGCCTGAGCACGCTTAACTTCCGAGTTCTATTCTCCCTCGTTTCCAAGTCTGCACTTGTTGTTTTCCTAACAATGATAAGATATCAATCCTATTAACCCTCGGGAATTTAGCTTGAGCATGAAGTCACACATTTCACTGTTTGAGTTTGAAACTATTGTTCTAAAAATCAATAATTATTTAGTAAGACTAATATTTCTTGAATAAGTAGTTTGACCATAGTTTGACCCTAGTTTGACCATAGTTTGACCATAGTTTGACCGGATTTGACCAAAATTCAAAAAAACTGAAATAATTATTTAGTAACACTAATATTTCTTGAATAAGTAGTTTGACCATTGTTTGACCACAGTTTGACCATAGTTGACCAAAATTCAAAAAAACTGAAATAATTATTTAGTAACACTAATATTCTTGAATAATTATTTAGTAACACTAATACTTCTTGAATAAGTAGTTTGACCATAGTTTGACCAGATTTACCAAAAATTCAAAAAAACTGAAATTTGAGCATAACTTTTTTCCTTTTAGAATTTGAGGCGATCCATAGGGGGGGTAGAGTTTGAAAATTGGACCTTTAGTCCCGGTTTGAGACACAAACCGGGACTAAAGGGCATTGCACCCTATAGTCCCGGTTTGTGTCTCAAACCGGGACTAAAGGTCTAATCTTTTGTCCCGGTTTGAGACACAAACCGGGACTAAAGGGCATCGCACCCTTTAGTCTCGGTTCATGCCTCAAACCGGGACTAAAGGGCTATGGTGAACCGGGACTAATGCCTTAGCCGCACGAACCGGGACCAATGCTCACATTAGTCCCGGTTCGTGACTGAACCGGGACTAATGGGCTGACCTGGCCTGGACCATTGCCCCCTTTTCTAGTAGTGCCGCGCCGCCCTTCGCCGGCTACCCGCGCCGCTTCTCGCCGGCGTCCATCTCCGGTACCGCCCCGACCTCGACGGAGTTCTTTCCCCACCGGATCCGGACGGGTGGGATGAGATCCACCCGTCCCACAAACCAAACGGCCCCTCCCGATCCGGATCTCGCCATCCCGCTTCGTCCGGTCCCGTTGACTTTCTCGGAGCGGTAATTTCGAAGTCCCCGAATTCCAGATTCAAATGCCCTTGTTCATCATGATATATCTCCGCATCCGTAGCTCCGTTTTGGACGTGTAGCACATCAAAATGTTCGCCTCAGAAAGCACATCATTTCATCTCATTGCATCATTTTCATTTGAGTTCATCTTCATGCCCGAAATGCTGTTGGAAGAGTGCTATTTGAGTTAACTCTCAGATCTGCTGCTCCAAATAGCTATTTGTTATTTTTGCCATGATTAATGTGTGCATGATATGCCCCTGAGCTCTACATGTGTTTTGTTATATGCCATGCCATCTTTCCAGAGGTGCAACCCATGTATTTTTGTGATGTGTGTGGTGACTAGCACAAGCTTGCAAAGTGGCGCATTCGTTAATGCTGATTTCAGGGACTTAGCAATTCCACTAAGTCCTTGATCTGTTTTATCAATATGCCATATGTTCATGTTGTTTCCTAGTGATCCGTGCCTCTTTTGAGGATGATCAGTAAGGATGATTTGTTTCTCTTGTAGTTCTATATCCATGCATGTGTTTGTTTGCAATTATGGAGCAACCTAGCATGAGTCAATCGAGCTCTACTTTTGCTATTTCACTATTCCTGGCAGATTGTCTACTTGTTAGCGATTTTGCCGAGGATGTTGTTGTTGATCCGTGCATGCTATGTTGTTGTTCTTGCCATGTCTAGCTTGTATAATGTGTATTCTTGATGGGTGTGCACTTAGTTTGTCATGACTTGCTCTGTAGTGAGTGCATCGAGCTCGTAAACATGCCTACTCGCTATCTGATTTGCATTTTCCATTTTTTCACTAAGTCTCTAATCTGATTATGTTTTTGCCATGTTCACATGCCTGCAATTGTATTTTGTGATCCCTTTTGGCTCAGGGTCACTAAGGGACTTTTGTTAAGCTCTTTGAGTAGCTCCATGCCATGCCTTGCTTTGCGATGTTAAGTTCCTGTAGCATATTGTTTTCATGCTTCAAAGTGTGCTACCTCATCTAAAATTCCATGCTTGTGTTAATTTTCACCAAGTCTGAAATCTGTTTACCAGTTGCACTTTTGCCATGCTTGTTTGAACCTGTTAATGGATGAATTGGACGTAGCTCAGTGTTCATCTTTTGTCAAGCATCATGAGTGGATCCCTGCCATGTATTTTGTTGCCATGTTTGAGTGATGTAGCATGTTCATCTTGTTGCATTTAGATGGTTATTCGCTGTTTATCGCAGACTAGTGTCATATTTGTTTTGCTTGCCATTTCCAAACCGTGCATCCGATTCCGGCGATCTTTATATCGATTTCAACCGAAGTCACCTCACCTTTCCAGTGGCACACTTGGATTTCCAAGTTGAGGCCAGGTTCAATCATTCCTTTGCAAATCATGCATATGCACCGCATCCCGCATCCCGCATATCATACCATGTTCATGTGTGGTTTGTTTACTATGTTGTGTGTTTCTTTCCGTTGTTTGCTTCTTCGGGTTGGTTCCGGTAACGTCGCGTTTGTGAGGACCCATTTGTCTACGTCCGTTTGTCTTCTTCATGGACTCGTTCTTCTTCCTTGCGGGATTTCAGGCAAGATAACCATACCCTCGAAATCACTTCTATCTTTGCTTGCTAGATGCTCGCTCTTTTGCTATGCCTATGCTGCGATACCTACCACTTGCTTATCATGCCTCCTATATTGTTGAACCAAGCCTCTAACCCACCTTGTCCTAGCAAACCGTTGTTTGGCTATGTCACTGCTTTGCTCAGCCCCTCTTATAGCGTTGTTCGTTGCAGGTGAAGATTGAAGTTTGTTCCTTGTTGGAACATGGAGATGTTGTTCCTTGTTGGAACATGTTTAGTTGTTGCGATATCACAATATCTCTTATTTAATTAATGCATCTATATACTTTGTAAAGGGTGGAAGGCTCGGCCTTATGCCTGGTGTTTTGTTCCACTCTTGCCGCCCTAGTTTCCGTCATATCGGTGTTATGTTCCCGGATTTTGCGTTCCTTACGCGGTTGGGTAATAATGGGAACCCCTTGATAGTTCGCCTTGAATAAAACTCTTCCAGCAATGCCCAACATTGGTTTTACCATTCGCCACCAAGCCTTTTCTTTTCCCTTGGGGGTCACGCGCCCAAGGGTCATCATTATGTTGAACCCCCAGGCCAGTGCTCCTCTGAGTGTTGGTCCACCTCGTCACCCGCCGGTGACCACCAGGGGCAACTCTGGGCTGGCCTACCGGAAGTTTAGACAATCCGGTGTGCCCTGAGAAAGAGATATGTGCAGCTCCTATCGGGATTTGTCGGCACATTCGGGCGGTGTTGCTGGTTTAGTTTTACCTTGTCGAAATGTCTTGTAACCGGGATTCTGAGTCTGATCGGGTCTTCCCGCTAGAAGGAATATCCTTCGTTGACCGTGAGAGCTTGTGATGGGCTAAGTTGGGACACCCCTGCTGGGATTTGAACTTTCGAAAGCCGTGCCCGCGGTTATGGGCAGATGGGAATTTGTTAACGTCCGGTTGTAGATAACCTGAAGTTGACCTTATTTAAAATACATCAACCACGTGTGTAACCATGATGGTCTCTTTCCGGCGGAGTCCGGGAAGTGAAAACGGTGTTGGATTTATGCTTGACGTAGGTTGTTATAGGATCACTTCTTGATCATAGTTCTTCGTTCGTGCTTTGCCTTCTCTTCTTGCTCTCTTTTGCGAACAGGTTAGCCACCATATATGCTAGTCGCTTGCTGCAGCTCCACCTCATACCTTTACCTTACCCATAAGCTTAAATAGTCTTGATCGCGAGGGTGTGAGATTGCTGAGTCCCCGTGACTCACAGATACTTCCAAAACCAGCTTGCAGGTGCCGTTGAACCATGCCGATGACGCAACCAAGCTCAGGAGGAGCTCGATGAAGATCTTGTCCTTTGTGTTGTTTCGTTCTAATTGATTAGTAGTGGAGCCCAGTTGGGGTCGATCAGGGACCTTGTCGCATTTGGGGCTCTTCTTTTATTTGGGCTCCGTAGTCGGGCCTTGATTGTAACTGGTTGATGTAATGCTTTATTCATGTAATTGTGTGAAGTGGCGATTGTAAGCCAACTATGTATCTTTTCCCTTATGTATTACATGGGTTGTGTGAAGATTACCTCACTTGCGACATTGCTTTCAATGCGGTTATGCCTCTAAGTCGTGCTTCGACACGTGGGAGATATAGCCGCATCGAGGGCATTACAAAAGGTTTGGAAAAAAACATGCTCCTAATGTTGAACCAGTTGGACTTTTTGTGCAGTTCCACTAAAATCGAGCATCCCTGTTTGCATAGATATTGAAAGTGTGATTACTCTAAAAGTGGCACTAGTTGAAGCATAGACTCAAAAATATCAACATTCCAAATTCTTAATGGGAAAAGGTAGCAAGACTGTTTCTAACCACCTGTTTGAGGGAATAAATAAAGCAACAATGGCTGATGTCAGGAAGGTATACATAGTTTTTTCTGAAAAACGGAGCCATTCCTGACCTTTCCTCTTCTTTTAAGCAAATTTTGTGCAGTTCTACTAAAATAAAATGCCATAACCACCTTGACAATTCAGTGACACTGTACAAAAGGAAATGACTTAACATTACATCATGATGTCTGGTATGTAGTCGACAGGCATTAGAGACAAACATATAGACCTCCTCCGATAACATAATGAACATTAATTTTAACAAAGGTGTGACTAGCTTTACCAGGATAATTTGAGTGAACTCTACACCCTTTGTTCCATAATATAAGACGTTTTCGCGGTTCAATTTAAAGTACCCAAACGTCTAGTATTTAGAAAAATAGGTAGTAGTTTTCTTGAGCACATATCTGGGAAAGCTTGCCACACTTTATTTATGTCCATAAGCTAATGCAACACCATTCGAATACTACAATTATACACTAATCCAGTGGCTAGTGCAACAGTAGAGTAGTTAGTTTATTACAGGGTATAGTACAATGGTTTTACTAAACAAATTTCAATAAACTCTAGCACTAGAAGGTTCCTATAAGAATTAACAATACAAAATGTCAAGGTAACAAGTTTCAGCATTGGTATACTAGCTGTGCATGAGCATTAAACCAAATACAAAAGTCTGAAGTTAACTAGCATTATTAACTAATGACAGTATAAAAAATTGCAAACCATGTACCTCCAAGGTAAATATCATTTCGAACTTGGGGGACCTTAAAAATTGCTATCCCAATCTTGATAATCGATTAAACATAAAAACTTGATTGAATGAATCAAGAGAACAGCCGGAGGAGGAGGTGCCCACTCTTGACCTTTCCTCTTGTCTTCATAATTGTCTGTGCAGTTTAACCAAAATAAAATGACATCAGCGCCTTGGCATTTTGGTGACACTGTACAAAAAATTAACTTATCTCATGAAAGTGAGGTATGTAATCTATAAGCATTAACAGTGCAAAAATTTGAAGGTAGTAACAAGTTTCATCATTGGTATACTAGCTGTGCAACAACATTAGAATGCCTTAGCTGAAAAATCTTTAATACATCCACAATCAACAGCTAACCCTGAAATAATCTAGTGACATTAAATGGCATTGCTTAAATTTATCGGTGGCATTAGACTGAGAGCGGCATTAGTTAAATGTGGTATCACTTTAGCAGTAGCATTGCTTGACTTGACTGCTGGCGTTATACTAACAGCAAAAAAGTGGCAATAAGAGCATGGGAGGCCCATTCGGACAGTGGGCGCACCAGTACGATGTACCTCCATGGACGCAGAGTGGTGAGGGAGGTATGGTTTCCCAGAGCAACAAATATCCAGGCAGCATATGTGGATTACGTCCCATTTTTGTTCTCTTTAGCCACCTTTTTCCTATGCGAGGACAACAAACCGATCGACTTGGTCATTCTCTATTGCGTTGTCATGCCTTTCTACCCTTCTTCAACAAAGAGACACGAGACTCGTTCCTTAGCTACTAATTTTCACCTTTTCAACCTAGATGTGGGTTCGATGCCTACTCTCTTGGACAGTATAGTCTCCCTTCCTTTCCTTATTCAACCCAGACATGGATTAGTCTGCATGAAGTAGGGTTTCATTTAATAGTGCAAATTATAGTTTTCATCTGCGTGCCTAGCAGAGCAGAGGATAGAAAATTGGGAAGATGGTGGAGTGGAAAAAGATCCACATGCAACGACGTGGCAGATGGGGCAATAGAACAAGGTTATGGTTCGAATAGAGGTAGCATACCTGAGGGTCGGTGGGAAGTGGCTTCGCTCGTGGTCGTCGTCCTTCGCACACACTACGGCAGCAAGCTTGGGGACGGATGCCATCCCGCGCGGGCGCTAGGTCTGAGAGGACGGCCTTGTCGTCAGTGCGTGACCTCGCTCGCCGACGATGAGTGCGTCAACGATGCACGTCCTTTTCTTCCCCGGCGGATCTGTGACCACCGGTGAGGAGGGAGAGAGGGGCCGTCTTTTTAGATCTGGAGAGAGTGTGGTAGTGTGAGAAGCAAGTGGGCAGCCCTTAGCAAGAAAGCGCCGAAGCTCCAGCCTATATATCTTTTTTATACTACTAGTACTGGAGGTGGAGTAGTGGTAGAGTACTTTATATTTTCTCTGCGTATAGTACCAGTTAGTAGTGCTTCACGCCATTAAAAAATAAAGGTCGATAACTAATGTGGCACCTCGGGCCAACGCTGCCAGATCGCATTTTGCATGAGAAATTACACACCATGTTTCGTTGACATGTGGTCTCGTTCCAACATATCAGTGAGACGACGGCGAGTAGTAGGAGTATTTCCAAATGGACGTGTAGGCCGGGGCGCCTCTTGGTGAACTATGGCAAACTCGCAACCGTCCACCGACTCTTTGCCTTTCCCTCTCGATTTAGAACTGCGGTCGCATGCTCTTCCTCTCCCTCCTCCATTTTCCTTCAGCCCTTCACCATTTCTTCTGCCATTGTTCGATCGTCTTCTCCATGGAGGAAACAGGCCGGAAACGACCCCGTTATTCTTGCCCCGATCTGAAAGATGACGTGGTGGAGGAACTCATTGATCGGTGCGACGTCATCACCTCGGCTAGCATGGCAGGTTCGTTCAAGCCCATTCTTGACTCAACTAATAACATCATTACAAGGAACCCAAGAGTCAAGGAGCGGTTTGATCTCCCCTATCTTCTTCGCCGTGACCCTGATGACTGGAGACGGCACGACAGAGGCCTCGCCCTGTGCAAGTTGATGCCGCTTGATAATGATACGTATGATGTTAAGATGCCATCGCTTGAGGGCAAGGCTTGGGCGGGTGCAAATGGAGATTGGTTTGTTTACATTGGGTCCAACTGCGAGTGGGAACTTGTGAATGTGTACACTAGTGACCGGGTTCCACTTCCAAAAATCTCAGCAGACTGCCCAGAGGTTGAGCACACCGGTATTGTACGCACGTTCAAATACGATCATGGTGACTGTCTTCTATGGAAGATAGAAATTTGTTGAGTTCCCAACCGCTCTTGGAATCACAACAACTATGAAGTTGTTGCTATCTTCGACAAGCTTGTTGCCGTCCTTGGTGGTTTGACTCGATGGATATTGCTCAAAAATCAGTTTCTGTACACGGATGAGTACTGTGATGCAATTCAATACGAGGGCCTTGTGTTTGCTGCCACCACTCGTGGCACTGTTTTTCCATGGGATCCTCATAGTTTCGGTACGTTTGTCTTCCACCGTAATTATAATTGTTTCATCCACATGCATGCGGGTTAGCAAGTTTCCCTTTACTAATTAACCTTCTTCTTGTGTTTCCAAGGTCCTGTTAACATCCCACCACCTATACTTGAAAAAAATTATAACCAAGGGGGAGATGATGATGGTGATGATCACGAGCATGAGGACGAGCAGTGCCCATATACTCTGTGGCGCCTGGCAACTAATTCCAATGGATCACCTCTTCTTGTGTGTATACAACCCACTTATGATGTTACTGCTAAGGAAGCAGGTGTAGTCTCCCATGGTCGCACTCTCCGGACCTATTCCAACACCCGTTGCATGGTATTCGGGATGAATACTAGTGTGCTAGCGCCAACTCCTTCTCCCTGGTACAGAATTGATAGTCTTGGAGAAAACTCGCTCTTCCTTGGACAAAACTATCCGATGACGGTGAAAGGCGATCCAACGGCTATTGACACAACGTTACTAGTACCATTTATGAGAAGCAACTGTGTCTATACCTTGGACATTCGGGTGGTTCCCTACCCTGGTACTGATATAGTAGGCTGCTTCAGCCTAGATGATCAGTCCTGCGTTGGTCTCCAGATCGACAATGGATGGCCCGTCCCAGAGAATCACTTGTGGTTCAAAGCAAGCATTTCCAACGCGGAGGAATGGTTGAGTTTAAGTTGATTTCATTTCTTGTTATTTTTTGTGTGGTGAAAACTTTAGTATTTATAATGTATCCTCGTTGTCGATGTGGGTTGATGACCTGTTGTATGTAATAAAATGATATGTCTATGATAAACTTACTAAATTTATGAATGGCTTTCGAGTCGCTTCTCTGAGTGAGTGGTGTGACGAGGCAAAAACATATTTTCCGAATACATAATTGTACGTGCATTGCAACAGGTTATCGGATGAGGCCAATCAACAATAGCTTCACATGCTTCGCGTGTCGGGCGAGTATTTTTACTGTAGCCATATGTTAATGTGTTCGTTGTACGTAACCAGCACCTCGAATCCTCGATACTAGTACTATATATTAGGAGTAAATGGTAGGAGTAGTAGGGTGGCATGGGCCAGAACAAGCATTCACGTCCAGGAGTACGACACACGCCACCACCACGACATCCATCTAACACCATATTATTTCTCGGAGTCCGTGCTAGAGCAATCTCTTCAACCTCGTCGCTTCTCTAACTTCAGCCATCACGTGGCGGGCGAGGCGGGGGTTTGTCGATAGTTAGTTTCCTTAACTGCGGTCCCACTTGTAAGGCCAACTCCAACGCATGACCCCAAACAGACCTCCGTTTTGCACGAAGTCCAACGATAATTTTGACTAGAAAAGCAAGACCAAAGAAAACAAGAACCACAAGAATACATTTTACTACTCCTGTAAGTTGGATTAGTGCCTTCTCGATGCATTCATTGTTGATCAGCGGAGGCTCGATCTTGCGTGCTTCTTTCTTCTTCGAGTGTAAAGAAGTAGACGTTGCTTCCTCGCATCTAGTCTCATGTCTAGCCTCTATTCTAGTAGGAGTATCAACAAGTGCACTAATCTCATCTCTAGCCTCTATGCTAGCTAAAAGTGATAGAACATCTACTAAATTGCGCTCTATCAATATATGGATGTACTCTTCTTCCCAATACAAAAACTTGCATCCATTCTACTCCCTCCGTTGCACAATACATGCCTTCTATTTGTCAAAATATATATGTATCTAGACATGTTTTAGTATATATGTACGTCCATTTTTGGACAAATGGAAGTCAAGTATTTTGGAACGGAGGGAGTACACAATAAAAATTTTAAGTTAGCACAACTAGTCTAATCCAAGAGCACAACCGAAGATTTGATCGGGTTATTCCTCCTTTTGCCGACACGTGGGACATCCAGCATCCAGGTCGTGTCATGAAACAAAATAGAGTGGCAGTTGAAGCCACGAGATGTGCATATTGGGTTAAACTGTAAATAGAATCTTGCTACTCTTGAGTAACTCCAAAAGCGGCCACCGAAGATCTTTATTGGATTTGTTTTTCATCACCAGCACGTCGAGGTGAAAGATGTGCAGGTTCAGTGGGTCCTCTTGCGTTTTCACTGACATGTGGGGCCGCATGTGAGCAAACAGACGATGGGCTCCGCGCGTCCGCTGGTTGGCTGAGAAGAGAGATAGAGGAGGGCTGAGCACGGACTGCAGGAAATTTGTTCTATATATGTACCTCGATATAGGCTCGATATAGTGGGGTGGCATGGGCCATAACTAGTATTCACGTCTAGCAGTACGGCACACGCCACCCACACGAGTCCCATCCGACACCAATTTTCTTGGTGTCCGTGCTACAGCCATCCCTTCTTCCTCCTGTTTTCTCAGCCATCGCGCGGTGGGCGGGGTGGGGGTTTGCCGATAGTCGGTTTGCTCAACTGCGGTCCCACTTGTAAGTGAAAATGCAACACCACACGCATTCCCGCTTGAGCGGCGTGCCAAACCAACCGTGTGGGGGTGCAACGTGAACACGGCAGGCTTTTCCTTTTGAACTCGTAACTTGTAAAATTTGGTTATGCTCCATGGCGCGACCGATAGATAGAAAATAACGATTTTGCCTAGAGTAATGAGAAGTTTGGTTCTGGCGTCGTACATGCATGGAGTACGTACGAAAATTATGAAGTTGATGCGAAAGGTAAGATAATTACTATAGTATCATATACTACTACATGGATTTCAGGGAAAGATAAAAATACATACGGATCCATCAACGACATCCTCACACTCTAGTGCGCCGGGTCACCAACCGACGTGTGAGGAGCAGCGGCGTTGGCGGCGAGCTCAACATGCTTCTGAACAGTGTCGTCCAAGGTTGCCCTGCTGTCCAAGAAGGCCAGTGTCCTATCGTCCTCCTCTTGCATGTAGTAGTCCTTGTGGACGATTTGCGCGTAGACGTGGGTGATTATGTCGATGGTGTCTTGCTGCGCCAGGCGTTGCGCGGCGAGCGCGACATCGAGGTGGACATTCTCTGGTGCGACGACGGGCAGTCACAGGGCCACCAGTGCGTCGAAGAGGTTTTCACCATAGTGGCCGTTGAGGGTGGCGGGCATCGCAGAGCCTGGGCGTGTCAGCTGGAGGCTTACGTCAAAGTCGTTCGCAAGCTTCTTGACGATGGTGAACTTGTCAAGGAAACCGACGAGGACCTCATCGAACAAGGCGACGAAGATGTTGTCCAAACGGCCCCTCGCCCTAGCGGCCTCAAGCAATACTACCTGGAGACATTCCTTTGTGCTGGGCCGCAGGCCGGCGTCGTGGACCATCTGGCACAGCCAGCTAATGCTCGCGCTCATCGCCTCCAGGGCCTAGCTTAGCTTCTAGTCAACTGATCTTGCGATTCGAGTGAACACTCTTGCCCTTGGTTAGCGTGTGTAGGTGCGTAGGATTTCGCACTCCTCCTCGGCCCTCTACTGCACCTGCCTTTGGCTGTATGATAGGTGGGCCAGCCACCCCCTGGGCCCACGTGTCATTCACCCAAAGACAGTTGCCGTAAGTCAATGAAGCTGCGTCCCCCTCCGTGCCGGTGCAGTATAGTCATCTCACCGGACCTCTATTTGGGGCCAAACGAGAGAAGTTTGATGTTTACTGGTTTATTGGTCCCCTTTGCATTTTGCACCAAGTTTTGACCTTTGATTTAACTAATAAAATGTTAATGCATGTAAACAAAAATGTTGTGTAAGTCACCTTACGAAAACAAAATAATCCCAAAATACTTAGGCACGGTGCATTAACTCCCTCCGTGTTTCTTATTTCGTGACATATCAACCAATGAGAGATGTGGGTCGTGCATGCTTTCAATGACTTGAGACTACCAAACATGACATGCAGTGTTTAGTTCATTGCATGTAATCCTATTAGTACTCTAGTTAGAAAAAAACATTAAGTTCTCTCGCCGATAGGAATAAAACACCATGTATTTATTTATAGAGGGAGTAGTACATCTTTTGTGACATGCATTACTAGATATTGCTAGTCAAATACTAAAATCTAGAAGGACGTGGTAGTACTCCTAAATCCATACGGTGGTGCTACTAGTACTAGTAGTAGTACTACCAATGTAGTAGTAGGAGTACTAGCACTGTACTACCCGTTGGTCAAATTATTACATGCTGCTCCTCACAGTGAGGTGACAAGACCCTGCGCCGGAGATGACACCTGAGTAAAGGCGCCGTGTTCGGCATACCATAGTCAGCCTCACCGTCAGCAGTCACTATCATCATGGCTGTAGAGCTAGCCTGCTTACAACTAGCCCTGTTTGACATAATTTCCCATGCGTAGATACCCGTGCATTGTACGAAACACCAAGATTGGGAGTCACTACAAGAAACTTGTTAATACATTACGGTCCTAGTCCGTCACAGATCAGCCAAAATCTGTCATGCGTGCAAATCCATGACGGATTTAAAATCCGTCATGTATATCACGTCATAATTTGACAGTGTACCTTCCATGACGGTTCTTGGCCGTCATGAATCCGCCCCAGGCCCGCCAAGCCCAAACTAGGCTGTGACGGAACAATCCGTCACCGATTTACATGACGTGGATGCGACATGGACCTAACAAGTCGTCTACATGGATCTGACGTGGAGGCTAATAGCCCATGTTGTAACCAGCCCAATTAGGGATTTGGCCCAATAATTTTGGTGGATGATCCAACCAATCAGCTGTTTATTTTTTGTACAACCTATTTTCACAATGGAACACAATTTACAACAGGACAACCAAATTTTATTCATTCAAAAAAAAGCAATTGTTTACGTGACAATACAGAGTTCCAACAATCTAGTCTGATTTGAGAAAACAAAGCTAATATCAATCACAAGAATATCTAGAAAGCGCTATAAGCACCTTTAAAAAATGAGTAACATGACTTCAAACAAAATGCACTTCTACTGATTTTAATCTCAAACACTACACCGATCCAAGGCAACTATCCGGGCCCAAGCAATTCCTGCTAAAAAACTTCAATCTCAACTGCCAAACCTGCATAGAATCAAAACACATACAAAATTGTAATAAGTTATAAAAGAAAGCTTCCAAACTAATCCAGAGTAATAACATCCGTGGAAACGCCACTACTATATTATGGAAATAGGTAAATGTGTGTAACACACGTGAAAACAACAGACTAGTTACAAGTTCAAAAAAATTAGTCCGAAGAAAAGTGTGCCAAATGAAAGTATAATCTAAGTTAGGCTACAAGTGACAAGTAACAAGCACACATCACAAAGCTAAAAGTACAGTAGCAGTAGCAGTTGGTCCAGTAATCGGTTCTGGACCGAACAGACAATATGTGCATGGGGCTAACCAGGCTGGGAGTTGTCTCTTTTCTGGCCTAGTGAACAAAGATGAGACATGTACTTAGTTTTTTTTCTGAGAGGAAGCATTGCCCCTGTACATGTATTTAGTTTATCTTGATCAACCGTTTCTGTACTATAAAAGAAATGAGAAAAAAAAGTGACATGCACTTAGGTTTTTTTGTGAGAGGAAGATGTGCGCACATGTAAGTACTTGGATTTCCTGGATCAAAATTTTCTGTATAAGCGAGCAGCTGAAAATTATGTAAAAAAATCCGCCAGCATAGACACTGTACCACACCATTCCTTAGCAAACAAAAATGACAGTAAAGAAGTGACAGACTAACTTCAAGATAATTAACACAAACTGGGCATAAAAATAGGCCAAGTTCAAATCAAAATATGTTATGTTGTGGACTATACTAGCTCAATATTTAAATCAAAATCAGCACCTAAGGATTTTTCATCTAACTTGATGCTTATGCTGCAAGTTCATCTCAAAGTGCCAACAAATATAGTACTAAACAATACTTGCTTGCCAAGTGAAGTTCAAATGGCATGCAAAACATTAACAAAGAACATGATACAATTTCATTGAGAGATCTCCCACACTAATAGTTTATTTGTGGGGTACTAAACTATGTACTTTTATTTCATGAAAAAATTAAAATCTGCACTGTAGTAAATTATTAAACAAGAAAACACTTGATAAACGGTAAACTAATAGTTAGGAAAGTCTAGTAGAGTATGGATACAATGCATGATCTCAGGGACATTGTCCAATGCAGATTTTAGGCACACAGAAATATCTGTACAATTATAACTACTAGAACCACACAACAGTCCACACCTTGAACAACTCACAACAGTCCGCACCTTGAACAGCTCAAAATCTACAGCCTGAATAATTCACATCAAGAATGGAAGGGTATCAAGCTCACCCTATTCTGCTCAAGGACGGTGTCGTCGGCATCGATTATGTGGGAGATGTACTGACTATAATGTGCAAAGCAAAGATATTAGTGTGACAATTGGATATGTGGTTTCATTCATTATTACTGAAATGCAAATGTTGTCTCAACTGAACCGAATTCTTACAGAACTATGCCTTCCCAAATGTCTAAATTTACTAACTGAATTCTTAAAGAATTGATTCAATTGCATACTAACTGAACTAAGGAACAATGTACAATGGGTAGCCGCACATTATTTTCCATCTTTGCATTGGTGAGACTAAAACACATATATCAGACACCAAATTACTAGTCCTTAAAATGTGCCAACTAAAATGAAATACCTTTTGATGTGATATACACTATAAACCTCTACATGTCCAGCAGGCAGTAGCTAAACTGAACATTTGCTGCCACTGACAGCACATGCTTTTGACCCTAAACACACATGAAGGTATCAAGGAGGTTAATTGAACATGGTAAAACTGAAATATTTAACATTTGTTGATTTTATATCGATTCATTTAATACATTGAGGAACCTAAACAGATAAAACAACCGAATTAAAAAATAGATGTGAGTTATCAACCCTTCAGACTAGCAAACTTATGGCAGTTTATCTTATGTAGCGTAATGTAAATACAGGAATTAGCACACAACATAATTATCCTTCTGTTAGTTTATCCTCATGTATCCTTATTTAGTTTATATTGCATACAGGGATTTTGTTTGAATTACTGCTTCATCTATTCATTTCATTTCTTCCATTCTGTCATACGGATTCCATCTTTCCTTAGCTTTGTGAGTCCACACACCGGCTGTAGAGGAGGAACAAGCGTCAGTATTTGCATCTAATTCAGAAGATTAAAACAAGGAAGAAGAAATACACTAACAATTAAGAGCATATCTAGGAAAGGAGAAGTTGCACAATATAACTAGCTAAGGAGACCAGGCCAGCTCGTCCTCTGCACTGAATTGGGTGTAAGATGCATATATTTTTACTACAATCCATTCCATTTATCTTATTTTACTTTCATATATTAAAATCGGTGCACATGAATGCATGCATCTAACAGTATCATAAGAATCGTATGCTTGCTCTTTGCACATGTAGTACGTTGCACCAAACACATTCTATTATGGATACTACAGAGCCTTATTTTAAAATTCTGCCACAACATCATTGTTAAGTTACAACTAATTCAGAATTTGTGAAAAAAATAAGCAAACCTTCTCAAGTGGCTAGCTTCTAATGGTATCGATTTTCCAAGAGTTGTTATTGAATACATCATGGACAGAAATCATGCACAAAGCTCGTTGTGCACTATAAAAAACAGTATGCAAACCATTAACTTTAGCAACATTAGCTATACCTGAATGATGATATTAGAAAATAGAACATCCACTCAACTGATTATGCAAAAAGCACCTATGAAACAACACCGAAATAGTGCATCCACCAAAATGGTTATGCAAAAAGCACCTACGAACCAGCATACAGGCCATGGGATTAACAAGTTTCCCACACTATCCAACACATAATACAACCGACTAAAGGTGCAACGAGTCCTACAAGAAAAACTAGATTCCTACTAGCCAATTTAGCCCATTATTCAGGCGCATACAAGTAGTAATCTACATGTAACAGAGTATGGCCCAGTCATGCGCTCTGAACAGAGGAGGGACGCAGCTCACCAAAGAGGCTTGTAGATGATGTAACTGTCGCAGTGCAGGCCAGACACCGCCGTCGCGCGGCAGAGGAGGTCGTCGCAGGATGCACGACCGTGCCGGAGACGCGGAAGAGGAGGCTGGGGTCTCTGCTGTCAAGCCCAACACGCGCGAGCGTACCGAGCTAAGGGGCGCCATCCAGGAGGCAAAGAGGGCACGAGGGGGGTGCGGTGTGCGACGGAGAGGAGCCGCCGGACACATGCCGTCGATGGACGCGACGCCGCAGCCAAAGCCCTAGCCATGGGACAGAGGCCGCGGGCGAGCACCGGAGACCGGGATCGACGGATCCAGCCAGTCAGGAAGACGGAGAGGTCGGAGACCAGGTCGTGAGTCTGGTACGTGGTGGCCGACTTTGTCGGAATCGGCGGCCGTTGGTCGCGGCGTGAGTGGTCACACGAGAGAGAGACAGATGGGTTCCTGGAGGGATGGTTGGGTGGGGGATCTGGCGGATCTGGCAGCTGCCAGAGTTGCGAGGCAGGAGGAGGGAAGGGGGAAGGCCGGCAGCGAGCCGTGAGAGGACGGAGGCAAATAGGTGGTTGGCGGCGATGCGTGGGAGACGATGGGGAATTGGGAGGAGGGTGTGGCCACGAGCCGAGGAACAAAGTCTTAGGGTTAGGTTTTATACGGGAGTGGCTAGGCGGGCTTTAGCGGGCTTGCCGGGCTATACCGGGCCATCGATGACAGTTTCTGAAACTGTCAACAGAAATCTGTCATAAATTAACATATTTCTTGTAGTGGGTGGACGGCTCCGGCAGCGGCCATCGCGCCAGATTTTTCCACGGCCTTCTAGCTGTGGTGGGGAGGAGATAAGGCTGATTGTGACAGAGAAGGAGTTGTTTGTAAACAGGGAACAAGTGCGGGCATCTTTTTGCAAAAATGGAGAAGCTTGGTTTGTATGCGTCAGATCTAGATCCGACGGCTATTGGTGAAAGATGGGAGGCAAAACATCATCACCAACTCAGGACCTGTTTGATTTGCAGGATTTTGAAAATGCAGGAATAGGACACAGCAATATTACAAGTTACAAACTGATATTACAAATGTTAGGAGTAATGCTGCACCTATGAAGAGGGAATTACTACGAAGTTTACGTAAGAACTTTCGTTACTTTAGGTGGATGCAACATTATCGTACAAACTAAAATCCACCGCCCTAACAAGTCACTAATGGGCAAATAAGTTTTCGAGTCTCTGGCCACTTGATGTTTCAAAAACATATTCAGCTTCTGCGGAGACTTTGTCATTTAGTCTTAGACGCTTGCGGTGAACAGCACGCCATTCATTGTTGCGCCAGAGAACGCCAAACCTCATTACCTTGAGCACACTTGCCTCCAGAACAAAGAACCTAGCCAATTTAATCTCAGATGTGCTGCCTCGGTAGTCGATCAAATCAATTTCTGTAAGATGGAGATCAAGGCATTCGATGAGATTGTTATAGTGCAGCACATTTTTCACTTTCGGGTCTTCTTTATCTGCAAAAGAAGAGAACATATTAGAGCAGCTGGCTGCATAAGATTGCCATGTCATCAAGAGGTACCAATATCATTCGCTCATATGATAGGGTTGGTTGGCTAGTGATATTTTTTCACTCACTCACTCACTCACTCTCTCTCTCTCTCTCTCTCTCTCTCTCTCTTTCTGTTTCCTCTCATTTAACTAGGAGCACGTGAAGAGCTTGGGCATTTGTTGCCTTCCACTATGTGGCCGATGCCATATTTCGCAAAAGTATGCCACATAATACGCATTGATGTCAAATCAAAAGATTTTGGCACCGCTCTCGCGATGTGAGAGAGCTGGCACCGCTGTGCACACAGACCACATGTATAAACAAATCAATCAAACCAACTACACCAGCCTCTCACTCTCCCAAACAAGTGTTTTTATTGCCTCAGTCCTCTCTCTCTCCCACGCAGTGTTTTTTCATTGCGTGAGTTAATTTGGCACCGGAGCAAAGTAGGTGATCCAGATTGGGGCACCAGGTGAGCAATGGAGGGGCATCGATGCCAAATGCATCACAAGTGAATTTGGCACATGTTTTGGCATACATAGCCCACTTTTGTACTCCCTCCGTCCCAAATTCTTGTCTTAAATTTGTCTAAATACGGATGTATCTTGTTACATTTTAGTGTTAGATAGATCCGTATCTAAACAAATGTAAGACAAGAATTTTGGGACGGAGGGAATACTACCTCGTATGTAGTATAAAATTTTGACCATAGATTTACCTAAGAAAATGCCAATGCATGTCACTAAAAATTACACCATTTGAAATTATGTTCAAATACGAATCCAACGATATAGTTCTTAGTGACATGCATTAACATTTTGTCAGTTAAATATATGGTCAAATTTTGATACTACAAAATTGGAAGAGTAAACCAGGACGGAGGTAGTACTTGCTCTTAGGGTAACCATAGAGTTACTGGAGTAGTCTAAGTTACTTTCCAATATGACTAGCCTAGGCTACTATAGTAGTACAGCATAAAAACGATGCAGGTGATCATGTGAGAAAAAATACTAAAAACATTTCTTTCGGTGCAGTGCGTAGATGCAGTTTTCAACACTACACTTGTCATCGTAATTTGGGAAAATTACAAAAAAATTGAGCTACGTTGTCATTACCGTTTACTTATAGGAAAGAAGTTTCACCTCGATGAGTAGCTTCTCCGTGCACGGAAAGCATGTAAGGAATCCAACAACTTGATCCAGATTGGGGCCGATAGATTTTAGTGCTAAGATCTTCACTGTGCGCATGGACTGGGTCAAGCTTGTGGGACTCATTTTCTAGAAGACGGTCGTAAATACATCAAGAAGAAATTTAAAAATGTGAATTTTAAGAAGACGGAGAAGAAGATGAGTGCTGTACCTGAACGATTACGGATCCAATAAACAGTTCGGAGAATTTGGTAGACGAGTACACCAACGCTGTCAAATTCGGCGCGTCAATGACCCTGATTTTTGTTGGACCTTCTAGATCTGATACAAGCAATCTCTCAAGGAAAGGCGCATTCTCAATGACCATAACGTGGAACAGCTGGAGTGATCTCTTCCCAATTGATGTCTTGTGCGGGGCTAGCAAGACACATAAATCCATCGGAGATTCGTCGAGGCGATGTGGAGGCTAATGAACCTGTGGATCTGATCAAGACGAAGGTTGATGCGGGCAAGGCACCATTGATCGATAATTCTACTAAAGCTGAGCCATTTGATGAGTCAAGGCATGAAAAAGTTGTGGAAAATAATGCTAAGCATGCGACCATATTATGCCGAGGAAACGATGGCCGTGTGCGACAGTTTTGTGGACCAAAAAATGCTCTTTCTTATTCATGTATTTTCATACGCGGGTGAAAATTATCTTGAAGGTTGCTAGGAGGAACAGGGGGACGAACTGTCGATCAAGCATCGCCGTGAAAGATCGGGCATCTACAAGCACAAATTAGCACCTCGCTAGTCTGTGCCTCATCAAAGGTACTCGAGCGCAGTACAGCTGCGGAGCAGGTGCTCCATAGCCTTCTTCGAGATGACAACGTCGAAGATGTCGAGCTTCTTGAGTTGAGGGAGAAGAAGGGCGTGCGCGGCATTAATCTGGGGAAGATAGAAGGAGCTGAAGCTGGCGCAGCGCAGCGTTGGCGCGAGTCGGAGCGCGGACGGCGGTAGAGAGTTACATCGTCCAGCTTTAAAGCTGAGCTCCTCGAGCTGATCTAGGGCGCGGGATAAGAACCACTCGTCGAACTTGGGTTGGACCTTGCAGTTGGTACTGAACATGCGGATGCCAAGGCGACTGGCTGGCCCAGGGTGCGATGAAAGGATCTTGGAGACTGCGGCCATGCGTTTGCAATCCCTGTCGCAGAGGCAGCTGTCGACGGTGAGGTTGAGGGGGACGCAGCGCCAAAGGGGGCGCCACCGCCGGGAGAGCAGGGCGGTCCACACGGCAGATTTTGTGGGGAGGAGGCCGATGATGATGAGCAGCATGTCATCGGGGAGGCTGCTGATGAAGTCCAGGCTCGCCGGATGCGGTTTTGGCTCGAGCCGGCTCCGCTTGTTGGCTACCTCGCCGTCCATCTCAACCGGCGGCGACGCCGCTGTACACGTGTGCTAGTGTGTGTTGTGTGCTGGGTGTGCGCGAGTGCGTCCTTCTGTGCATGCCGCCGCGCAGTGGTGAATTGTGCGTGAGTGCGTCCTTCGCGCGCAAGAAGTTGTCCTCAATGCGACCTCAATTTACTAGCGTGCGGGGTGCTACCCCGAGTGGTTTCAACTTTGTTTACTTCACGGCGTGTCAGATGGGCCTCTAGTTTACTTATTTTCACCCACTGCCACATGGGCCAAAACACGAAGATACAGAACACGATCTGACAAGGCAGCATCTGGATTGGTTGACCGATCAACTAAACAATATACGGAGTTATACGCTGACACAATGAGCGTCTAATCCATCGGTATAGAGAGTTCGAGTGAGAGGGGAGGCCCATGAGAGATAGCAGAGAGAGAGAGAGAGAAAGAGCTACTCCCTCTGTTCGATAATGTACTTCCAACATTTTTGTAAGTCAAACTTTTGAAACTTTGACCAAGTTTATAAAGAAATTACTTATATCTACAATACCAAAGATAAATGATAGTATGAAGTAAGTCCATGTTTTGATGAATCTAATGTTCGCTCCAGATGTAAATGTTTTTCTCCACATATACCTGGTCAAACTTTTCTGAGGTTTGACTTTTCAAAACATCCATATGCTTATGGACGTGACAGAGTCCCTAACTAGAGAGAGAGAGATAGAGAGAGAGAATGAGTGAAAAAAGTGTGTGTGCGTGTGAGAAAGAGACATGGACAACACACGATAAAAGAAGAGAAAAAGCATGCGTGTCTTATGCAAACATATCACACATGCATCTTCGACAACGGAGGCAAGGTGAGGAGATAGTGTGTAGTTGTTTGGAACCGAGAGAGCAAGACCCCTAGCACGTGGCCAAGAGGGGTCTGACAAACAAGGGAGAGAGGTCGAGAGAGACGTACGGAGAAAATGCAGACATGGGGAGGAGAGAGTGTATGTTTGTCATAGAGAGATCCCCTGGAGATCGTGATGGGACTACATGGGTGGGAGATCGAGTGACAAGGTGTGTGCGCGATAGAAGATGCCCCGAGAGATATCGAGATAGACGTATGGATGGAAGGAGACAATACGTGTGTTCCTGATGGCTAGTAAGAGATAATCATACTTAGGAGGGGGGGAGTGCTTGCGCCTATGATGGAGTGAGGGATTATGGTACTTAGGGGGGTGCGTGTCACATGGAGAGAGAACAAGGGCGGAGAGTGTTGGATGGGTCTATATGTATAGCGCGAGCGAGACATGTGTATGTGTGAACCAGGGAGATATAAGGCCAGTTTGGCTTGCGTCCTGAGCATCTTTTGCCTGGCCTGGGGTTGTGGCTGGATTTCATGCACGCTTGTTTGGTTGCTACCCTGTGAAAAAGAAAGCCCGCCTGGCCTGGGTTCCCTTGCACTTTAATTAGCCTGGCTGAACTCCAGACACTGCAAGTAGCCTGGCCCAGGCGACCGATTTCGAACGCCTGGCCGTGCCTGGTCTGTGGCCACGAGGCTAACAGCAACATGGATGGATATTAGCATTAAATAATTGATGCATGGATTGATTGATGGGATGTTGATGCTTTGCCTGGCCCAGGCATGAACCAAACGCTTCAGCACCACACAAGCCTGGCCAGGCAGAAATATTTTACATCTCACGTCCACACCAGGCAGTACCGGCCATCAAGGCATGAGGGTCAGGTCACGAACCAAACTGACCAATAAAGTTTGAGAGAGATTGAGGAGCCCCGATAAGGCTGAGTGGTGCGTCAGATAGCTGAGAGGGGGAAAGAGATATTCCATCCGCTCGATAATGCAGTGCATGTAAATTTTTTAGAAGTCAAACTTTGGAAACTTTGATCAGGTTTACGCAAATGTTATTTATATCTACAATACCAAAGATACATCATACAAAACTACATCTCATGGTGAATCTAATGGTATATGTTTGCCGTACTAGATGTAATTCTTTTTCTCCACGTACATGGTCAAACTTTGTGATGTTTGACTTTTCAATAAATCTATATGCTATGGACTGAGGAGAGTGCCTCAGTCGAGACAGATCAAGTGCGTGTGAAGGAGAATGAGTAAGTGTGCAAAAAGAGTATGTGTGTGAAAGAGAAAGTGACAACAAACGATAAATTAGAGAGAGAGTGTGTTTTTTCGTTTCTTATGCGAACATATCATGCATGCATCTCCGAGATGGAAAAGCGAGGCGAGGAGATACACTAAGATAGCTAGTGTGTGATTG
This sequence comes from Triticum aestivum, assembly GCF_018294505.1. NCBI lineage: Eukaryota > Viridiplantae > Streptophyta > Magnoliopsida > Poales > Poaceae > Triticum > Triticum aestivum. The sequence goes on from NC_057809.1 coordinate 35,073,275, forward strand.
TTTGCAACAGAGAGAGACACCCCTCTAGCACATGTCCAATAGAGGTCTGGCCAACAAGGAACAAAGGTCGAGAGGGACACATGGATGGCATGGACACATGGGGAGGGAGAGAGGGTGTGTTTGTGATAGAGAGATCCCATCGAGATCGTGAGGGGACTATATGGGTGGGAGATCGAGGGAGTGCGTGCGCGATAGAAAGATGCCCTGAGAGAAATCGAGATATAGACCATGCACATGTTTGTGATGGAGACTAAGATTAGCTAGTCATATACATATAGGGGGGACTGCGTGTGCCTACAATTGAGTGAGAGACCATCATACTTGGCTAGCTGGGCATGAGATTGTGTGTGTGCGCGTGTGAGATGGAGAGAGAACGAGGGGAGAGATAGAGTTTTAGATGGGCCTATCGAGTGCGAGTGAGATATGCATGTGTATGTGTGACCCAGGTGGATGGAGAGTTTGAGAGAGGGGGGAAGAGCTCCGAGACGACATAGTGGTGCGTGAGAGAGTTACGGGCAAAGAGCCAAGGAATTTGTGTGCGTACGATGAGTGCACCCAAGATATCTAGCTTGGACTAGCTAGAGTATCATACATAGTGTGCGAGAGAGACCTATAGATGTTGTATATATGCATGCAAACTAGAAAGACCCCCCCACACACATACAAAGAGAGAGAGGGAGATGGAGAGAATGGGAGAGGGACCAACAAGGTTTTGTGTCGGATGCGTGCGACAGAATTGAAGATTGTCGGCGAGAGAGAGAGAGAGAGAGAGAGAGAGAGAGAGAGAGAGAACAGGAGTCCGGGAGAGGGGGAGGTCGCATTTTATGCATCAAAGACTGATATAAACCATGTTTCGATATAAACTTGCATTCAAATATTTAAATTGGAGAACATGTTGTCTGCAATCCACACATGAACGGATATATGCGTATATCAAACAAGTTCATTAATTTGACTTTCAACATGTTCATGGAGTACTATAATACTGTACAACATGCTACTCGATTGAGGTGTTCAATTTTGGATTTAGTTCACTATTTTGACCTACTGAACGAGCTATTTCATTGAATCGAGATATTTCATTTTGGGTTTGATTCGCGTTTTTGAGTGGGTCAACTATTTGTCATATAGTAAATCGCTAGCAACGAGCATGTAAAAACACATTACTCCCGAGCATCATCTCTCCATCTAAAAAAGAAGTGGCAAGCTAATATTTCAAAATTTGATTCCGAATCGACTTGGTAAGGTAGACGTGGATGCTCGTTCTCCCAAAATTTGAACGAACCGTTAAACATCCTCTCTGCTCGGTGGAATTCGCCCGAGCAAATAAATGGGAGACGCGAAATTACCGTCCTATGTGGGACACGCATCAATTGGCCCGTTGTACATCGAGGGTAGGTTCGTAACTTCATCCAAGCGCGCCTTCTCCTCGGCCGAAATGACATGTGCCGAATAATTCATAAACCATGGTCGGCAAAACACGCTCTCCTCGCCCGAAATAGCTCGCGCCCACTATTTCAAAACACGCTCTCCTCGCCCGAAATCGCTCGCGCCCACTATAGTTCAAAACACGCCCTCCTCGCCCGAAATCGCTCCCGCCCACTATTTGGGGAGAAGCAAAGTTACTCTACTATCCCCGACCCTCAGTACACAGACCCAAGCCGAGAAGCCTATAGGCAAGGGTAGAACTGTAACTCCCCCTCACATTTCAGACAAATGCGTCCGTAAGACATGGTTCCACTCCCCTCCCAATTCCCCCCCCCCCCGCCCGCCCCCATTCATACCTCGTGGGCGCCAAATCACCTTCTCCCCGGGAAGCTCCCTTCTCCCGAGCAGTGAAACCTCAGCCCCACCTCCATGGCGCCCCCGCCGCACCAATTTCACAGCCGCCCTCCTCCCTAATGCCGGAGACGCTGTCCATTTGTCGTCGTGCACTGGGCCATGTGCCTCTTACTCCGTGCTGCTGGTGCTGCCTCGACGACGGCCGCTTGAATCGTACCGGGGCCGATTCACCCCCGCCGTTATTCACGGCGCCGGAGTGGCTCCAACTTCGGATCCGTCCAGAGTCCTGGCGCTACTCCTGCGTAGCCGTCGACCATTGCGACATCGCTCTTTCCCTGCCGCCGATCGCCACCGCAACCGCGCCGGCCTCACCGACTCAGTAGCTGGACCTGCCTACTTCACCATGCCGCCAGATAGGTCGCACCCTCATCTCAAATCACTTTATTTAGGTGTCATTTGTCTGAATTTTTTTCTGGGTCAATCGATTCCCAATGGGAAGCAGCACCCCTCGAGGCGGCGGAGCTCCTAGGCTGCCGGTTGGCTGGTGTCTAACGTAAGGGTGTGGGGCCGCAAATTTGCCGCGGAAGCAGTGCTTAGATGGCTATCTTTTAGAGTTGTGTGGGTTGAAGGTACTGCCGCCGCCGGATCTGGATGACGGGAAGTCTTTGTGGATTGGCACGGGGGCGGCGCAACCACGGCAGTGCGGTGGGGCGGGGAGCGGGGTTTTGGTCGGGGCCACGAACGGCGGAGGCAGGCTATTCTGCCGTTGGTCGCTGGCTCTTCGGGGAAGATTCCAAACAGTGTTAGCTGGGAGGCATAAGACGGCCAGCCATCCGGCGTAGATCAGACAGTACCAAAATAAAATAAAATCGTGTGACCCCAATTTAGTCTTCAGTCAACAGACGTGTGACCACTCTCGTACCTTGCTGTTGATCTCTTAGTGTATTTCTTCAGATCAAAGAGATATGTCATTCTTAACATTATGCGTTATCTGCATCTTCAGACACACCGTCTTCCGACTCACCACACCTGCTCCAACAAGGGAAGCATACACCAGAAGGGAGCTATAGTCCCCACTCAACAGTTCCCTGCATCGAATGTGCGTGCCCGACATGGACAGCCACAACAACTGCAGGGCCATCGACAAGTCAGCACATGATGCTCACTCCTATGGATGGCAGCCAGATAGGTTGTACCCTCATCTTACTTGTGTGCAACATTTATGGCTTTGTTATTCATCTAAGCATGGAAAATAGATCATCACATTTCACTGTATATTCATGTTGATCTCTTACGGGTCTTGTTCAGGAGTTAACGTTGTTCCATAGTTCAGCTAAGATACTTGTTCTTTAAGTAACGTTGTTCCATAGTTATCATCCATCAGCCAATGCTATCCCACAGGCTGGTGATTATAGTATTATACCACTTCTAGTATTACCTATGTTGTTCTTTAATACTTTTGTGTGCCATCTAGTTAATCTCGAGTACAAATGATACATATTCTGTAGCTTTCATCTGTGTTCTCCCTTTAGTTTATGAGACCTGTTGCTGCTAGTTAACCCCAGTCCTACTATTTATGTCGTCTCCTACAGGCACTCATTACATAAATCTAACTACTAGTTGTCTTCCATGCATGTCAGATATAATTGCACACACTGATATATCCACAAGAACCTCACGGAGCAATGTAAAGGCCAATAAACTTGATGTCAATGATACCCAATATGATGGAACATGTAAAGGCAGTTCTTCAGAAGACTTGCAGAAAGATGATGAATCCTCTTCACCCCACAAGGTCCTTGCTCTAACTTGGCCTGTGATATGGGTACAACATGCATATAATGTCCTGGAGTGTATCTACTCTGTTGCAATGCCATGCTTAGCATGCTGATCATGCATGTAAATATGTCATGCCTTCCTGTTTTCAGTACCTATTCCATTCATGATAACATGTTTTCAAATTCAAGTACTGTCATTCTACTCTATCGCAATGCCATCTGCTTAATTTGGACATCATGCTTCTGAATATCTTATGCATTGTTATTCATCAGTATGTACTTCATCTGTCTACCATACCATGTTTTTTTACATTGAAGTGTTGTTCTAGTGCTCTGTTGCAATGCCATCTTATTTTCCCAATCATACACGTGTATGTTGCCTTAGTTATTTCTGTACGTATTCCGCTAGCATACAGTTTTACATTCAACTAGTGTTTTTTTGATGTGTTGTCCTGTCGTATCCCTAGCTCTTACACCATACTCCCTCCGTCCGGATTACATGTTGCCGAAATGGATAAAAAAGGATGTATCTAGAACTGAAATACGCCTAGACCCATCCATTTCTTTCCGGATGGAGGGAATACATGTCAATATGTCATGCCTTTCTATTCTTCAGTACCTATTCCATCTCTCTGTTGCGCATGTTTTATAATTAAAGCACCATTCTTCTATACAAGGCATGCAAGGGGAAGACGACTATGTTAGAATCTGAAGGGTTACAAACAAGGCCTTTGCAAAATATCCAAACGCCAGGAGATAATAAACCAACTCCAGTTTTTATAGATACTGCTCCAGCACAGAGAAACCCAACTCCTACTGATAATAAGCAGATTCCAGTGGCCAAAGAACTAGTCCGCTCCAGTCCAGCAAAAATATGACAACTCGGTTCTAAGAAGCGTGTGCATATCCTTGCATCATGAAATTTTATAGCGTGCTGATCATATTGTCTACATGTTTCTTACCCATCTCTCTTTTATAAAATAAACTTAATAGATAGCAGAATTTCTGCAATGGTATCGTTTATGAGGAAATATTCTTGCAGGAATTCTCTGTGCTCCAATGTAGATGTAAGTACCTGTAGTATATCACTATATTTTTTACACCAACATGTATTTTGTTAATCGGTGTGAATCCAACCTTTATCTGATCTAAATTTAGTTGTAGCAAAATGTATGATTAAAGGCCACAATGTTGATTTTTGCAAGGAAAACTGCCTGCTAGTTTTGCATCCTGAGCTTCATGAGTGTACTATCTCATATCAGTGGGTTTGAATACTTTGGTTCTGCAGTGGGTTTTTCAGTGTTTTTTTAATGTGTTGTCCTGTCATATCCCTAGCTCTTACATCATACTCCCTCCGTCCGGATTAAATGTCGCAGAAATGGATAAAACTGGATGTATCTAGAACTGAAATATGCCTAGACCCATCCGTTTTATTTCTGGATGGAGGGAATACATGTCAATATGTCATGCCTTTCTATTCTTCAGTACCTATTCCATCTCTGTTGTAGCATGTTTTATAACTGAATCACCATTCTTCTATATAAGGCATGCTAGGGGAAGATGGCTATGTCAGAATCTGAAGGGTTACAAACCAGGTCTTTGCAAAAGATCCAAATGCCAGGAGATAATAAACCAACTCCATTTTTCATAGATACTGCTCCAGCACAGAGAAACCCAACTCCCACTGATAATAAGCAGATTCCAGTGGCCAAAGAACTAATCCGCTCCAGTCCAGCAAAAGAATGTCAACTCCATTCTAAGAAGCGTGTGTGTATCCTCGCATCATGAAATTTTATAGCATTCTGATCATATTTTGTACATGTTTCTTACCCATCTCTCTTTTAGAAAATAAGGTTAAACGATACAAGACTTCCTCCATTGGGATCGTATTTGAGGAAAATATCTTGCGGGAATTCTCTGTGCTCCAATGCTGATGTAAGTACCTGTTGTATATCACTATATTTTTACATCAACATGTATTTTGTTAATCGGCGTGAATCTAACCTTTATCAGATCTAAAAATAGTTGTAGCAAAATGTTAAAGGCGCCAATGTTGATTTTTGTAAGGAAAACTGCCTGGTAGTTTTGCATACTGAGCTGCATGAATGTACTATCTCATATCACACACATTACTGAATTATAGTGCTTCTCTGGTTGCCCATTCATTCATTGTGTCAATGTTGCTTTTGTATTACCTTACCTGGCTGATGATAGTTGTGCCATATTGTGTTAATTTGGTGTAGGCTAGTTGCCCAAATGTTCGTTGTGTCAATGTTGCTTTCCTATTATCTGACTTGGCCAATGATAGCAATGCTAGTGTGTTAATTTTGTGCAGGCTGCTGAAGATAAGAAGACAAACTCTAAAAACAGCAAGGCAACCCCATTGATTCTTTCCAGTAAATCTAGGCCAGGTAATATGGCAATAACTCATGATTAATCTGTTTGGTTCCTGTCCTAATTTATGTTATGATGAAGTGGTCGAGACACTCTCCACTATCAATAATACAAGCCTGCGAAAATCGCCATTTGAATCTGTTCAGTATCCTCTGTCTCGAATGCAACGGAATAAATGTATGTTTGTGAACCAATTAATGGCTGAAGCAATGATGGAAATGGTGGATGAATCAGAGGTGCAGAGTCGTGCGACACAACAACTGATCAATGTTTTCGAAGACAGTGTAGCAAAGCAGCAAGAACTTGCCCACATGCTTATGGGCGTCATCTGTGCTGAGGTTGCAGATTGTGACGTTGTAGATGGTTAGGTTCTGCTCATTTATTTGCACTGGCATCAATCTTTGATTGCCCAGTGGATGTAATTTCCTGTATTATATGCTGGATGTGCAACATTATTCCCTGTATGCCGTACCTTTGCTTGATCGGTTTTGGTCCTGTGCATAATTGCTCATCGTAATGGGCTTAAATTATCTAATTTGGCCTAAAGACATGAACGAACTTTAGTGGGCCCATTAAGTTAATGGGCCGTTACTAGGCTGAAAGTTAATGGTCGGCCCTCTTACCTCTCGAGTCATTAACAGGCCGACATCGATGCGGGCAACAGGTGGCCCCAATTTATTTCACGGGCCGTTAACAGGTCGTTACTAAGTTTGGGCTACATATGGCCCAACTATACTATAGGCCTTTAGCAGGCCGAAAGAGACAGCGGGCTTGTACTGGACCATGAAGAGCATGGGCCGCTAAGAGGCTGAAAGTCAGGTCGTATTGTAAACGGCCCAACTGTGTTGTGGGCGTTTAGCAGTCCGAAAGAGAAACCGGGCTGGTATTGGACCATGAAGGGCATGGGCCGTTAAAAGGCCAAAACTAAGGTCCGACTACAAATGGCCCAGCTCATTTATGGTCTATTAACAGGCCGAAAGGCACACAGGGCCGGGAATTGGCCCAACACTTAAATGGGTCGCTATAATGCCAAAACTCAGGTCCGACTACAAATGGCCCAACTGATTTATGGGCCGTCAACAGGTTGAAAGCGACACCGGGCCAGAAATTGGCCCAACACTTAAATGGGCCGCTAAAAGGCCGAAACTCAGGTCCGACTACAAATATCCCATCAGATTTATGGGTCGTCAACAGGCTGAAAGACACACCGGGCTGGAAATTAGCCCAACATTTAAATGGGTCGCTAAAAGGCCGAAAGATGTACATCCTAAAAATTGGCCCATCCATTAAATGGGCCGTTAATAGGCCAAAATCTCATCGGGCCGATATTGAGCCCAAATATATAGCGGGCTATTAACGGGCTCGAACTGACGATGGGCTTCAATGGTGTCAAATCTTTAATGGGCCGTTGATGGGCCGAATTGGCACATCTCGTATGGGCCGTAGGCTTAAATGGACCTGACACAAGTAGGCCTTATATGGGTCGGCCCGCTAATTTTTACTGGGGCGGCCTTTTCCACCGGAATGGGCCACTGTTGGGCCGTGCCACGTGTCGACCTATCATAGGCGCCTCTTGTCCAATGAGTGGATGACATCTGTCCCAACGGTGAGGCAACACGTGTTTCCTACGGCCAATGATGATTTTACACATGGAAAATCCCCATTGGTACGGGCTATTAACGGGTTATCAGATCCAAAACCGGACCCAATAGCTTAACGGCGTTGTGTTACGGTGGATGCCACGTGTCGGTCACCCTTGACGAAAGCACTTCTGTGACGCGCGATTTATTGTCATGGAAGTGGACACTTCCGTGATGATAATTTTGGTAATGTCATGGAACACTTCTACGACAGCACAGGTATGACTATCTTGATTCTGTCATAAAATCGTCATGGATGTACATGCATGACAAAAACGCGACCTACTGTGACAAACACGTATCATCACAGAAGTGTTTTTTTTGTAGTGGTGACTGCTTTCACCACTTCATCACCACCGACATCTACACCGTCAGGAACATCTTTATGGGTTCTGGACTCTGGAGCTTCCTTTCATATGTACTCTGATTCTTCAGTGTTGTCTTCTCTTTTCCCTCTTGATTATCCTATTAATGTTCTTACTGCCGATGGCACATCTCTTCCTGTTGCTAGTCATGATATTCTTTCCACTCCATCATTTTCTGTTCCTGGTGTTTCACATGTTCCTCGCCTTATCATGAATCCCTTTTCCGCTGCCCAACTTACTGATTCTGGTTGTCGTGTCATTCTTGATACCGACTCTTACTCCATTCAGGATCATCGCACCAAGGCTTTGCTTGGTGCTGGCCCCCGATGTCGTGAGTCAGAGGGCCATGGGGAGGTTGGCTGGCTTTGTGTAACTTCCGCTGCCACCACTTCTGCCAGCTCTCATGCTCTTGTTGCCTCTTCGTCTGCGTCCTTCCAGCAGTGGCATCATCGTCTTGGTCACATCTATGGCTCTCGCCTGTCATCATTAGTGTGTCAGGGCCTCTTAGGCTCTGTATCCGGAGATGTTTCTTTACATTGTAATGGTTGTAGACTTGGCAAACAGACCCAATTACCTTATCCTACTAGTGAGTCGGTATCTCAACGTCCTTTTGACTTAGTTCATCTGATGTCTCGGGTCCTGCTCCCTTTGATTCAAAAGGTGGTCATCGCTACTATGTTTTGTTTATTGATGATTTCTCTCGCTACACTTGGCTCTACTTCATGAAATCTCATAGCGAGGTTCTCTCTATATGCAAACGATTTGCTGCCATGGTTCACACCCAGTTTTCCACGCCTATTCGTACTTTTCGTGCTGACTCCGCTGGAGAGTATGTCTCCCAACTGTTGCGTGATTTTCTCGCAGGACATGGTACTCTTGCCCAGTTCTCATGTCGTGGTGCTCATGTTCAGAATGGCGTTGCCGAACGCAAGCATCGTCGTCTGCTTGAGACGGCTCGTGCGCTGATGATTGTCGCTTCCCTTCCACCCCACTTTTGGGGTGAGTCTGTTTCTGCATCCGCCTATCTCATCAACATTCAGCCCTCGACTGCTCTACAGGGTGGTATTCCTATGGAATGTCTCATTGGTTGTTCTCCTGACTACTCATCTCTCCGTATGTTTGGATGTGTATGCTATGTCCTTTTTGGCCCGCGAGAATGTACCAAACTGACTGCTCAGTCGGTTGAGTGTGTTTTCCTTGACTACAATGATGAGCACAAGGGCTATCGCTGTTGGGATCCTATTGGTCGTCGCTTGCGCATCGCACGTGATGTGACTTTTGACAAGTCTCGTTCTTACTACCCATGTCCTTCTTCCTCGAGCTTCTCTGTGGACGATATTTCTTTTCTTCTCCTTTCCGATACACCCTGCTATGTGCCACATGTTTCACCTCTTCCTCCGGCACCTCTCATTCACCACCGACACCCTCTTCCCCATCCTCCTCCTCCACCTCTCCACCATCATCTCTAGTTCGTCGCCCTCTCTCACCTTTTCCTCTCCACTATACTCGCCGCCCTCGTACTGAGGATGCTTTCCCTGATGCACCTTCCCCCTCTAGTGCACCTCCACTCATGCCTCCCTCGGTTCATAACCTCCATGCTCGGCCTCACCCCTCGCCTGATCGCTATTCTCCTGATCGGTACGGTCTCTCTGTTATTGTTGAGCCCACTTCCTATCAGACTGTCATAACTCAGCCTGGATGGCAGCTTGTGATGGCCGAAGAGCTTGCTGCCCTTGGGCGCTCTGGCACATGGGATCTGGTTTCCCTCCCTTTCGGTGTTCGTCCCATCACTTGCAAGTGGTCTACAAGATTAAGACTCGCTCTGATGGTTCTCTTGAGTGTTACAAAGCTCGTCTTGTGGCCCGTGGTTTTCAGCAGGAGTAGGGCCGCGATTATGATGAGACATTCGCTCCTGTGGCCTACATGACCACTGTCCGCACTCTCCTTTTTTTGAAAGTAAAACATCCTCTTTATTTATTAGTAATAATGGTTACATCGTCTATAAGAAAATTTACAATATCGTTCAACGGTTCCTCAAACCAATCCCTTGTCTCAGAAAATTTAGCTACTCTAGCAATTTCATGAGCTACTTTATTTGCCTTCCTATTACAATGTTCAAATCTAACTAACGGAAAATCACAAGCCATAAAATAACAATCATCAAACACAGCTGCCACCGCTCCCGCTGTATGTCCTCCATTCTTCATCATGTCAATTAATTCCATATTGTCGGAGTTAACAACAACTCAGTTGCTTCCCGCCTTTTGTGCAAGTAATAAGCCAAAATGTAGTGCCATGGCTTCCGCTGTTAAGACATCTGCACACCAATCCATCTTCCAATTCCCTCCAACAATAAATCTTCCTTTATCATCTCTAAGTACAGCTCCCGCTGTGCATCTAAGCATGTCTTGATCGAAAGAAGCATCGACATTTAATTTCACAAAACCTAGAGGGGGTCTCGTCCATCCCTCTATTCTATTTGTTGCCTTGGAGGATTGGGCAATAACATAGTTTGTTGTTATAGCATGGACTCCCATCAAAATTTGGTATGCATCTTGGGTCTTTCCATGATGGACTAGCTAGCGAATGTCTTTCCCATCATAAATACCAGGTTATTATAGCAATCAGTTCACGAACATTCTGTATGCCCACTGTAGATACCACGTGTTCTGGCATAAGAAGTAGAAATTAGAGTACTGCCTCTCCCGCACGATCGACAACACAAGCTTTTTTAATGGCTTCGTGCAATCCCAGTTTCTTCCACACCTCTTTTGCCTTTTGACACAAAAATAATAAGTGTTTAGTATCTTCATGCCCGTTCGAACATGATGGGCAGGTGGGCGAAACTTTCATATGTCTATTAGCAAGTGTAACACGACATGGGAGGGTTCCATGTAAGGTACGCCAAATAAAGATCTTCACTTTTGCTGGACAAGATAATTTCCAAATCTTGCTCCAAATAGTATTGACACTTGTTCCTCCCATGCCATCTGATTGTTGCAATTTCCTCCCATGTTGTGTTTTCCATTCCTCCAGATAAGTAGGATGAACCGTGAACAGTCCATTCTTTGTAAAACTCCAAGCTATGAAATCCGGCATGTTATACGTGGGGAGGAGGATCGTAAGCACCCTCTGGACATTAATTGGCCACAACATTTGTCTTACCAAATCTTCATCCCAGCAATTATTGATTGGATCTATAAGATCAGCAACTTTTGTTAGAAGCTGCCCTCTTCTAGGAGTGATAATTTTCCTGTCCGCACTCTCCTTGTTGTGGCTTCTGTTCGTCATTGTTCTATCTCTCAACTTGATGTCCAGAACGCCTTTCTCAATGGCGCGTTGCGTGAGGAGGTTTATATGCAACCACCACCGGGGTACTATGCTCCTGATGGTATGGTCTGTAAGCTTAGCCGCTCCCTCTATGGTCTTAAACAGGCCCCTCGCACCTGGTTTGAGCGCTTCGCCTCTGTGGTGACTGCCGCTGGTTTCTTGCCCAGTGATCATGATCCCGCATTATTTGTTCACACGTCTCCTCGTGGTCGGACTCTTCTCCTTCTCTATGTTGATGACATGATCATCACTGGTGACGACTCTGACTACATTGCCTTTGTTAAGGCTCGCATTCGCGCCCAGTTCCTCATGACGGATCTTCGTCCACTTCGCTATTTTCTTGGGATTGAGATCTGCTCGACCTCTGATGGCGTCTACACCTCCCAAGAAAAATATATTCATGATCTTCTTGCTCGCGCTGCTCTCGGTGATGAGCACACAGTGTGACTCCTATGGAGCTCAACATTCAGCTTCGTGCCTCTGATGGTGACCCTCTTCCTAATCCCACTCGCTATCGTCACCTCGTTGGCAGCCTCGTCTATCTTGCTGTTACGCGTCCTGACATCTCCTATCATGTCCACATCCTGAGTCAGTTTGTTTCAGCCCCCACCTCTGTCCACTATAGTCACCTCCTCCGTGTTCTACGATATCTTCATGGCACGATCTCTCAGCGCCTTTTCTTTCCCCGCTCCAGCTCTCTTAAGCTCCAGGCCTACTCTGATGCTATCTGGGCTAGTGATCCCTCTGACCGACGCTTGTTGTCTGCTTACTGTGCCTTTCTCGGTGGCTCTCTTATTGCCTGGAAGACAAAGAAACAGACAGCAGTTTCTCGCTCAAGTACAGAGGCTGAGTTGCGAGACATGGCTATGTTGACGGCTGAGGTGATCTGGTTACGGTGGTTACTTGAGGATTTTGGTGTGTCTGCTACTACCTCGACTCCCTTACCATCAGACAGTACCAGTGCTATTAGTATTGCGCGTGACCCGATGAAGCATGAGCTCACCAAGCACATCGGTGTGGATGCCCACTTTGTGCGTGCTGCTGTGCAGGATCAGACTCTCGCTTTTCACTATGTGCCCTCTGAGTTACAGTTGGCGGACTTCTTCACGAAGGCACATACTCCTTCGTTGGGATCTGGTTTCCCTCCCTTCCGATGTTCATCCCATCACTTGCAAGTGGGTCTACAAGACTAAGACTCGCTCTGATGGTTCTCTTGAGCGTTACAAAGCTCGTCTTGTGGCCCGTGTTTTTCAGCAGGAGCACGACCGCGATTATGATGAGACATTCGCTCATGTGGCCCACATGACCACTGTCCACACTCTTCTTTTTGTGGCTTCTGGTCGTTATTGGTCTATCTCTCAACTTGATGTCCACAACGCCTTTCTCAATGATGAGTTGCGTGAGGAGGTTTATATGCAGCCACCACCGGGGTACTATGCTCCTGATGGTATGGTCTGTAGTCTTCGCCGCTCCCTCTATGGTCTTAAAAAGGCCTCTCGCGCCTGGTTTGAGTGCTTCGCCTCTGTGGTTACTGCCGCTGGTTTCTTGTCCAGTGATCATGATCCCGTGTTGTTTGTTCACACATCTTCTCGTGGTTGGATTCTTCTCTTTCTCTATGTTAATGATATGATCATCACTGGTGACGACTCTGACTACGTTGCCTTTGTTAAGGCTCTCCACACAGGTATATGTAATGGCCTTTGGCCCTTAGTGAATACTAGTTGCTCATTATCCAAACTTGCAAACTATACTGTTTGAAGTACAATAAAGGCAATTCTGCATTACTAAATACTCCCTCCGTCCCAAAATAAGTTTCTCGAGGGAGTATAATTCATGTACTATTGCCTACTAGCATTATTACTCATTTTTTTCCCTGAAATTAGTTTTGTGATTGTAAATTTTGTAGAACTGCATCTGGCTAAACTTATCACCAGTAAAGAAATGACCAATAAGCTATATCAGCAACATGGCTTCACTAGTAGAAAAAGGGTCAAACGTGAAGCACATTAGTGTCGGTTTGTATTTGAGCCGGCACTAATGTATACATTAGTGCCGGTTCCAACGGCTAGCCGGGCCGCTTTCATTAGTACCGGTTCATGGCGAACCTTTAGCACCGGTTCGTGCCACGAACCGGTACTAATGAGAGTGGTGGCAGGATGTTGTCAGAATGGGGCCCCTCCAGCCCCTTTAGTACCGGTTCTTGGCACCAACCGGTACTAAAGGTCGTCCTACATAAACCCTTCGTCCACCCAAGCTCGCTCTGTTCTTCCCCTTTCCCCTCTCCTCTCTGTTCTTCCCCTCTTCCTCTCGATCTCATCACACATTTTGCCCAAAATTTGTCAAGATTTGAAGGCCCCCATCCATTCAAATGATCACAAAGGTTAGCAACTTTGTCCTTTCATCTCTCATTGCTAGATTAGCTCTTGCAATGCTTTATATAGTGATTAATTTGTGAGTTTAGTAATTTGGGAGGATATATATATATATATGTGTGCTAGTATTTGATTTATATGCAATTTGAGGTCAAAAATAACACTTAGTTTGCATATGTAGGTGTGGTTTACTTAGTGCCTTCTAAATCTCCATCGTAGCCACCGTCGATCGCCCGCACCGTCCCGTCGCCGGCACCACCTTGTGGTGAGCCTCTTGTTCATGAAATTTTATATAAAAATTGATGTTTGTGTGATTTGGATATATAGTTACTCGTATAATTATCTTACCCGTACGTTGTTTGTTATACATATAGTGCCATGGTTTTGATATCCGTCCCCGTCGGCCCTAGTCCTTGTTATGATTCGAATGTGGTATGTATATTCTCTTTTAAAACTAGTTGCATTTTGTGTTTATGACAAATTATGCCCATCAAGTTGACATAGAAATTTTTTCTAGGAGGTATGTGAACTGGAAATTCCAACCGACCCTATTGCCGAGAGGTTAAATTTAGTTGAAAGAGAAAACGAGTACATGAAAGAAAAGTTGAAAAGAATTGAGGGGGAGAAGATGGAATTGGAGTTGCATGTTGCCGATGTCGTCGATGATCACAAGATCAAGATGGAGAAAATGCGCTTGAATATTAGAAAGATTAGAAAATATGCCATCGATAGTGAGGCTTGGTATCATTATGTTGTTGGATCCATTGTTACCTTAGTTGCGATGTTGATCGTATTTGTTGTTGCATTTAAATGCTTTAGCTAGAGAGTTATTTGTTTGTTGCATTTAAGTGTTGTATGAACTTTATGTATGAACTTGTATTAATTTGGTCTATTCGGTGTTTTGTAATGAAGATGAGCCGGCAATGGATGTACGATGACCGATGCTCTCCCCAGTTTGTTGAGGGCGTGCATACTTTTCTGCTTGCGGCTGAGGCAAACAAGCGGGCGGATGGTTTTATGCCTTGTCCATGTGCTCGTTGTAAGAATGGTAACAATTACTCTACGTCAAGAACCATTCACGTCCACCTGTTTAAGTCCGGTTTCATGCCCCATTATAATGTTTGGACCAAGCACGGAGAAAGAGGGGTTATGATGGAAGACAATGAAGAAGAAGAGGACGATGATAGCTATCCTGGCCATGGGTTCCCTGAATACGATGATACAACAATGGGGGAAGAAGCTGAGCCGGTAATGCGGGAAGAAGCTGAAGAAGAGGCATCAGATGAGCCCGTTGATGATCTAGGTCGGGCCATTGCCGATGCAAAGAGAAACTGTGCAAGTGATTTGGAGAAGAAGAAGTTGCAGCGCATGTTAGAGGATCACAAAAAATTGTTGTACCCAAATTGCGTAGGTGACAAGAAAAAGTTGGGCACCACACTGGAATTGCTGCAATGGAAGGCAGAGAATGGTGTATCTGACAAGGGATTTGGAAAGTTGCTGGTAATGATAAAGGATATGCTTCCAAAGGGCAACGAATTGCCCGAGAGTACGTACGAAGCAAAGAAGGTTGTCTGGCCTCTAGGGTTAGAGGTGCAGAAGATACATGCATGCTCTAATGATTGCATCCTCTACCGCAGTGAGTACGAGGATTTGAATGCTTGCCCGGTATATGGTGCATTGCGCTATAAGATCAGCTGCGATGACCCTGGTGATGTCGAGGGCCGGCGCCCCAGGAAGAAGATTCCTGCCAAGGTGATGTGGTATGCTCCTATAATACCACGGTTGAAACATTTGTTCCAAAACAAAGAGCATGCCAAGGCGATGCGATGGCACAGAGAAGACCGTAAGAAAGACGGAAAGTTGAGAGTACCCGCTGACGGGTCGGAGTGGAGAAAAATCGAAAGAAAGTATGGGAAGGAGTTTGCAGATGACGCAAGGAGCGTATGGTTTGGTCTAAGCGCAGATGGCATTAATCCTTTTGGGGAACAGAGCAGCAACCATAGCACCTGGCCTGTGACTCTATGTTTGTATAACCTTCCTCCTTGGTTGTGCATGAAGCGGAAGTTCATTATGATGCCAGTGCTCATCCAAGGCCCTAAGCAACCCGGCAACGACATTGATGTGTACCTAAGGCCATTAGTTGAAGAACTCTTACAACTGTGGAATGGAACAGGTGTACGTGCGTGGGATGAGCACATGGGGGAATAATTTGACCTAAAGGCGTTGTTGTTCGTGACCATCAATGATTGGCCTTGTAAGTGCATCTAGTGCCACCCCTAGTTGGTTTTGGAGTATTGACGACAAACCTAGTTGAGGGACTAATGTGTTTGTGAGAATTGCAGGATAACACAGGTAGAAGTCCCTCATTGATTCGGTTTAGCTACCAGAGATGACCCCCAAAAATGTACGAAGACATTGAAGACAATGGTGGTTCATGAAGACATTCATGTCGAAGACAATGACATATGAAGACTCCCCATGAAGCCTTTGGAACTCGAAGACTTAGATCCTTCGTAGTTTCACTTTATTCATGTTGTGTCATAGGAACCACCGTACTGTTAAGTGGGGTCCAAGAGAACCAGTCAGGATGACTGAAGTGATGCCTAATTCAAATCCTATGTCTTCGAGTGAAGACAATGAGAGAAAATCTTGTCCAGAGTCAGACAAGTCAGCTTTACTTGCAGCCCAAGTAAAGTTGCCGTGAGAGTTCAAAATCCGACCGTTAGTACACGTGTTAGTTCCTTAGTGACCCAGGGTCATTTCGAACAAATCAGGTCAGGGTTGCCAAGTGGCTATAAATAGTCCACCCCCACAACCATAAATGGTTGGCTACTCAGATTTCAGTACACGGCTTTTGTCGTTTGAGAGCAACCCACCTCGAAGCCTTTGAGAGAAAATCCCTAGCGAGGAGAAAAGCCCTAACCACCCAGAGCCAGAGTAAATTGGGCATCACTTAAGTCTTCTTGTCTGTGTGATCTGAAGACTTATTACACTTGAGGACTGTGCATCCTCCAGACGGTTAGGCGTCGCGTTCTGAGCATCCAAGAGTAATTGTGGATTGCTGGTGAACGAAGTCTGTGAAGGTTTGGGAGTCTACCTTGAAGACTTACCTGAGTGATTGGGCGAGGTCTGTGTGACCTTAGCTCAAGGAGAATACGGTGAGGACTGGGTGTCTTGGACTAAGTGTCCTTGACTGGGTGTCCGGGACTGTGTGTCCTTTGGTTTGAATACCTAGCCGCTCCAACCAGACGTACAGTTGTCACAGCAACTGGAACTGGTCCAACAAATCATTGTCTTCAACGTGTCACTGGTTTCATCTTCACTTCCCTTCAACTTACTGTTATTCATTGTGAAGCCATTGCATGCTCGCTCTATCTTTTGTCTTCACAACTTAACTGTATGATTTGATTGGCTTCATAACTTCTTCCTACCTGATCCTAATTACACTGAAGCTATTGTTACTGTGCTTTCACTCCATTGAATACTTGATCTTAGCTTGCTTGTGTAATCTAACTTCCGCTGCATAGTGATAGGCATATCTTCTCTGTTTGTCTTCATAACTTCCACGTTTTGAAGACTTTCATAAAAATCGCCTATTCACCCCCCCCCTCTAGTCGATATAACGCACTTTCAATTGGTATCAGAGCAAGGTGCTCCCTTGTTCTGTGTGATTCGGTTTAACCACCTGGAGTTTTAGCTATGTCGACTGCAGGGATAATCAAAGTCTCCGCTGCGTGCCCCGTCTTCGATGGAACTGAATATCCCTACTGGAAGAATAAGATGTGCATGCATCTTGAAGCCATTGACGTCGACCTATGGTATGTCGTCGAGAACAGCGTTCCCAAGGCTGGAGAAGGTGTCACTGCTGCTGATGTCAAGAAGTTCACTCAACTGGACTCTACTGCCAAGAATATTATCTGTGGTCATCTGACCAAGGGACAGTACGGCCGTGTGAGTGCCTTGAAGACATCCAAGCTGGTCTGGGACTGGCTCTCAAAGGTCAATGAAGGCATCTCAACCCAGAGAGATCAGAGAATCAGTGTTCTTCGCAACCTCTTCAACCGCTTCAAGCGAAATGACAATGAGAATGTCCAGCACACATTTGACCGGCTCACTGACATCACAAATGAGCTTCAAGCCCTCGGCGCCACTGAGATCACCAAACATGAAATCGTCAAGACGCTGCTGAGATCACTTGACAGTTCATTTGACATCCTAGCCCTGATGATTCAAGAACGTCCTGATTTCAAGACACTCGATCCATCTGACATACTTGAGAGGCTCAACACACATGAGTTTCAGCTTTCTGAGAAAAGAGATATCTACGGTCCAAACTATGGGCGAACTCGTGCCCTGAAGGCAAAAGCTGTGTCATCATCTAAAGAAGAATCTGACAGCAGTTCTGATGATCCTGAAGACATTGGAAGAGAACTTGCGATGCTAGTAAAGAAGTTCCAGAAATTCACCAAGAAGAAAGTCTTCAGAAAGTCTTCACGATCAAGCTCAAGGAATGATGAAGCTTCTGCTCATGACTACAAGAAGAAAACATGCCACAAGTGCAAGAAATCTGGACACTTTATCTCTGAGTGTCCACAGTGGGACAATGAGAGCAGAAGGAAGAAGAAGAGCAAAGAATATGACTCTGACGATAAGAAGAAGAAGAAGAAATACTCAAAATCTTCTTCCAAGTCTTCTTCAAAGCCTTCATCACACAAAAAGAGCTCATCTGGCAAGGCACGTGCGTTTGTTGGCAAGGAAATGGATTCTGAGGAGGAGTCTGCATCTGAGGAGGCAGAGGTGGAGTCTGAGGAGGAATCTGATTCTGGCATTGCGAGTCTGGCTACTGCCTATGTTGCCAAGTCCATCTTCAACACTGAAGACAATGACTTCATCACCAGCACTGACGCTAATGACGAGGACGACTCCACTCCTACCTACTGCTTCATGGCCCGTGGTGCCAAGGTAACCAAACGCACTACTCACTATCAAACATCCAGTGACGATGACTCTGATTGTGATTCGAAACCCAGCTACAAAACTCTTGCTAAAATTGCAACTAAACAACAAAAGGATATGGAACATATTCAAAAGTTGTTAGAAAGAAGAGATGATCTGTTGGGTGCTGAAATGACTCGGTCTAAATCCTTAATTGAAGACATAAAAAATCTTCACGTTAAGTATCAGGAACTTGAAGATCGTCTTGAGACTCTCTCAACTACTCATGAAAAGCTTTCGTACAATTATCTTCAAAGGAAGCAAGATCTTGAGAAGTTGAGAGCGGATCATGAAGATCTTCAAAAAGAAAACGAGTCACTTCGAGCCGAACAGATCAGTTCCGCTCGAGAAGGATTTGAACCACCATGCCTTAAATGCATTGAGCGTGATAATGCTGCTTCTGTTGCTGAATGTTCCACTGCTACTGCTGTTGCAATATCTTCAACTGTTGAAGTGGTAACTAACCCCTCTACTGAGGATACCACTGCTATTGCTGATGAAAATGCTAGGTTGAAGACATTGCTTGAAACAGGGATGTACAAAAGTCTCAAAGGGCATCAGACATTATGTGATGTCCTCAAGAAGCAGATTCTGAACCGAAACCCTAGGAAGGAGGGTGTTGGGTTCACAAGGAAAATAAATGCAGATGGCTCTTACTGGAAACCTGAGCAGTACCCCAAAACCACATGGGTTGCTGCAAAGGAATCCTCAGCAGATCCATCCAATCTGTCTGGCTTCACTTGTGCCAACCCCATTATTATTGATGAATCCTTTGATGCAAACTATAAACTGTTTAAGAATCAGAATGGTGAAGTGTTTGCCAGATACATTGGTACTAACTGCAGGAATGGATCGCCTATGAAGAGGATCTGGGTTCCAAAAACGTGTCTGGAAAATCTTCTTGTGAATGTCTTCATGACACCTCACATGAAGAAGACAAACCCCAGACCAAAGGCTTCATACGGTCCAAAGGCTTCATACAGACAGAGGACTCACCTGAGTCACACTAACGCAAATGTTTTGCAGGGAAACCATACTCAGGCGTATGAATATGAGAGCGGTTCGTCAAACCGTCATGTTCATATGACCAAGAACTACTCTGCCTATTCTTATGAGTACTATTGTCCTCCTGCTAGACTATTTGCTAGGGCTCCAAAGCCAAAATTCTCAGATGCTGCACTTAGACTTATTGCTTCTAAACCACCCTTGAAGATGTGGGTGGTTAAGAAAGCTTAACTCTCTTTTGCAGGGAAAGGTCTCCAGCTCAAAACCAAAATCTTCTGATGCTATTGCTGGGGACCTTAAAAAACTTGTCGGGCGCAAGATCAAATGCCCAAATGGCATCACTATGTATTTCATATCTGAATCGCATGCTACTCTCCCCGCTTGTCCTAACCTGGATCTCAGTTTTCATAATCCACTGGTTCGTCAAATGTTCTTGCTTCACAACACTCTTGGTGAAGCCTATCCCCCTAACTACACTGTAGGGTACGACACCAGTGACTTCGGAGTCTTCAGTTTGGATTATTGACAGCGGGTGTACAAATCACATGACTGGCAAAAGAAGTCTCTTTATGGACTCAACCTTACGTCCATCTGACAAGAGCCACATCACATTCGTTGACACTGGTAAAAGTAAGGTACTGGGTCTAGGTAGAGTTGCAATCTCAAAGGATCAACACATGGATAAAGTCATGTTTGTTGAATCCCTTGGCTTCAACTTAATGTCTGTTTCAATGCTTTGCGATTTAAACATGATTGTAATCTTTGGAAAATATCGTTGTCTAGTACTAATGGAATCTGACAAGTCTCTAGGGTTTGAAGGGTATCGAAAAGATGATTTGTACGTGGTAGATTTCTCAGCAGGGCCACAGCTTGCAGTTTGTCTTCTCGCAAAGGCTTCAGAATGCTGGCTTTGGCATCGAAGACTTGGGCATGCTGGCATGAGGAACCTCCACACCCTTGCGAAGAAGAAGCATGTCATAGGCATCGAGGGCGTCAAGTTCAAGAAAGATCACTTATGCGGTGCCTGTGAAGCTGGGAAGATGACAAGGGCAAAACATCCTTCGAGGACAATCATGACCACTACTCAACCCTTCGAACTGCTTCATATGGATCTCTTCGGTCCCACTCACTACTCAACTTTTAACACTACTGCTTGCCTCTATGGCTTCGTTATTGTTGATGATTATTCTAGATATACGTGGGTGCACATAATCCTTTACAAGACTGAAGTGCAGGACGTCTTCAGACGCTTCGCCAATCGAGCTATGAACAATTATGGCGCCGAGATAAAGCACATCAGAAGTGACAATGGCACAGAATTCAAGAACACTGGCCTTGACACATATCTTGATACATTGGGCATCACTCATGAATTCTCAGCTCCATACACGCCACAACAGAATGGCATCGTCGAACGCAAGAACAGAACACTCATTGAGATGGCCAGAACAATGTTAGATGAGTACAAGACACCAAGAAAATTCTGGACTGAAGCCATTGACACTGCATGCCATACTATCAACCGTGTATATCTTCACAAGCTGCTGAACAAGACACCTTATGAACTCCTAACTGGCAAGAAGCCAAACGTCAGTTACTTCAGAGTATTTGGTGCAAGATGCTGGATCAAGGACCCACACCATACCTCTAAGTTTGCACCAAAAGCACATGAGGGCTTCATGCTTGGATATGGAAAGGATTCGCACTCCTACAGAGTCTTCAATCTCTTTCACTACAAAGTGGTTGAAACAGTGGATGTGCGGTTTGATGAAACCAATGGATCTCAAAGAGAGCAACTGCCAAATGTGCTAGATGAAGTTCCAGCTAGTGAAGCAATCAAGCTAATGGGAACTGGAGAAATTATACCTTCTGAAGCTCGTCCTGAAGAAGAACTTATCATCTCAGCACCTGATCCACATGAAGACAATACTCAGCCCGAAGACATACCTCCCCATGATAACGTAGATCAGCAAGAGCAAAGTCTTCGACCCCTACATCCTCGTGTTGCCAATGAAGTGCAGATTGACAGAATGATTGATAGCATCAATGCACCTGGTCCACTGACTCGTTCAAGGGAAACTCAACTGGCAAATTTCTGTGGGCACTTCGCGTTTGTCTCAATTTCAGAACCCAAGAAAGTTGAAGAAGCCTTTATGGAACCTGAATGGATTCAAGCTATGCAAGAAGAGCTTCAACAATTTGAGCTGAATAATGTATGGGAGTTGGTTAAGCGTCCTGATCCACGGAAGCATAACATAATAGGCACCAAATGGATATACCGCAACAAGCAAGATGAGCATGGCCAAGTCGTCAGAAACAAGGCTCGTCTCGTTGCTCAGGGATATACTCAAGTGGAAGGCATTGACTTCGATGAAACATTTGCTCCTGTAGCCAGACTTGAAGCCATTCGTATACTGCTGGCCTATGCAAATCATCACAACATCTTCATATCTCAAGAGAAATATCTCAAAGACTGCCTGAAGAAGTTCGGTATGCAAGACTGCAAAGGCTTCACAACACCAATGCCAGCCAAACATCATCTGGGTCCTGACGACAATGGTAAAGAGTTCGATCAAAAGGTATACCGCTCCATGATTGGTTCTTTGCTTTATTTATGTGCATCTAGGCCAGATATAATGCTTAGTGTTTGCATGTGTGCTTGGTTTCAAGCGGCACCAAAGGAGTCGCATCACTTAGCAGTGAAGCGAATTCTTCGATATTTGGCTCACACACCAACTCTGGGATTGTGGTATCCAAAGGGCTCAGAGTTTGATCTGGTTGGATTCTCGGATGCTGATTACGCTGGTGACAAGGTTGATCGGAAGTCCACATCAGGCACATGTCACTTTCTGGGCCGATCTCTTGTCTGTTGGTCTTCAAAGAAGCAGAACTGTGTATCTCTCTCCACTGCTGAATCTGAATACATTGCTGCTGGATCCTGCTGTGCTCAGCTTCTATGGATGAAGCAAACCCTCAGGATTATGGCATTCATCTGAAGCAAGTGCCACTTTACTGCGACAACGAAAGCGCCATCAAGATCGCCAACAACCCAGTGCAGCACTCGAAGACAAAGCACATTGAAATTCGTCATCATTTTCTCAGAGATCATGTGGCAAAGGAAGATATTGATATCATACACGTCAACACTGAAGAGCAATTGGCAGATATCTTCACCAAGCCCTTGGATGAGAAGAGATTTTGCAAGTTACGGTGTGAGCTAAATATCTTGGAATCCTCAAATGTCCTGTGATCAGGCACACATCCTAACACTTATGCATATTGACGACTTAGGTGTGCAACACACGAAGTAACGTATATCTTCAATCAATGAAGACATACACTCTAAGTGTGAATACATTAATGCGGAAATAGACTTCGGAGCGCCACGATAATTGTGCGCCATGTCTGGGTCTAATACTTCCTATACGGTGGGTAACGCCACCACCAAACGTTCTATTTGAAGTGTTTCACTCATGGCGTTACCTCGCAATGTCTTCACATTTGGTTTGGCTTCAATCTCAACATGTCTTCATGATTATCTTCACTATGTTGATTACATATGCACTGGTGTTCTGTCCTCTACAACATTCACTTATAGCTATGTCTTCTTGTTTGAATTTTTTGAACAAAGTGAATGTGATCGGACCCTAACCTCTCCATGCTTCCTACCTCAAACTCTATCTCTCCAAGTCGTATGCATTCTATTGAAACTGTCGAATGTCTTCACTGCACCCTAGTCAGCTGAAGACAAAGAGACAAACTTTAAAACCGTTTTCAATGCTCCGGAGAAGTAGGAACGACCGCCCGACAGTCCAGGCGTGCGTGGGATGTGGAACTGCCCCCGAGATTCCGCATGATGGCCACGTGCTGTTCAGATGCGAACCGCCAGGGGCACCTGAGTAATAGCGCAGTGCCGCTTCTATCCCTATAAGTACACGATTCACTGCGGTCACTATTTCTTCTTCCACCCTCGCCCGCACGAACCCTAGCGCCACCGCTAGCCCTAGACGACGCCGGCGACGAAGCGCTTCACTGCCGCGACCTCTTCGACGCCGTTTTCACGCCGACCGCGGACCTCAACCTTTCCGCCGTCGCCGTAGGTGTCTTCCGTCGCCAAGTTAGGGCACGGAGGATCGAACTGCTCGGCCTCAAATCCCACTTCGTCTAGCAGTTCCAAGTGTGGTAATTAAAACCCTTTTTTACAGCCTCTTTTGATCCTATAGTTCAGTCATTCTCTTCCATAAGAAGTTTACTGCTATCACAAGTTACATCTCTCTCAGTCTGCATCTCATAAACTGCCTAGAATCTTCACTTGTGCATCCTGAAGTAGTTAGATTCCTCACTTGTACTTATCTGAGGATTCGTACAAATCTGGAACCAACTTCTTTTCTCTAAGTGAATGTCTTCGCATGATGAGGTCAATGTCTTCTAAACTGATTTATCTTCAAAATCTTCTGAGAATGCATATGACCTCTTCCCCTTCCCTCGCACCTCAATGCTGTCACAGGTACATGTCCGTGGGAGAATCTTTTGGTTCTCATAGTCTGCATTCATTTGCAGAGTTCCTACAGCGTCACATCAATTCACCCGAAGCAAGTTCCTGTTGGTCAAGCAAAAGGAAGCCTTTGAAGCCTTTGAATCTTTTGAAGCCTTCCAAGTTAAGGTTCATGGCATCCCAGAAACAATCAAGGAAGGGAGGCAGACAGAGACGTGGTGACACATCTAAAGATCTGCCTGAAGATTTGGCAGAAATGTACCATACAGATCCCGAAGAGAGCTATGGTCAGCGCAAGACACGAATCCAATGGATTCGAAGATATTGGGCAGAGCAGTGGTTTCACTATCGCTTTGTCACCAAGGAATACGCAGAGAAGTACGCCATCAAGAGGCCATGGGGCGATGCCTTGTACAAGAATCTCGTACCCCGAACCAGAGACGAAGCCATTGCTCAAGGCTTCTTTCCATGCATGGTCAGGGGACAACAGCCAGCTGATGCACATCCATCATCCCTTCTCTGGTGTCGGGATGACACTCTGTTCAAGCGCAACTTTCAATTTGCCCGGAAATCTGCGACGCAAAACAAGAAGGAGTTCGGGTTGGACTTCAACCCTGGTCCCTCCAAACCAAGGGCAGATGGCACACGCGACGCTAATCCCAATGTCATCGGGCCATTTGCCAATCTCGAAGGCCTCATCACTCACATTATAGTCCAAGGGACTGCCGTGAACGACCCTCCAGCAGACACTGAGTCTGATGATGCTCCTGCTGTCCCGGAGCCAAAGCAGATGAAGAAGAAGCCAAAAGCTTCCAAGCCAGCCGCTTCTCCCAAGATCTCCAGAGTGAAGCCATTGGCAACTGCACCTCCTGAAGCCAGTGTGCAGTCAGAAGGCTTATCTAGAGTCTCCAAGCCCCAAGAAGCCAAGAAGTCTCATCCAGACACAGGGAAAGAGCTCACCGCTGCTGCTATTTTGCGCTGCGAAGCCATTTATCTTTCAAGCGATGAAGATCTTGGAGATGATGCCCTTGAGCAGCTCATCAAGAGCAAGGAGGAGGCTGAAATCTTCAACAATCTGCCTCTGTTTGATGTCACCATCATCCACAAGTTCATTGATGAATGGTTTGACTCCCCAGACATCAGCTTCGATGACCTGCAGCTGCCCATAGGCCTCAGTGTTATCTTTCAAGGAGCAATTGCTTCAGAACTTGCAATTGCCCAGCGCATCGTGGAGCTGAAGCAGAAGATAGACTTTGAAAAGGCTCAGTTCAAGCAGAACATGGCCACGCTCAGCATCCAGGAAATCAAAGACTTCAAGGTCATGCTGCACGAGTTGAAGGAAAACTTTATGCAGAAACGTGCAGCGGCTCAGGGTTCACGCGAGCGCATGAAGAAGTCAGTTGTTCTCTGTGTGCAGGCCTACAATGAGGCCGAGAAGCGAAAGTCACTTGGGCGCCCCGGCATCGACCCCAAGATGGCCGCTAAGAAGAAGAAGACGCCCACCATGGCTAAAGAAGAGGCCCCACGCCAAGAAGCTGTTCCAACTGTCTTCCCAACCGCCAAGCCTAGCTCGAAGCCAAAGCGCTCCACTGCTTCCGAGCTCAAGAAGACAAGGACAGCTGAAGCTGAAGCGAGAAAGAGAAAACACTCTGAAGCCTCTCCTTCTGACCCCAGCACCAAGAAGCGCAAGACGAAGAAATCTCGGGCTGCTCCCATAGAGCCCTTGATAGTTGAACCCCTCTCCGTCCGCTATCCCAACGAAGATCGTCAACTGACAGTGCATGAGCCTGCTCCCACAGAGGCTCCGCAAGTTGAAGACATTCCAGCAGCCGACCCCATCGCTGCTGAAGACATTGGTCACCAAGACAATGTGCAAGATGATGCAGCCCTTCCTCGGCTAGAGACAAGCGAATTGCTCAGCATTGGTCGTCCCTTGACGCCAATCACACAAGATGCATCATGGGCAGATCGCCCACAGGAGGAAGAGGATGAGCCCCAGACCACTGCAACTCCACCAGCGTCGCCTGCATTCCGTAGGCTTCGCAAAGGTCCAAGGGCTCAAGCTGCTGACGACATTCCGGCTGCATCAGCCGAAGACAATGAAGAAGCACCACAGGAACCCCAAGCTCCAACTCCACTACCCCAACAAGAGGCCGTTCTCCAGGAGAACGTGCCTGAGTCTGTTCCTCTCACTACACGTGCTGAGGATGAAAACATTGAGGCTGCCACACACAATGCTGAAGACAATGTGAAGCCCTCTCCAACAATAGCTTCAGAACATACTGAAGCTGCTGTCCCTGAACCTTCTGCACCAGAGTCTGCTGCCGGTCCGCAATTCAACTATCACATTGCGCACAGGCCCCAGGTTCAGAAGCCAATTCCAAGACTACCAAGGTTCCCAGGTCCTGCATCAGCTCCTGGCTCCTTCAATATCAACAGCTTCAGGGCAGACAATACTTTCTTCAACCGCTCCAAGAATCCTTACTCAAGGGAACGGATCGCATCAGATAGGTTCTGGAGCCATCAACAGCGCAGCTACTATTCATGCATCCTCTACAACCAAGGCCGCATCTTTCCCCACCAGCGCCTTGAGGTTGAAGCTGTTGCTGGTCTGCCTGGTTTGGAAGAAGCCATTGATTGCTTCAAGCAAGTGGGTCTACTGCCGTTCATCACTGACGAAGAGCATTGGAACGAAGAGCTTATGCTTCAATTCTATGCTACTCTGCATATCAAAGGCTACAACCGCGATCCGAAGACATGGGTCCTGGAGTGGATGACAGGAAATGTCCTTCATGAAGCCAAAGCTTTCAACATCATTGAGCTTACCGGCCTTCCCACTCCTGGCGAATTCTTTGAAGAAGGATGCCAACTCCATGCTGAAGCAATTGAGAGCATATTTCAGCGTCCAGAACCAAATATGAGTCAGATGCTCTCAATGATGAAGCCATTGGCACATAATGCACCCTATCCAACTGAGTTCTTCATTGAAGACTTAGAGTACCTGCCCAGAACCATATATCATATCATCAGGCGGACTCTCTGGCCCATTAAAGGACACTCCCGGTATGCCAAGGTTGAAGGTGCCATGAAGACACTCATCTTCTGTATTATGCATGGCAAATGCTTCAACGCACAGGATCTCTTCATCCGTCAACTTGCTGCGTCTGGCTCAGATCTCTTCGGTCTGAAGATTTATGCTCCTTGGGTTATGAGGCTGATCAAGCTTCATTCTGCGATCTCCTATCAGCCCTCAGCCCGCAACCACAGGATCTTCTTACCAGATGTGAACACCTCAGCTGAAGCTATTTATCCTGAGCCTACCAAACAGCCACTAAATCTTCAGAATGCAGAACACCAAAGCTTCACTCAAAATGTTGAAGGTGTTGAAGCCATTTCCAGAGTCTATCCAATGGCTGGTACCACACGTGCCCCTGCATCCACTGAAGCCACTGACAGCGAAGCTGCACAGAGACCCAAGAAACGCGCTCGTACCCTCACTGATCATGAACTTCTTGTGGCTCTGCATCAAAAGCAAGAAAGGCATCACGACTGGCTCAAGAGGCAGATGGGCAACATCATGAAAGACATCAATCGCATCAGAAATCTGGCAACCAAGAATGCATTCGTCGCACACGAAACCTGTCGCCGCACTTGGAAAGGCCTCACAATGATGTGCCCAGAAGCTGATCTTCACGAGGATGGCTTCAAAGAGCATTTCAAGTTTGATACCACACCTCCCAGAAGAGCTGTGGTGCGAAGCACACCATCTCTTGAAGATTCGAATTTCTCTTCTTCTGCTGCCACAGTATCTGCCAGGATCATTGAAGAAGAAGACGACGCTACATCACCACCAATGTCTTCAGCGCGCGTCATCACTGCACCAAGCTCGCCTGCACCACCAAACGCATCCACCGACCCTGCTGCGCCTGGGAACGCATAGAAAACTCTATGTCTTCAAACCTTTTTGGTCATCACTGACAAAAGGGGGAGAAGCATATGATGTTTATAGTCTTCAAGCGGGTCAATAATATGGGCGGGTGCTTTATATTTTGCATTTTGCTTCGTGATTACAACTCTCGTTTTGCTACATTTGGTTCTTTGAGTTGTAAGCACTTAAACTTGATGGTCGTCTGCTACTGTGTTTTTGCGAAGATAAATTCCGCATGTACGACGATAATTTCCGCACTCTTATCATTTCGCAGACGTCCATTTTCCATTATGCATGTCATTATCTTCATATATCTTTACGTGCATAATGGATTGTCATCATAAGTTGAAGTGGATTCCCACAAATACAACCTGCTATGTGCATTTGCAGTCCAAAAGCAAATCACTTATATGCACATCTTCAGGGGGAGCCCTTGCAGCTTATGAAGACAATTCCTTTACAATTTCGCAAATTATATTCCCCGTTGAAAACTTCAACTAGTTTGTCATCAATCACCAAAAAGGGGGAGATTGTAAGTGCATCTAGTGCCACCCCTAGTTGGTTTTGGAGTATTGACGACAAACCTAGTTGAGGGACTAATGTGTTTGTGAGAATTGCAGGATAACACAGGTAGAAGTCCCTCATTGATTCGGTTTAGCTACCAGAGATGACCCCCAAAAATGTACGAAGACATTGAAGACAATGGTGGTTCATGAAGACATTCATGTCGAAGACAATGACATATGAAGACTCCCCATGAAGCCTTTGGAACTCGAAGACTTAGATCCTTCGTAGTTTCACTTTATTCATGTTGTGTCATAGGAACCACCGTACTGTTAAGTGGGGTCCAAGAGAACCAGTCAGGATGACTGAAGTGATGCCTAATTCAAATCCTATGTCGTCGAGTGAAGACAATGAGAGAAAATCTTGTCCAGAGTCAGACAAGTCAGCTTTACTTGCAGCCCAAGTAAAGTTGCCGTGAGAGTTCAAAATCCGACCGTTAGTACACGTGTCAGTTCCTTAGTGACCCAGGGTCATTTCGGACAAATCAGGTCAGGATTTCCAAGTGGCTATAAATAGTCCACCCCCACAACCATAAACGGTTGGCTGCTCAGATTTCAGTACACGGCTTTTGTCGTTTGAGAGCAACCCACCTCGAAGCCTTTGAGAGAAAATCCCTAGCGAGGAGAAAAGCCCTAACCACCCAGAGCCAGAGTAAATTGGGCATCACTTAAGTCTTCTTGTCTGTGTGATCTGAAGACTTATTACACTTGAGGACTGTGCATCCTCCAGACGGTTAGGCATCGCGTTCTGAGCATCCAAGAGTAATTGTGGATTGCTGGTGAACGAAGTCTGTGAAGGTTTGGGAGTCTACCTTGAAGACTTACCTGAGTGATTGGGCGAGGTCTGTGTGACCTTAGCTCAAGGAGAATACGGTGAGGACTGGGTGTCTTGGACTAAGTGTCCTTGACTGGGTGTCCGGGACTGTGTGTCCTTTGGTTTGAATACCTAGCCGCTCCAACCAGACGTACAGTTGTCACAGCAACTGGAACTGGTCCAAAAAATCATTGTCTTCAACATGTCACTGGTTTCATCTTCACTTCCCTTCAACTTACTGTTATTCATTGTGAAGCCATTGCATGCTCGCTCTATCTTTTGTCTTCACAACTTAACTGTATGATTTGATTGGCTTCATAACTTCTTCCTACCTGATCCTAATTACACTGAAGCTATTGTTACTGTGCTTTCACTCCATTGAATACTTGATCTTAGCTTGCTTGTGTAATCTAACTTCCGCTGCATAGTGATAGGCATATCTTCTCTGTTTGTCTTCATAACTTCCACGTTTTGAAGACTTTCATAAAAATCGCCTATTCACCCCCCCCCCCTCTAGTCGATATAACGCACTTTCAATTGGTATCAGAGCAAGGTGCTCCCTTGTTCTGTGTGATTCGGTTTAACCACCTGGAGTTTTAGCTATGTCGACTGCAGGGATAATCAAAGTCTCTGCTGCGTGCCCCGTCTTCGATGGAACTGAATATCCCTACTGGA
The DNA here is from genome assembly GCF_018294505.1 of Triticum aestivum. NCBI lineage: Eukaryota > Viridiplantae > Streptophyta > Magnoliopsida > Poales > Poaceae > Triticum > Triticum aestivum. Next base: position 35,103,411 of record NC_057809.1, read on the forward strand.
AGAATAAGATGCGCATGCATCTTGAAGCCATTGACGTCGACCTATGGTATGTCGTCGAGAACAGCGTTCCCAAGGCTGGAGAAGGTGTCACTGCTGCTGATGTCAAGAAGTTCACTCAACTGGACTCTACTGCCAAGAATATTATCTGTGGTCATCTGACCAAGGGACAGTACGGCCGTGTGAGTGCCTTGAAGACATCCAAGCTGGTCTGGGACTGGCTCTCAAAGGTCAATGAAGGCATCTCAACCCAGAGAGATCAGAGAATCAGTGTTCTTCGCAACCTCTTCAACCGCTTCAAGCGAAATGACAATGAGAATGTCCAGCACACATTTGACCGGCTCACTGACATCACAAGTGAGCTTCAAGCCCTCGGCGCCACTGAGATCACCAAACATGAAATCGTCAAGACGCTGCTGAGATCACTTGACAGTTCATTTGACATCCTAGCCCTGATGATTCAAGAACGTCCTGATTTCAAGACACTCGATCCATCTGACATACTTGAGAGGCTCAACACACATGAGTTTCAGCTTTCTGAGAAAAGAGATATCTACGGTCCAAACTATGGGCGAACTCGTGCCCTGAAGGCAAAAGTTGTGTCATCATCTAAAGAAGAATCTGACAGCAGTTCTGATGATCCTGAAGACATTGGAAGAGAACTTGCGATGCTAGTAAAGAAGTTCCAGAAATTCACCAAGAAGAAAGGCTTCAGAAAGTCTTCACGATCAAGCTCAAGGAATGATGAAGCTTCTGCTCATGACTACAAGAAGAAAACATGCCACAAGTGCAAGAAATCTGGACACTTTATCTCTGAGTGTCCACAGTGGGACAATGAGAGCAGAAGGAAGAAGAAGAGCAAGGAATATGACTCTGACGACAAGAAGAAGAAGAAGAAATACTCAAAATCTTCTTCCAAGTCTTCTTCAAAGCCTTCATCACACAAAAAGAGCTCATCTGGCAAGGCATGTGCGTTTGTTGGCAAGGAAATGGATTCTGAGGAGGAGTCTGCATCTGAGGAGGCAGAGGTGGAGTCTGAGGAGGAATCTGATTCTGGCATTGCGAGTCTGGCTACTGCCTATGTTGCCAAGTCCATCTTCAACACTGAAGACAATGACTTCATCACCAGCACCGACGCTAATGACGAGGACGACTCCACTCCTACCTACTGCTTCATGGCCCGTGGTACAATGATAAAACACACTAATATTAAACATAAGAAAAAAGAATCACTGGAAAATGTATTTTTAAAGTTAAGTTAATCACAAACTAGTGATTCACACAAATTTCAAATAATTCAAAATTTAAACTATTCAAATTTAAAAACTACCGGCACTAGCTGAAAGTTTCTAAAAACTATCAAAAATATTCACAAAGAAACTCTAAATACAGCAAAAAACAACTAAAAATAAATAAAACAAAATAAATAAAGCAAAAAAGAAAAAAGTAAATGAAAAAAGCCCACCTACCGGGCCACAGCGGCCTGCATACGACTAGAAACCCAACCTGTTGTTGGGCCAGGATGCAGGCCCGCAAGCCCAATAGGCCCCACAGGGCAGAGTGGCAGAGATAGGCCCAGAAGGCCTGCATTTCAGAGGAGCTCGAAGGAGCAGCCGCGGCTGGGTTTATAAACCAGTGCGGCTGCCCTTCGCTAGGCGAGGTGGGACTAAACTTTGCGCCCCTCGCCTGGCAGCGCACCCCCCTTTAGTACCGGTTCGTGGCACCAACCGGTACTAAAGGGGGGGCCTTTAGTACCGGTTGGAGCCACCACCCGGTACTAAAGGGGGTCACTTCCCGCCGCTTGGGCTAGCCAAAACAGACCTTTAGTACCGGTTGGTGGGTCCAACCGGTACTAAAGGTGCCTTCTATATATACAACACTTCGAAAAATTTCATTCTCCCCCTCTGTTTCTTCCCGATCGATCGACGCTGCCCCCATCGCACGCCGTTGCCGTCGCCGCCCCCATCCTCGTCGCCGCCCTCGTCCCCGTCGCCGCCCCCGTCGCCGTCGCCGCCCTCATCCCTGTCGCCGCCCCGTCCCCGTCGCCGCCCCGGGCCCGTCCCCGTCCCCGTCGCGCCGTCCCCGCGTCGCCGCCCCGTCACGCCCCGGGCCGTCGCCTCGCCGTCGCCGTCGCCCCGCTGTGAGCTCTCCCCCCTCTAACCCCTCTCCGATCCCTCGCCCCCGGTGGCCGCCGCCCCTCCCCGAGCCCATACACACACACAAGCATGAACACACACACGCACATTTTTCTGTTTTTAGTTATAAAATAGTTAGAATTGATAGAAATTTTTCTATTTTTTAGTTATAGAAATAGTTATAAAATAGTTAGAATTGATAGAAATTTTTCTATTTTTTTGTTATAGAAATAGTTATAAAATAGTTAGAATTGTTAGAAATTTTTTCTGTTTTTTAGTTATAGAAATAGTTATAAAAAAGTTAGAAATTTTCTATTTTTTAGTTATAGAAATATTAGAAATGTTATACAAATGTTAGTTATATATATAAAAATGTTATAATTTTTTTCTGTTTTTAGTTATAGAAATATTAGAAATGTTATAGAAATGTTAGTTATATAGCATTGTTAGAAATGTTATAGGAATGTTAGTTATATAGAAATGTTAGAAATTTTAGTGATCAAAATCCAATCATTAAAAAAATGTTACTTTTTGCGTGCATATAGCTAGTATTTGTTTTGGATGATGCCCGGCCCGCATCCTCGCCGGCGACCCATCCGCGACGACGTCCGGCTGACACATGTCCGGGACTGGGCTCCGCCGGGCTGGCACTGGGAGGTGCTGCCTAGAGGGGCGCGCCGCTTGATGAGGAACCCGGCCCCGGGTCCCGTCGTCGACCCTGATCTCGTTTGGTGGCGTTCGCGTGGGCCAGTTTCGGTGCGGAGGGAGCCGGCCCCGCCGGAGGAGGTACGTCGCCGTGTCAGGGAGGAGGACGAGCACGTCCATCGCTACATGGTTGCGTTAGAGGGCGGCAGGTTCTCCAATACCTGGCAGTTTCTTCAGGGGTCTCACTTCAGCTATGATCCTGTGAGGGTTCCTTCTCTGTGGGTGTCCACCGCCCGCGCCGAAGGAACCGCGAGTGTCCTAGATTCTTCTATAGTATTCGATCTTTATTAGCAACCTAGCCAGTGATGTACTCGATATATAATATTCGAGACGATGTATTCGAGATTATATATTATTTGAGACGATGTATTCGAGATTATATATTATTCGAGACGATGTATTCGAGATTATATCTATTATTCGAGACGATGTATTCGAGATTATATCTATTATTCGAGACGATGTATTCGAGATTATATCTATTTTTCGAGATTATACTAAATTGTTTTATATTTCTTTTGGCATAGTTAAATAAAAGCTATGGCGGACAATACCGACAGAGAGAGAGAACAGACCATGTTCGATATCATACGCGGGCCAGATGATGATCAGAATGAAGAAGATTTTGACGGCTCCGAATTTCTAAACAACACCGGAGAGGGTGATATGATATTCGATCGCGACGACCGAGAAGATGAAGTCATGAACTACGACGAAGAACATGTTGATCCTGAAACAACAAACACCGGCGAGGTATATATATTTATATAAGCAGGAATCTGGTGATCATCGCATGTTTTAAATGAGTTGAAGATATATCAACGAATCGATCTTTCTTGTTTCAGCCATCCGGATCGAGCAAATCTTCAGGCAAAAGGACGAAACGAGGCCCGAACAAAAAGTTGAAGGAGGGCGTAAAGTACAATATCGAGGCATTCAAACCTAATGGCGAACCATTAGCGCCTAAGAAGATTGCGGACAAGTTCGTTCGTCAGTGCGGAGTTCTTGTGAAGGACCAACTCCCGATCTCCCTTCAAGAATGGAGAAAGCCAGCAAATCCACGTCCAGATGTTACTTTTGTCGACGAGAATCAAAAAAATATGCTTTGGGATACTCTCATGGAACATTTCACCCTACCAGATCATTTTACAGAAGCAGATGTGCGGAAAGTCAAGAATGCTGCTTTTAGGAAGATGGCGGTTGCATTCAAGAACCACAAGAGAATGACGTGGGAGAAGTACGTCAAGGGAGGAAGGAAGACTCCAGTATTCGAGGGGATACTAGAGAATCAAAGTGCTCATTGGGACGATTTCGTGAAATTCAAGGATTCAGAATTAGCTAAGGAACGGTCGAGAATAAACAAGAAGAATGCCGAAAAAAAGGATAAGTTCCATAAGCTGGGGCCAGGTGGCTACGCGGTGGCAATGCCTAAGTGGGATAAGTCTGAGAAAGAGATGGAGGATGCAAGTGTCACTCCGGTTACTAAGAGCTGGCCCCCCAGGTGCAGGACTTGGTTCTATGCGCATGGGGGGGGAGTTGGACCCGAAGACAGGCAATGTTTCGACGAAGGCATGTCTGAACGGAGCCGACGATGCGCTACTTGTTGCAAGAGAAGAGGCTCGATCGGGGGTGTTCCAGCCCAACAGAGAGAACGACGAGCTTACGCGTGCCCTGGGAAATCCTGAACACCCGGGAAGAACACGAGGCAAGGGTGCTATTCCGTGGTATGAGGGGTTTTCGGACTGGAACGCCGACTACAGAACCCGTGCAAGAAAGAAGATTGTGGAGGAGAAGAAGAGGAAGATGGAGGAGGAGCAGAGGAAGCGGGACTATGAACGCCTTCAAGGACTAGAAGCAAGTCAAGCGGAATTGGCAGCTAAATTCCAGCGGCAGCAGGAGCAGATCGACTCACTTAGCCAGCAAAGGGGGTCTCATCAGCTGCAGCAGCTAGCGGATGATCCAGCATTGGATACCACCGCCCCATCCATGCCGAGAAGCAGCATGGGTTCCGCCCCAGGCGACGCAGTAGTGCTGGATAGATACCCCGTGGATGACATCACGGAGAACACTAACTGCGAGCTACACTTCAAAATGAAGAACATATCCATGAAGGTGGCGGACGCCGTTGCTTTTTCAAATTCCCCCGAGGCAACCTTCCATTGCAACCCGATTCCAGCGGGCTATGCTCATGTCTTCGTTGATGAGGTGGTGGCCCCTTATTCGGAGCTACAGCTTGACATTCCTGGAGGTGACGACGAGCACACATTGGGAGAGGCCATACATCGTGTCATCCTATGGAGAAAGGATTGCATCATCTTTCGAAGGCCACCGACACCACGTCACCCGACTCCTCGTCGAAGTCCGTCACCGAGTCAGCAGACTCCCGCTCCTCCAAGTCCACCAACGCGTGAGGCCACTCCTCCTCCTCCAAGTCCGGCAAAGTGTCAGGCCACTCCTCCTCCAAGTCCGACACAGCGTCAGACGTTCACTCCTCGTCCAACTCAGCCCCGTCAGCCGTCTCCGCCGCCTCAGCAATCGCAGAAGAGACACCCCGCAGCTGTGGTGCGTAGCGGTACGAGTCGAGGTGATAGTACAGGAAGTACAGGCGGAGGCAAGCGATATAAATATGGTCCAAACCTCAATACTCCTCTTCCTGTGAGGGCTTATGACAGGACCGAGGAACAAACCAATGCCATAGTGCGGGCAGAAGTCGACGCCCATTTTGGACCGAAACCGCCACCGCCGCCAAAGGAGAAAGTGCATGTGGAAGTAGTTGACCACTTCATTCGTATGGCTCAACCACCAACTCCTAAGCCTGTTGACTCAGACTATGAGCGCCACATCAGGAAGTTACATCGACAACGTCTACAGAAGGAGGCGAGCTCGAGCTCGAGCAAACAACAAGCAGCTGTCAAAAAATGCGGGAAAACCGTTGCCCAGCTGGGAAAACAGGCGGCGCAATCGATCCCCCCCGCTTGTTGTGCCGCCAACGACACGTGACAGTACGCGCGCCCAATATTATTGTGGCCAAACGGTTTACGTTCCCGAGGTGGGCGATGTGGTAATAACCCAGGAGCATATAATGCAGGCTGAAGAACTCAAGATCACTGTTGGACAACTCCTCGAGATCGTGGACATGCCTCCGATTAGAGAAGAGCAAATAAAATGGAAATTTGTCCGGGGCCAACCTTTGGTCGAGCCAGAAGATGTCAAGAAGCTCCCAACGAGAATGTATGAATTGCATCAATGGTACATGGACATTAGCAAGAGATCCGATCAAGAGTCCCTCATGGTGTATGTCAAGAAGGATGATTACTACCATGAGAAAGCTGTGGCCGTTGAGTATTCTGAACTGTTTCAGTTATACAATCAAGATGCACTCGACAAATCTATCGTCGGTTGCTATTGTCTGTAAGTGATTTCTTTCTGTAATTTAAGTCTCAAGCTAGCTGTAGTGATCCTTTTGATCAATCATTACGTGTAATTATCCTCACTATATTCTTTTCTGTGGTATTATGCAGGATGAAGATGTCTGAAATGAGAAAAGGTGGACGCTATGGCATTGGATTCATTGACCCAAACACCGTTAATGAATACACATGGAAATTAGATGCATATTATGAAAAAGAGGTAGAGGACAGCATGCTAGAGTTCTTCAAGCGCCTCAAATACAATGAAGATATACTACTTCCTTACAACTTCGAGTGAGTCACACTTTCTTGTACTACAAATTCTCTGTTTTTGCCTACTAGCTAGCTACATGTTTTTGCTTACATATGCCCGCTTAATTAAGACATGTAAACGTGTGTGCATGCAGATTTCACTGGATCTTGTGTATCATTAAAGTTGACGCCGGAACAGTTGAAATACTGGACTCGCTACTCAAAGCAAATACTGACTATAACATCTTGCTTGGGATAGTCAACAGGTAATTTCAATCATTATTAACTATATATCTCGGCCTATTTAGTTCGTCATTTAATGATATGAACTATTTAATAACCCCTTTATTCATTTTCTTCGTCGGCGGGCAGGGCTTGGGCAAGGTTCATCAGCGTCACTCCAGGCGAATGCAAACAAAAGCTGAAATGGTTTCGAGCCAAGGTAAGTAATTAAGTAGTACTAGCTAGCTAGCTAGCTGCCATCTCTTTAATTATCATGCTTGATTAATTATTATCTGATTAAATTAAATTCCATTCTCGTAATAAAGGCCCTGAAGCAGGCGCCAGGGACTGATCTGTGTGCATACTGCATTTGCGAAAACATTCGCATGATGGCGTCCAAAAGGAGCAGATCTCAAAGACAGGAATGGGTACGTTTGTCAGAACAATATTCACAATTTTTACACCATTATCGATATCTAGTCACACAACTAATACACATGCATATTGATCTCCTTCTTAACAGTTCAAAGAGGTGCAGGACAAGCTCCTACCAACGGAGCGCGTAGAAGCACTTCAATAGGAAATAGCGGGATTTTTGCTCGACCAGGTCATAAATCCGAAGTGAGAATACTATTACCCGCTACCGCCCCCATCGAAAAAGACATGAACCACTTTCAATTTTCATCGTGCTCCGAAGGCACCAATCAGGCTAATGCCACTGGCTCCGAAGGCAACATGCATATGTAGGAGAAATTGTATATAGCTATACATGTGTGTATGTGTGAATTAATATGGCGGTTTGTGAGACATGATTGATGATATATATGATTGGTTCTACTAAAAATTCTATATATATATATATATATATATATATATATATATATATATATATATGCATAACGTGTACAATGTGTAGTACCGTAAAATACCAGCAAACCAAAAAGAATTAAAATGGAAAACACAAAATTAAATGAAAAAGAAATCATAAAACCAAAAACCCTCCAACATTTTAGTACCGGTTGGTGTTACCAACCGGTACTAAAAGGCTCCCGGCCCCCGGAGCTGGCTCGTGCCACGTGGTTGCCTTTTAGCACCGGTTCGTGCTGAACCGGTACTAAAGGGGGGGGGGCCTTTAGTGCCGAAATTTTAGTGCCGGTTACCTAACCGGCACTAAAGGGCCTTATGAACCGGTGCTATTGCCCGGTTCTGCACTAGTGTTTTGAATACAGTGAAACTCGAACAGCCAATAAATCATAAACCTCTTTGACCCTTGGCATTAGTGAATATCTGTGGATAAACAGTGCCTAGTCTTAGGTGGAGAATCAAATTTTGGTTCTGTTTACAACTGCAACTTCGGGTAGGTGCCTCTGGCTGCTTAATGGACGGTACCTAGTCTCTTAGATCGTCCTCATGGGTTTGTTTGTCACAGTGGATTTGGTGGTATCCTTTATCTCCACTCGAGGTGTTTTTTTCAGAGTACCTTTTCGATTCTGTGGCGTTTGTGAGTAGTCCGCATATGATTGGTCCGTATCGGTTTTCTCTTAATTAAGACAATTCTTTCTTTCCTAATTATTAATTGATGAGGCAAAATAATTACATAGTTAAACTAGCTAGCAAGCTAAGGAACAAACCAACTAGGCCTAGTTAAGCAGTCCGGAGGACCATCATCCTCCGGTGACCTGTAGACGCATTCCAGCTTCTTATCCTGCATGCTGTAGCAGTATGCTGCGACGGCAGAAACCTTCTTCTTGTCATGGACGTAGTAGATCCGAGTTCCGCCCTCGTTGGCGCCGTCATTATCCCTGAAGGTTGCGTGGTACCTATCGACGAACAATTCGTAGTTACCAGCCTCGGCCACCTTGCGCCACGCGAGCTGCCCGTCAGGCGCCGGAGAAGAGCCTAGCTCGAAGAGGTCGAAGGCCACCGGCCGGGACGACTTGACGGTGGTCCTTACCACGACCAGGACCAGCTTGCTCGGCAACGCGACGAGGTGGACGTAATCCAACTCTTGCTTCCGAGGGCAGATGGAGCCGTACATCTTGCTGCTGAGGTTGGGCATGTCTGGCGGACGCGGGACCAGCTGTAGGGCGCCGAGCGTGGCGGCGTCGAACACCGCCATCTCGCCGTTGATGTCCATGCCGAACATCTTCCCGTCATGGTAGACGAAGTCGAAGTAGCCGTAGCCTATGCGGCGGGGCTTCTCCAGCTTGGTCCATGCCGCGTCGCCGGGGCGGCAGAAGAGCATGCCCGTGTGCCCGTGCATCACGTGGTACATCATGACCGTCGCCGGCGCCGGGGCGCCGGGCGGGAGGTGGACGGCGAAGCGCAAGTAGTCCGTCAACTCGAGGTAGGTCGGGAAGGTCCAGTTGCTGCACAGCGCCATGTCCAGGTCGTTGCAGTGCACGTACCTTACGTGCCGGACGACGTCGCTGCCTGGGCCGTCGCGGACGGCGTTGAGCTTGGGCAGGGCCACCCTGGCGCGGGTGGCCAGGTGCGAGACGTGGCAGGAGGCGTCGCGGGTGTCGACGACGAGGGACCAGCCGCGGGACAAGGGGAAGACAGCCGTGTGGGAGGCGCGGACACGGGGGAGCAGGAGGCGCGGCGCTGGCCCTGCCGCGGCGCGCCATGCCCGGCACACGGAGCGGAACGCGGCGAGCCCGGTGACGGCGTCGCGGGACCTCCGCGCGATGATCGTCACTAGATCGGAGGGGAGGTCCAACCAGTCGGGCTGCTCCTCCTGGCTAGCCATTGCACGTACGTGCGCTGTCGATGGGCTGGGCGAACCGAAGGTTTGACTTTGTTGATCCTTTTATGAGGAGCCTCGGCAACAACGATACAATCGTAACTAACTTTCTTTATTTAAAATAAACAGAGTATAAAAGACTCCGTCGACCGTACGACGTGGGATCGTGGCGGTTTGACCATCTACAGCCAGGTCTCTCGTGCCCGTCTCAAACACCCAGACTGATCACAAAAATTCAACCCAACAGAATCTCTCAAACGACCGAATTAACCAACACCCTTTATATCCAGCACAAATATAGGGCAATCTGAGCATTGTCCGGACGTGTCCGCCTGACAGGTCCGGCCCACCACGGACCAACAAAACACCCCTATCTTGGCGGCGAGCTCAAACCCCAGCTCACTCTTTCGCTCCGTCCGTCCACTCGTCTCCCACTCCGGTTTCCGATGCCATCCACCACCATGAGCAGCTTCGGCAACGACTCTGGCTCAGAGCTCGACTACGAGGAGGAGATGGCCTTCCGCATTGCGTTCGAGCGGTCCAAAGTAGAGACCGGCAGCAGCTTCGGATCTGGAGCGTCGCCGCACCTCCCGGGCCGGTGCAGCGCGGACGCCGAAGCTGGACCCTCCTGGCCCACGCGCAGCGACGCCCGGTCAGCACAGTCCGCACCGGTCCCGCGTCATCTCCTTCCCCCGTCGGCCGCCCCTCCACGGGCCAACGCTGGGTGCTTGTGACCGTGCCTCCGGCCCGCACGCGCACTCCGGAGTCCGAGGCGCGCGCCGCGCGCCGCGAGAGGCAGCGTGCACGGGAGAAGGAGGCGGTGGAGCAGTCCATGCGCCGCCGCCGCGGGACGGAGGCGGACGCCGACGAGGACGCGCGTCTCCTCGCCTGGGTTTATCGTCGCTCCCTCACGACGGCGGAGACGGACACTCGCCGCCTCCGACGGAAAAACGCGAAGGCGCTCCAGCTAGGCATTGATGTTGGAAATATGAGCAAGTTACTACAAGATTTAATTCGAATAATTAGAAGATAAATCATGACTACAGTAGCAGAGATTAAACTAATCATGCGAACTAGCATAGCAAATGAGCAGATCACATCTAGGGCACATACTAGAAACATGAATCTACCACGATCTCGAACGGGAAGGATAGAATCATACACGGTGTAGCGGGAGTAGCACCGCCGGCGTTGACGTTGTCGCCCATGTCGTCGAGGATGAGGTTGCCGAGGTCGGGGAAGAAGTCGTTGTTCGCAAAATCGTCGCTGCCAGCAGTCGCGCGAGTGCGCTCCCCAAAAACCTGATCTCCCCTCTCCCGTACAGGATCACGAGAGGCGGGGTTCCGGAGGCCTGCTGTCCCTTCTCCCGGTGCACGCCAAAAGGAGGGATGGAGAAGACTTGTTTGATGGCGCAATGATCTGGAACGGTGGTGAGAAACCATACGAAGCGGCGGCGGCTAGGGTAGACGTCAGCCTGACTATATAGTGCGGGCCGGGTCACGATACAAAAGAATCGGAAACGGTTCAGTAATTAACGCGTCCGTTAATTATTAATTAATGACTCATTAATTTTCCCGAGCAGCAAAAATATAGACAACGTGCATAGCTCTGTCCTCGGCTCGGCTCAATCCCGCGGCGTGGCGATGCGAGCGAGGAGGAGGAGCGCGCGTGTAGGTCTCCTCTTCTCATGCTCATACAAGTGGTAGAAGAGCTCACCTTATAAAGAGGTGCAACTCTCTCTCAACTTTCGGGGTGAGACTAAACATTAGCCTCACTCACTCCACTCACATGTGTGCATGAATGGGCCAAGAGAATTTTAGAATTTTAGTTGGGCTTTGGGCCAAAGGCCTACTAGCAAAATTCCAACAATCGCCCACAAAGTCTCATTGGCACATCTCATCATTTAGTTCCAAAACATTGTTTATATACCGGTGCTTAGTGGAGACTGTGAAGTTGAACTTCCACTTAGAGATTTTTGCTACACTAGATCACAACTTGAAGTGGACTATGCCTTGAACTACAAGTTTTCTGCGAGACTAGTTTCACACAAATTCTTGACCGATACTGGGCTGTCGCAAGGCTTCCCCGCGGGTGAAGCGTATACGTCATACTCCAGGGCCTTTTCATGAATTTATTAGAGAACACCCAATTATCACAGACTGCGATGTTAACAGTCAAATTCATATAGGTGTGTTCCTCAGAAGATGGCCTGTAGGACAACATCTCTGCTTACCCGAATAAGCCACTTGGAACACATCAAGATAAGTATCAACCTGCCATGCAGATCAGGAGAGTATTGCATCTTCATGGAGTGGGATAGGTAATATAGGGATACTCTCCTCCCAGCTGACCAACAGCTTGTCTCCCACTTCTACTTCACGGGATCTCCGATCACATAGAGTGGGTTACCACTATGGACAACTCATGCGGTGGGTCTCAGACCCATCTCCATCGATGCATTATCTATCACATTACGTGATAGAGCCTTTGTGAAGGGATCTGTCAAATTTTTCGATGTTTGGATATAATCCAACGTAATAACTCCGGAGTTTCTCAATTTTCTGACAGATTTCAGTCTCCTCTTCACATGCCTTGAGGACTTCATATTGTCCTTTGAACTGTTTATTTTGACGATCACAGTTTGATTATCACAGTTCATCAGGATAGGGGGTATTGGTTTTTCAACCATATGTAAGTCCATCAAGAGTTCACGAAGCCACTCTGCTTCAACAGTGGCAGTGTCTAATGCTGTGAGTTCTACTTCCATAGTTGACCTCGTTAAGATGATCTGCTTGCAAGACTTCCAGGAAACAGCACCACCACCAAGTGTAAAAACGTAACCACTTGTGGCCTTAATCTCATCAGCATCAGATATCCAGTTTGAGTCACTATAACCCTTCAGTACCCTTGAATACCCGGTGTAGTGAATCCCATAGCTTGCGGTGCCTTTCAAATAGCGCATAACTCTCTCAAGCGCATGCCAATGATCATCTCCCGGTTTTGACACAAATCGACTCAGCTTGCTCACAGCAAAAGAGATGTCAGGCCTCGTGACACTCGCCAAATACATAAGCGAGCCAATAATCTGAGAATACCTTAGTTGATCTCTAGCAATCCGTCGGTTCTTTGGAAGCAACACATTAGCATCATATGGAGTTGGAGAAGGCGTGCAGTCGCTATACCCAAAACGACTCAAGACCTTTTCCACATAGTGAGGCTGAAGCAGTGTGATCCCACCATTCTCATCTCTCAACAGCTTGATGTTTAAGATAACATCAGCTACTTCTAGATCCTTAATCTCAAAACAGCAAGATAAGAAATCATTAACCTCCTTGATTAAATCAAGTTTGGTTCCAAAGACCAGTATGTCGTCGACATACAGACAGAGAATAACTCCTTCGCCCCCACCATAGCGATAGTACACGCACTTGTCACCATCGTTTACTACAAAGCCGGCAGCAGTTAATATTCTTTCGAACTTCTCATGCCACTCCTTAGGAGCTTGTTTAAGGCCATATAAAGACTTTAATAACTTGCACACCTTTCCTTCCTGATCAGGTACTACAAAACTATCTGGCTGATCCATATAAATTTCCTCCTTCAACTCTCCATTGAGGAAAGCTGTCTTAACGTCCATTTGATGAACGAGAAGACCATGTGAGTCAGCCAGTGATAGTAGCACCCGAATTGTGGTCAGTCTAGCCACAAGTGAGTAAGTATCAAAGAAGTCTTCACCTTCTATCTGGGTATAACCCTTGGCCACAGCCGTGCCTTGTACTTTTCAATCATACCATCAGGTCTAAGCTTCTTCTTGAACACCCACTTACATCCTATAGGTTTGCACCCATAAGGACGGTCAGTGATCTCCCAGGTACCGTTAGCTAAGATGGAATCCATCTCGCTACGTACAGCTTCCTTCCAGTAGTCAGCATCAGGAGATGCATAGGCTTCTGAAATAGTCCTGGGTGTGTCATCCATGAGGTACACAATGAAATCATCACCAAAGGACTTTGCAGTCCTCTGTCTCTTACTCCTCACAGGAGTTCCATTGTCACCCTCAACAGGATTCTCAACGTGTTCCATCGCAATGGTGGGTTCAGGAATTACCGTGAATTCCTCACTAGATGGAGTAGGTATCTCCTGATATGATGAACTCGACATATCCTTCATAGGAAATATGTCCTCAAAGAAAGTTTTATCATTCGACTCCATAATCGTACCAACATGCATGTCGGATACCTCTGATTTTATTATTAAAAATATATAGCCAATGCTATGAAAAGCATAGCCCAGAAGAACACAATCCATGGTTTTTGGTCCAAGCTTGCGCTTCTTAGGAATTGGTATATTGACTTTCGCCAAACAACCCCAAGTACGTAGGTAAGAGAGTTTCGATCTTTTCCTTTCCCATTCCTCAAACGGAGTCATGGTCTTATGCTTTGTGGGAACTCGGCTTAGGACATGACACGCAATCATTAGCGCCTCCCCCCACCATTCCTTGGATAGACCCGAAGTGTCTAACATGGTGTTAACCATATCAGTTAGAGTTCGGTTCTTTCTTTCGGCTACCACATTTGACTGGGGTGAGTAGGGAGGCGTCCTCTCATGGATTATACCATGTTCCGCACAAAACAAATCAAATTCATTGGAAAAATACTCTCCACCACGATCGGACCTAAGCCGTTTAATTTTTTGATCAAGTTGGTTCTCTACCTCAGCTTTATAGTTTTTGCAGAAAGTTAAAGCCTCGTCTTTGGATTTCAGGAGATACACATAACAATACCTAGTGGAGTCATCAATCAACGTCATGAAGTATCTCTTTCCACCTTTTGTCAACACGCCATTCATCTCACAAAGATCAGAATGTATAAGCTCTAGTGGCGCCAAGTCTCTTGTCTCTGCAGTCTTATGGGACTTGCGAGGTTGCTTAGCTTGCACACATACTTGACACTTAGAGCCTTTGACAATAGAGATTTTCGGAATTAAATTCATATTGGCTAGCCGCGTCATGCAACCAAAGTTAATGTGACAAAGTCGTGAATGCCAAATATCAGACTCATTGTTGTGGCAAACATTATTAATAACTTTAGTGCAAATATCTGACAAAGACATGCGGAACAAGCCTCCGCTCTCATAGCCTTTTCCAACAAATTGTCCATACTTAGAAATTACAACTTTATTGGATTCGAAAACCAACTTAAAACTATCGCGACATAAACGGGAACGGCTAACAAGATTTTTATTTATGGACGACACATGATGAACATTCCTCAGACGCATAGTCTTCCCCGAAGTAAACTTCAGATCGACCGTACCAACACCTCGAACGATGGCATGTGACCCGTTCCTCATCAGCACGGGTGAAGTCCCTGTTGCCTGGTAAGCAGAAAACATGGAGGCATCAGCACAAACATGTACATTGGCACCGGCGTCAATTAACCAATCAGGGGATCGAAATACTGAAAGGATGGTAGGAAAAATACCGTACCCTGATTCCTTCATATCAATATCACCAATGACAACATTAGCGGACTTGCCGCTCTTCTCATGTTCGTGCTCCTCAAAGCGGTTAGGACACTTCGGTGCCCAGTGATTAGGATCACCGCAGACATGGCAAAGTCCCTTCCCCTTCTTATGAGAATTCTTCTTGAAGTTGGTAGAATGTGATGGCTTGTTTTTTGTATCAAACTTGCCTTTGCCCTGATTTTTGTTCTTATTGTTTTTAAACTTGTTGGGCTGGGAGTTCTTCTTCTGTATCATGTGGGCACTAGAACCTCCCTCAGCAACTCGAGCACGTGTGTCCTTTGCTCTCGCCTTCTCTTCAACATCAAGAGTACCAATGAGATCCGCAACAGAAAAATCTTGTCTCTTGTGTTTCAGGGAAGTAGCAAAATTATTCCACGAAGGTGGAAGCTTGGCAATGATGCCTCCGGCAACAAATTTGTTCGGCAACACACACTTGAAGTACTCAAGTTCTTTTGCGAGCGACTGTATCTCATGAGCCTGTTGTACAACAGGACGCTCATCAATCATCTTGTCGTCATAGAATTGCTCCATGACATACAACTCGCTGCCGGCGTCCGAGGCATCAAACTTGGCCTCGAGTGCAACCCACATGTCCTTGCCGTTGTCAAACGACATATACGAATCCACAAAGGAGTCATCAAGAACACTCAGAAGAGCACCTTTAAAGAGGGTATCGATCTTCTTGAAAGCTTCCAGCTGTGCTGGATTAAGATCGCCCTCAGGCTTGCCCTTGGTGGCGTCATAGTAGCCCATGGTCTGAAACCAGTAGACTGCTCTCATGCGCCACCTCTTATATTGCGCCCCCTTAAAGGCAGGCGGCTTCAGATGCGCAGCAAAACCACTCGGAGTAAATTGCCTATAATCAGGTTTTTGGATTGTTGGAAATATGAGCAAGTTACTACGAGTTTAATCCGAATAATTAGAAGATAAATCATGACTACAGTAGCAGATATTAAACTAATCATGCGAACAAGCATAGCAGATGAACAGATCACATCTAGGGCACATACTAGAAACATGAATTCTACCACGATCTCGAATAGGAAGGATAGAATCACATACGGTGCAGCGGGAGCAGCACCGCCGGCGTTGACGTTGTCGCCCATGTCATCGAGGATGAGGTTGCCGAGGTCGGGGAAGAAGTCGTCGTTCGCGAAGTCATCGCTGCCAGCAGTCGCGCAAGTGCGCTCCCCAAAAACCTGATCGCCCCTCTCCCGTACAGGATCACGAGAGGCGAGGTTCTGGAGGCCTGCTGTCCCTTCTCTCGGTGCACGCCGAAAGGAGGGATGGAGAAGACTTGCTAGGCGGCGCCATGATCTGGAACGGCTAAGGAAATATGCCCTAGAGGCAATAATAATGTTATTATTTTATTTCCTTATATCATGATAAATGTTTATTATTCATGCTAGAATTGTATTATCCGGAAACATAATACTTATGTGAATACATAGACAAACCAAACGTCACAGTATGCCTCTACTTGACTAGCTCGTTAATCGAAGATGGTTATGTTTCCTAACCATAGACATGTGTTGTCATTTGATTAATGGGATCACATCATTAGGAGAATGATGTGATTGACATGACCCATTCCATTAGCTTAGCACCCGATCGTTTAGTATGTTGCTATTGCTTTCTTCATGACTTATACATGTTCCTATGACTATGAGATTATGCAACTCCCGTTTACCGGAGGAACACTTTGTGTGCTACCAAACGTCACAACGTAACTGGGTGATTATAAAGGAGCTCTACAGGTGTCTCCAAAGGTGAATGTTGGGTTGGCGTATTTCGAGATTAGGATTTGTCACTCCGATTGTCGGAGAGGTATCTCTGGGCCCTCTCGGTAATGCACATCACATAAGCCTTGCAAGTATTACAACTAATGAGTTAGTTGCAAGATGATGTATTACGAAACGAGTAAAGAGACTTGCCGGTAACGAGATTGAACTAGGTATTGAGATACCGACGATCGAATCTCGGGCAAGTAACATACCGATGACAAAGGGAACAACGTATATTGTTATGCGGTCTGACCGATAAAGATCTTCGTAGAATATGTAGGAGCGAATATGAGCATCCAGGTTCCGCTATTGGTTATTGACCGGAGAAGTGTCTCGGTCATGTCTACATTGTTCTCGAACCCGTAGGGTCCGCACGCTTAAGGTTTCGATGACAGTTATATTATGAGTTTATGAGTTTTGATGTACCAAAGTTAGTTCGGAGTCCCGGATGTGATCACGGACATGACGAGGAGTCTCGAAATGGTCGAGACATAAAGATTGATATATTGGAAGCCTATATTTGGATATCGGAAGTGTTTCGGGTGAAATCGGGATTTTACCAGAGTACCGGGAGGTTACCGGAACCCCCTGGGAGGTATATGGGCCTTAGTGGGCTTTAGTGGAAGAGAGGAGAGGTGGCCAGGGCTGGGCCGCGCGCCCCTCCCCCCTAGTCCGAATAGGACAAGGAGAGGGGGGTGGCGCCCCCTTCCTTCTCTCTCTCCTCTTTCCCCCTCCCGAATCCTATTCCAACTAGGAAAGGGGTGAATCCTACTCCCGGTGGGAGTAGGACTCCTCCTGGTGCACCCTCCTCCTGGCCGGCCGCACCTCCCCTTGCTCCTTTATATACGGGGGCAGGGGGCACCCCTAGACACACAAGTTGATCCACGTGATCATATTCTTAGCCATGTGCGGTGCCCCCTTCCACCATAATCCTCGGTAATATTGTAGCGGTGCTTAGGTGAAGCCCTGCAATGGTAGTACATCAAGATCGTCACCACGCTGTCGTGCTAACGGAACTCTTCCCCGACACTTTGCTGGATCGGAGTCCGGGGATCGTCATCGAGCTGAACGTGTGCTAGAACTCGGAGGTGCCGTAGTTTCGGTGCTTGATCGGTCGGGCCGTGAAGACGTACGACTACATCAACCGTGTTGTGCTAACGCTTCCGCTATCGGTCTACAAGGGTACGTACACTACAAGAAATATGTCAACTTGTGACCTTGACTATTGGTCACTGAAAGGTCATTGTTTTTCATTTGTGACATTTTTGTGACCAAAAACAGAAGGTCAAAAGCTGGCGGTCGTAAACTGAAATTAACGACCTTCTCTGTGAGAAGGTTGTAGACGTTTACGACCAAAATATGTCTATTCTTTTGTTTTGGTCACTAGCAGCCTCCCCAGACCACGTAGGCATCCAGCGTGGCAAGCTGATGTGGCACAAGAATCAGCCCGGTCCGATTCTGTGTTTTACATGAGCCAAGCCCAACAATTCAGCCTTTTTATATATTTTTCTGTCAATTTTTTATCGGCTTCATGGGCCAAGCCAAACAATTCAGCCTTGTTAGTTTTTGAGATTCATGCAATTTTTTTGGCCCTCGAGCTTTTTGCAGTCCATTTCTTTTTTTTAAGACTTATCATTTCATTTTTGAAATTGTTCGATGCTTGTTGGTATGTGGCCTGTTTCAGCCCAATTATTTGTCCAGTTTGGCCCAAGCAGACTTTAGCCCAATCACACACATACATCCAACATTATTTCATTCAAATTAGGAAAACTCCCAGGTTTACATAACACAAAAAGAAAATATCTCCCAGGTTTACATAACACAAAAAATCATCTCAGGAATACATTTCCTTACACAGGAATATACAATAAGAAAATGATGGCACATCTGCTACTATCATAACAGCACAATGTACTTTTTTTAATGGAACAGTACAATGGATTTCATTGCTCTCTCTTATGCGACATGCTCCAGCTGCCACAACTTGCCATCCTACAATGAGAGAGATATAACATTAGTGGAGCAAACTGTTGTCCAGGCACATTAGTTTTATGAGAAAACTGATCCATGAAGCAAGACCAGAACACATTCTGCACAACTTTTGATAACACAATTTGGATTAAACAACAGATTATGCTTAGCTAACTTAGAAACAAGTACTGCCTATGATGCATGTCTATCTATGTGCATTGCATTTTACTTTGTTCAAAAGTAGAAGCTATATGTCCATTTTTCCAGGTTTGAAGCTACAAATCTAAAAGATAAAGTATAAGTTAACTGAATTGTGTTTTTTTAGATAATAACTGAATAGTGCACAGTAGAACCAATGTTTCATAATAAACAACTAGTGTTTGTGATGAAAACTTGACGTTACAATAAAACCACTGGCAAGGCTTTTTTGAGCCTAAATAAAGGATACTGCCTATTGAATTCTACAACAAACAGGTCAACTTCTGCAGTTCTAGAATTTCCACGAAATATGTTCTAGTATGCCTAAATATTCATCAACTCTTGTCATCGTATGAAAATAAAACCAGTGAACAGCACACCGTATTTGGATGCTATCTATACTAGTATGGAATGATGCCAGGTAAGACGATCTCAGCGAGGTGCACAGTTGTTTAGAAAGGAAAGCAGATTTGACTGAAGTACCAATTTTCAGAGTTTGCATAGCACCATAAACAGGCAGCTGTAAATTACTAAATGTTGCCACACTAGAATGTTATCCAGAAAGAATGATACGAGGCAGGCGGCGTCCATTACCGACGATCTCGCCGAGGTGCATGGAGATGGAGTTGAGCTGGGCCAGAGGTCTTCCAGGCATATGTTGTTCACCTGATCACCACCTCCCTGCATGCCGCACACACACTGCAAGTTAGATTACATACAGACAGATTGTGTTTCTAATGCATACATACCACTAACAGAGACCGTGGTGTTCTAGGATGATGCATAGTCCATCTAACTAATCAATATCATATATGATGCAGAGTCCTCCAGATGATGGAATACCTTTCAAAGTGAGGCATCCTTGGAATACTAGGTTGTTCTGATGCTATATAAAATAGAGTAAAAAAAACTAAGGTAATCATCCTAATCGAGGCAGCAGGGAAAAGGACATGTGAGCTAAAAAGCACGGACACGCCAGGAATCGCCGAACTGCCGTCCTGATACGCCGGGATACGGGGATACGCCGGGATACGCCAGGATACGCGAATTTTGGAGTATCCCCGAAATTCAAATTAAAAAAAGAAAAAACGATTGGGATACGCTGGGATACGCGGGGACATGTTAGGGATACGGCCTGGCCCAAAAACACCCCCGGCCCAGCCACGGCCCAATATGTAACCCTATTTTGCAGGGTCTCAGCGTGCCCTAGAGATAAGGACGAGCTGCTCCCTGCCTCCTAGATCGAACAAAAGGAGCCGCCACCTTCTGGATTGAACTTGCCACCACCTGGACTCGCCGCCGCCGGCGCCGGCGACTCCTCCATCCAGCACCAGCACCAGCAGTCTCTCCTCGGCTCCTCGCAGCTGTAGGTAACCCAGCAGTCTCATTTGTTCAAGTGTTCATTGTCCTGCTAGTGCAAGTGCTCATTGTTGTGATGTGCTCGTACTTGTTGATAGGTAGCCAAACGGCATTGCAAATTGGGTAAGCAAAGCAAACATCTTTTTTACTGTTTTCCATGTGTTCTTATTGTGGGACAGAATATATCTTCTACTCTTCTAATCTTCTTTATAATTTGTGTTTGATGTGTTTTGCAAGATGCAACTTGCAATGAGATGGGGGGACGAGGATCGATCAAGCACTTGATAAAAGAGACACAAAATGGGGCAGTACCCTAGTCTATTCTTTATTTTGATCTCTTTCTCTTTAATTTTCTGTCTTAACTCTATATTACATGGCATATTTTTGTTTTATTTTATATATACTCGCCGTATCCCCTAATGGCTGTTTTTGGAAAATGCCGTATCCCGTATCCCCGTATGCGTATCCCCGTCTTTCCGTCCCCGTGTCCGTGCTTTTTAGCATGTGAGCAGGGCATGTATGCACATTTTGAAAAGAATGAACAGAGCCAACTAAAATCTGTGAGCATTAAAACTTGTGGGAAATTTGGTCAATCACATGAACAGGGCCTTTATGCACATTTTTCCCTACCAGTAGTCCAGTACCATTAGAAAGACAACAGATCGGCGGTATCATTTTAAAAACTTTGTTGTAAGGTTGCTGTTAGCTTTCTGCTCTGATTCAAGTTAACTTGGCACCTGTAAGTTTTTTAAACACATTTTGTGGCTTCACACTAACTTGGGAGTAACCCATGAGGTCTGAAAGATTCAGAGTTAACAATCAACTCTGATTCAAATTCAGAATTCAGATTAGAAAATTTACATCATGATTTCTGTTTACATGTATGCATGATTCGTTCAATTTTTTGAAGTATAAGCGAAGATCCAGCATGTCTTAAGCAAGAGGAAGCATGTCTTAAGGAAGAAGAAACAAAACAGAACAGAAGAGATACCACATGGTTACTTGCTCACTCCATCGAACTCATCCGTTTATCTTTCATTTCTATGATGAAAGTAGACTTGGGGTTATATGGTTTGAAACTCTGAATCAAGTGGCCAACAAATGGCTACTAGGTGAGCCAGTCAGTAACCGTGGCCGAGTCATTGATACTCATGTCAGTTGATCTATGAAATCCTACAGCATTCACACTACGCATCAGCATCCACTATGTTGAGCAGTTCACATTATCTTTGCACCTCGTGGCCAAATATCACATTGAGAGGTTCAATCTTTGCACCTCGTGGCCAAATATCAACAGCGCATGATACACATTATCTCCCTAAACTCTAAAGTTGTGCTAAAACTGGACGTATAAACTGAAATAGAGTCCATTGATTAGTGATTATTGTATGAAAGTTCCTGCCTAAGCCCTGCATAGCCACATAGGCATAACAACAAACATCTGAGTTGCTCACAGCCAACCAATGCTAAGTATTGACTTGACCCACAGCATTCCGCACATACGGATAACAAGATCCAATTCTGTTACAGGTTGAAGGTTGAAGGTATGTATATTACATACTAGAGATGGCCGTCGTTTGCGACTGGGTCGGCGTCGGGACGGCGTGGTGATGCGGCGCCTGGAGGCCTTCGGACCACCACAACTAGCCTCTACTTGTGCTCTGTGTAATGTAATCGTTAGTTGCGATAGATGTATGTACAGCGTTCTTGACAACAAGTTTTGCACAGAACATTTAATAAAGGAAAAAACAATCTAATCTGAATGAGATGCACATTATAATATCATCACATCAATTAGCGCAGGAATAACCCCCATGACAAGGAAGGATAAATAAACTAACCCAACCCACCTCCTCTACTTTTTTAGCCTGGGCCAAGCAAAGACTCAAACTCAACTAACGCAGGCCATCTAATCAAATCGAACCACATGAGGCTTCTTGAATCAAAACAAATAAATGAAAAGACCCACCAATACAGGAGATGCTAGATGGTAGTAGTAGGTGGTAGGAGAAAATATGGAACAGAGCACGGGCTTCTTGAATTAGAATAATGAGAACTTTGCACGACGAAATCTGAGGGAGCATTAACAAATGACTGGGAGCAATTAACAAAGAGACAACCTAGGGGGGTCGACTACACCTGAATCTCTCGACCTCAGTAATCAAGCTGAGCAAATCGCACGGGCGAATTGCTCAAAAAGCGTGCGTGTGGATTACAGAAGAAATACTCTACTGAGGTAGGAGAACGTACGGGCGTGGTGGTGGTAGAAGCACGAGGCGAGGGAGTCAAAGCCGCGGCGGATGGGGAGGCGGAGATCCGGCGGGACGGGGACGCCGGCGACGAGGTACTTGTAGATGAGCGCCTGCTGCTCCAACTCCTCGTACTGTGCCGCCGTGAAGGTCGCCGGCCTTGCCGCCCACCTCGTGCCGCTCATCGTGTGCTGCTGCTGCTGCTGGGGAGGGCGCTGATGATATAAATTACAGAGGAAAATAGAACATCTTGTTCGGTGGTAAGGCAGTAAACAAGGTGGGGAAGGTAGAGGAGGGAGCTGGGGAACGACCTTCTATCGCGCGTCGTCGTGGTCGGGATGGACGACACCGTCATGGTCGAGCTTGAGGTCGGACTCGGCGATCTCCTCTTCAAGCTCGTCAGGCCCGGGTGTGGGGTCGTGCATGTCCTGGTCATCCTCCTCCTCCTTGTCATCGTCGTCGATGTCGCCTGCCGGTTCAAATCTAACCCAAAAAAGGGGATCAGACAAGGAATTAGAGAGAGGATCGGGGCCGGGGAAGGGGAAGGGGAAGTCGAGTGGGATAAGGGGTTACCTTGAGGACGTCAGCCATGGTGTGCCTGGGAGGGCGCGGATCAAGCTCGACGACGGCGCGGATCCGAAAGGCCCTCTGTGGCCGTGGCAGATCTGGCCGCGGACTGACCTCGTTGGCTCCAGCTGGCGCCATGGGAGAGATGGAGAGGTGCGGCTCCATCTTTTCAGTGGTCGGAGAGCGGAGCTAAGAACGCGGAGGCGGCGGTGGCGATGAGGTGGTCGCGGAGCGGGTTGTCAGCGGGGAAGGCGAGGAGGAGCAGGCGCGCGGGCTCGAACGGCGGGAGCAAGTGGTCGGCCACGAAGGCGAGGAGGAGCGGCTTGAGGTGGGAGGGGAAGGGAGGTCGCGGCAGGATCGGCCGCCGTAGGGGGCGGTGGCGGCGGCAGTCCAATGGGGGGAGAGGGGAGAGGGGTTAGGGTTTGGGATTCGGGTCGTGGGCGAGGAGTGGTGTGCGGGGGAGAGGATGGGAGGGGGAGGAGCGGTGTGCGGTGGGTGAGTGGTGGCTTTCAGCCACTGACAGGTGGGCCCGCAAGGAATAGGCCCACATGTCAGTGTCATTAACGGCATGTGGTGTAGGTGAAGGAAGCTGCTTCCGGCTGGGTGTGGGTGGGGAGAGGGTGAGGGGTGTGGGCCGTTGGATCTGGCAGTATCCGACGGTCTCTAATGCTTGATCCGCGTGACATGCCCGTAGACAAATCAAAACGAAGTGCAGGTTTTGATGACGTTATGACCATCTAAAATGGTCGTAATCAATTTTCCATTTTTTGAATGCCCAAAATGAGTCTTTTTTGTGTGAAGGATCTACCATATATTTGTTACAAAATTGGATCAAATCAATTTTATAAAATATTAGAACATATTTAATGCACAATTGACCAAATATTGGGTGTCAAAAGTTTCGAACCACCTCTGGTGAAAAACATAAATTTTCGCCAATTCAGCTCGAAGCGGGTCAAATTTGAACTGCAGATGCCTCATAGTTTGCTCTTTATTTTTTCCAAAAATTATTTCTAGGTACATAAGTATCTATTTAATCAGAGAAATATCAAAAGTTTTCCAAGATTCAACCACTAGCTAGGAACGGTCAAGCCCACAGTTTTGACCGCATTTTGAAACAGGCATAAAAAATTTAAAAAAATCAAAAAATTGGAAAACCTTCGCATTGTGTCATTATATGTGACCAAGTTACCAGAAAAAATAATAAACTTGTAATACGAAAATTATTTTAAACAAATGTTCTCGGAAATGAGCTATCATGCGCGAAGATTCATGGCTTTCAAGCCAAATGATCAATCTTATGGCCACATTCATGGCATAGTTTGTTCAAATGATCTCATATTGTACACAAGGGTGCATATTGAAATTCCAAACAATGTTGCCTAAGGGACTTTTTATTTTCTTTCCACGGAAAATTCATTTTCCATTTTCTGAGTGCCCGAATTGAGTTCTTTTTGTGAAGGACCTACCATATATTTGTTGCAAAATTGGACCAAATCATTTTTCTAAAATACTAGGCCATATTTGATTCACAATTTACCAAATGTTTGGGTGTCAAAACCTTGATCCACCTCTGGTGAAAAAGACAAATTCTCGCCGATTCAGCAGGAAGCGGGTCAAATTTGAACTGCACCTGCCACATAGTTTGCTTTTTATTTCTTCAAAAAATCATTTCTAGATACATAAGTATCTATTTAATCAGAGAAACATCAAAAGTTTTCCAAGATTCAACCACTAGCTAGGAATGGTCATACCCGCTGTTTTGATCGAAATTCGAAACGGGCATAAAAAAATTCAAAAAAATGAAAAAATTGGAAAACCTTTGCATTGTTTCATTATATGTGACCAAGTTTCCAGGGAAAATAACAAACTTGTAATACGGCAATTATTTTAAAAAAGTGTTCTCAGAAATGAGCTATCATGCGTGAAGATTCAGGGCTTTCAAGCCAAATGATCAAACTTATGGCCACATTCATGGCATAGTTTGTTCAAATGATCTCATATTGTGCACAAGGGTGCATATTGGAATTCCAAACAATGTTGCCTAAGGGACTTTTTATTTTCTTTGCACGGAAAATCCATTTTTCATTTTCCGAGTGCACGAATTGAGTTCTTTTTGTGAAGGACCTACCATATATTTGTTGCAAAATTGGAGAAAATCATTTTTCTAAAATTCTAGGCCATATTTGATTCACAATTTGCCAAATGTTTGGGTGTCAAAACCCTTGATCCACCTCTGGTGAAAAAGACAAATTCCCGCCGATTCAGGAGGAAGCGGGTCAAATTTGAACTGCATCTGCCTCATAGTTTGCTCTTTATTTTTTCAAAAAATCATTTCTAGATACATAAGTATCTATTTAATCAGAGAAACATCAAAAGTTTTTCATGATTCAACCACTAGCTAGGAACGGTCAAACCCGCTGTTTTGATCCAAATTCGAAACGGGCATAAAAAATCAAAAAAATCAAAAAATTAGAAAACCTTCGCATTGTGTCATTATATGTGACCAAGTTTCCAGGAAAAATAACAAACTTGTAATACGGCAATTATTTTAAAAAGTGTTCTCAGAAATGAGCTATCATGCATGAAGATTCATGGCTTTCAAGCCAAATGATCAATCTTATGGCCACATTCATGGCATAGTTTGTTCCAAGTGTGGTAATTAAAACCCTTTTTTACAGCCTCTTTTGATCCTATAGTTCATTCATTCTCTTCCATAAGAAGTTTACTGCTATCACAAGTTACATCTCTCTCAGTCTGCATCTCATAAACTGCCTAGAATCTTCACTTGTGCATCCTGAAGTAGTTAGATTCCTCACTTGTACTTATCTGAGGATTCGTACAAATCTGGAACCAACTTCTTTTCTCTAAGTGAATGTCTTCGCATGATGAGGTCAATGTCTTCTAAACTGATTTATCTTCAAAATCTTCTGAGAATGCATATGACCTCTTCCCCTTCCCTCGCACCTCAATGTTGTCACAGGTACATGTCCGTGGGAGAATCTTTTGGTTCTCATAGTCTGCATTCATTTGCAGAGTTCCTACAGCGTCACATCAATTCACCCGAAGCAAGTTCCTGTTGGTCAAGCAAAAGGAAGCCTTTGAAGCCTTTGAATCTTTTGAAGCCTTCCAAGTTAAGGTTCATGGCATCCCAGAAACAATCAAGGAAGGGAGGCAGACAGAGACGTGGTGACACATCTAAAGATCTGCCTGAAGATTTGGCAGAAATGTACCATACAGATCCCGAAGAGAGCTATGGTCAGCGCAAGACACGAATCCAATGGATTCGAAGATATTGGGCAGAGCAGTGGTTTCACTATCGCTTTGTCACCAAGGAATACGCAGAGAAGTACGCCATCAAGAGGCCATGGGGCGATGCCTTGTACAAGAATCTCGTACCCCGAACCAGAGACGAAGCCATTGCTCAAGGCTTCTTTCCATGCATGGTCAGGGGACAACAGCCAGCTGATGCACATCCATCATCCCTTCTCTGGTGTCGGGATGACACTCTATTCAAGCGCAACTTTCAATTTGCCCAGAAATCTGCGACGCAAAACAAGAAGGAGTTCGGGTTGGACTTCAACCCTGGTCCCTCCAAACCAAGGGCAGATGGCACACGCGACGCTAATCCCAATGTCATCGGGCCATTTGCCAATCTCGAAGGCCTCATCACTCACATTATAGTCCAAGGGACTGCCGTGAACGACCCTCCAGCAGACACTGAGTCTGATGATGCTCCTGCTGTCCCGGAGCCAAAGCAGATGAAGAAGAAGCCAAAAGCTTCCAAGCCAGCCGCTTCTCCCAAGATCTCCAGAGTGAAGCCATTGGCAACTGCACCTCCTGAAGCCAGTGTGCAGTCGGAAGGCTTATCTAGAGTCTCCAAGCCCCAAGAAGCCAAGAAGTCTCATCCAGACACAGGGAAAGAGCTCACCGCTGCTGCTATTTTGCGCTGCGAAGCCATTGATCTTTCAAGCGATGAAGATCTTGGAGATGATGCCCTTGAGCAGCTCATCAAGAGCAAGGAGGAGGCTGAAATCTTCAATAATCTGCCTCTGTTTGATGTCACCATCATCCACAAGTTCATTGATGAATGGTTTGACTCCCCAGACATCAGCTTCGATGACCTGCAGTTGCCCATAGGCCTCAGTGTTATCTTTCAAGGAGCAATTGCTTCAGAACTTGCAATTTCCCAGCGCATCGTGGAGCTGAAGCAGAAGATAGACTTTGAAAAGGCTCAGTTCAAGCAGAACATGGCCACGCTCAGCATCCAGGAAATCAAAGACTTCAAGGTCATGCTGCACGAGTTGAAGGAAAACTTTATGCAGAAACGTGTAGCGGCTCAGGGTTCACGCGAGCGCATGAAGAAGTCAGCTGATCTCTGTGTGCAGGCCTACAATGAGGCCGAGAAGCGAAAGTCACTTGGGCGCCCCGGCATCGACCCCAAGATGGCCGCTAAGAAGAAGAAGACGCCCACCATGGCTAAAGAAGAGGCCCCACGCCAAGAAGCTGTTCTAACTGTCTTCCCAACCGCCAAGCCTAGCTCGAAGCCAAAGCGCTCCACTGCTTCCGAGCTCAAGAAGACAAGGACAGCTGAAGCTGAAGCGAGAAAGAGAAAACACTCTAAAGCCTCTCCTTCTGACCCCAGCACCAAGAAGCGCAAGATGAAGAAATCTCGGGCTGCTCCCATAGAGCCCTTGATAGTTGAACCCCTCTCCGTCCGCTATCCCAACGAAGATCGTCAACTGACAGTGCATGAGCCTGCTCCCACAGAGGCTCCGCAAGTTGAAGACATTCCAGCAGCCGACCCCATCGCTGCTGAAGACATTGGTCACCAAGACAATGTGCAAGATGATGCAGCCCTTCCTCAGCTAGAGACAAGCGAATTGCTCAGCATTGGTCGTCCCTTGACGCCAATCACACAAGATGCATCGTGGGCAGATCGCCCACAGGAGGAAGAGGATGAGCCCCAGACCACTGCAACTCCACCAGCGTCGCCTGCATTCCGTAGGCTTCGCAAAGGTCCAAGGGCTCAAGCTGCTGACGACATTCCGGCTGCATCAGCCGAAGACAATGAAGAAGCACCACAGGAACCCCAAGCTCCAACTCCACTACCCCAACAAGAGGCCGTTCTCCAGGAGAACGTGCCTGAGTCTGTTCCTCTCACTACACGTGCTGAGGATGAAAACATTGAGGCTGCCACACACAATGCTGAAGACAATGTGAAGCCCTCTCCAACAATAGCTTCAGAACATACTGAAGCTGCTGTCCCTGAACCTTCTGCACCAGAGTCTGCTGCCGGTCCGCAATTCAACTATCACATTGCGCACAGGCCCCAGGTTCAGAAGCCAATTCCAAGACTACCAAGGTTCCCAGGTCCTGCATCAGCTCCTGGCTCCTTCAATATCAACAGCTTCAGGGCAGACAATACTTTCTTCAACCGCTCCAAGAATCCTTACTCAAGGGAACGGATCGCATCAGATAGGTTCTGGAGCCATCAACAGCGCAGCTACTATTCATGCATCCTCTACAACCAAGGCCGCATCTTTCCCCACCAGCGCCTTGAGGTTGAAGCTGTTGCTGGTCTGCCTGGTTTGGAAGAAGCCATTGATTGCTTCAAGCAAGTGGGTCTACTGCCGTTCATCACTGACGAAGAGCATTGGAACGAAGAGCTTATGCTTCAATTCTATGCTACTCTGCATATCAAAGGCTACAACCGCGATCCGAAGACATGGGTCCTGGAGTGGATGACAGGAAATGTCCTTCATGAAGCCAAAGCTTTCAACATCATTGAGCTTACCGGCCTTCCCACTTCTGGCGAATTCTTTGAAGAAGGATGCCAACTCCATGCTGAAGCAATTGAGAGCATATTTCAGCGTCCAGAACCAAATATGAGTCAGATGCTCTCAATGATGAAGCCATTGGCACATAATGCACCCTATCCAACTGAGTTCTTCGTTGAAGACTTAGAGTACCTGCCCAGAACCATATATCATATCATCAGGCGGACTCTCTGGCCCATTAAAGGACACTCCCGGTATGCCAAGGTTGAAGGTGCCATGAAGACACTCATCTTCTGTATTATGCATGGCAAATGCTTCAACGCACAGGATCTCTTCATCCGTCAACTTGCTGCGTCTGGCTCAGATCTCTTCGGTCTGAAGATTTATGCTCCTTGGGTTATGAGGCTGATCAAGCTTCATTATGCGATCTCCTATCAGCCCTCAGCCCGCAACCACAGGATCTTCTTACCAGATGTGGACACCTCAGCTGAAGCTATTTATCCTGAGCCTGCCAAACAGCCACTAAATCTTCAGAATGCAGAACACCAAAGCTTCACTCAAAATGTTGAAGGTGTTGAAGCCATTTCCAGAGTCTATCCAATGGCTGGCACCACATGTGCCCCTGCATCCACTGAAGCCACTGACAGCGAAGCTGCACAGAGACCCAAGAAACGCGCTCGTACCCTCACTGATCGTGAACTTCTTGTGGCTCTGCATCAAAAGCAAGATAGGCATCACGACTGGCTCAAGAGGCAGATGGGCAACATCATGAAAGACATCAATCGCATCAGAAATCTGGCAACCAAGAATGCATTCGTCGCACACGAAACCTGTCGCCGCACTTGGAAAGGCCTCACAATGATGTGCCCAGAAGCTGATCTTCACGAGGATGGCTTCAAAGAGCATTTCAAGTTTGATACCACACCTCCCAGAAGAGTTGTGATGCAAAGCACACCATCTCTTGAAGATTCGAATTTCTCTTCTTCTGCTGCCACAGTATCTGCCAGGATCATTGAAGAAGAAGACGACGCTACATCACCACCAATGTCTTCAGCGCGCGTCGTCACTGCACCAAGCTCGCCTGCACCACCAAACGCATCCACCGACCCTGCTGCGCCTCGGAACGCATAGAAAACTCTATGTCTTCAAATCTTTTTGGTCATCACTGACAAAAGGGGGAGAAGCATATGATGTTTATAGTCTTCAAGCGGGTCAATAATATGGGCGGGTGCTTTATATTTTGCATTTTGCTTCGTGATTACAACTCTCGTTTTGCTACATTTGGTTCTTTGAGTTGTAAGCACTTAAACTTGATGGTCGTCTGCTACTGTGTTTTTGTGAAGATAAATTCCGCATGTACGACGATAATTTCCGCACTCTTATCATTTCGCAGACGTCCATTTTCCATTATGCATGTCATTATCTTCATATATCTTTACGTGCATAATGGATTGTCATCATAAGTTGAAGTGGATTCCCACAAATACAACCTGCTATGTGCATTTGCAGTCCAAAAGCAAATCACTTATATGCACATCTTCAGGGGGAGCCCTTGCAGCTTATGAAGACAATTCCTTTACAATTTCGCAAATTATATTCCCCGTTGAAAACTTCAACTAGTTTGTCATCAATCACCAAAAAGGGGGAGATTGTAAGTGCATCTAGTGCCACCCCTAGTTGGTTTTGGAGTATTGACGACAAACCTAGTTGAGGGACTAATGTGTTTGTGAGAATTGCAGGATAACACAGGTAGAAGTCCCTCATTGATTCGGTTTAGCTACCAGAGATGACCCCCAAAAATGTACGAAGACATTGAAGACAATGGTGGTTCATGAAGACATTCATGTCGAAGACAATGACATATGAAGACTTCCCATGAAGCCTTTGGAACTCGAAGACTTAGATCCTTTGTAGTTTCACTTTATTCATGTTGTGTCATAGGAACCACCGTACTGTTAAGTGGGGTCCAAGAGAACCAGTCAGGATGACTGAAGTGATGCCTAATTCAAATCCTATGTCTTCGAGTGAAGACAATGAGAGAAAATCTTGTCCAGAGTCAGACAAGTCAGCTTTACTTGCAGCCCAAGTAAAGTTGCCGTGAGAGTTCAAAATCCGACCGTTAGTACACGTGTCAGTTCCTTAGTGACCCAGGGTCATTTCGGACAAATCAGGTCAGGGTTGCCAAGTGGCTATAAATAGTCCACCCCCACAACCATAAACGGTTGGCTGCTCAGATTTCAGTACACGGCTTTTGTCGTTTGAGAGCAACCCACCTCGAAGCCTTTGAGAGAAAATCCCTAGCGAGGAGAAAAGCCCTAACCACCCAGAGCCAGAGTAAATTGGGCATCATTTAAGTCTTCTTGTCTGTGTGATCTGAAGACTTATTACACTTGAGGACTGTGCATCCTCCAGACGGTTAGGCGTCGCGTTCTGAGCATCCAAGAGTAATTGTGGATTGCTGGTGAACGAAGTCTGTGAAGGTTTGGGAGTCTACCTTGAAGACTTACCTGAGTGATTGGGCGAGGTCTGTGTGACCTTAGCTCAAGGAGAATACGGTGAGGACTGGGTGTCTTGGACTAAGTGTCCTTGACTGGGTGTCCGGGACTGTGCGTCCTTTGGTTTGAATACCTAGCCGCTCCAACCAGACGTACAGTTGTCACAGCAACTGGAACTGGTCCAACAAATCATTGTCTTCAACGTGTCACTGGTTTCATCTTCACTTCCCTTCAACTTACTGTTATTCATTGTGAAGCCATTGCATGCTCGCTCTATCTTTTGTCTTCACAACTTAACTGTATGATTTGATTGGCTTCATAACTTCTTCCTACCTGATCCTAATTACACTGAAGCTATTGTTACTGTGCTTTCACTCCATTGAATACTTGATCTTAGCTTGCTTGTGTAATCTAACTTCCGCTGCATAGTGATAGGCATATCTTCTCTGTTTGTCTTCATAACTTCCACGTTTTAAAGACTTTCATAAAAATCGCCTATTCACCTCCCCCCCTCTAGTCGATATAACGCACTTTCAATTGGTATCAGAGCAAGGTGCTCCCTTGTTCTGTGTGATTCGGTTTAACCACCTGGAGTTTTAGCTATGTCGACTGCAGGGATAATCAAAGTCTCCGCTGCGTGCCCCGTCTTCGATGGAACTGAATATCCCTACTGGAAGAATAAGATGCGCATGCATCTTGAAGCCATTGACGTCGACCTATGGTATGTCGTCGAGAACAGCGTTCCCAAGGCTGGAGATGGTGTCACTGCTGCTGATGTCAAGAAGTTCACTCAACTGGACTCTACTGCCAAGAATATTATCTGTGGTCATCTGACCAAGGGACAGTACGGCCGTGTGAGTGCCTTGAAGACATCCAAGCTGGTCTAGGACTGGCTCTCAAAGGTCAATGAAGGCATCTCAACCCAGAGAGATCAGAGAATCAGTGTTCTTTGCAACCTCTTCAACCGCTTCAAGCGAAATGACAAGGAGAATGTCCAGCACACATTTGACCGGCTCACTGACATCACAAATGAGCTTCAAGCCCTCGGCGCCACTGAGATCACCAAACATGAAATCGTCAAGACGCTGCTGAGATCACTTGACAGTTCATTTGACATCCTAGCCCTGATGATTCAAGAACGTCCTGATTTCAAGACACTCGATCCATCTGACATACTTGAGAGGCTCAACACACATGAGTTTCAGCTTTCTGAGAAAAGAGATATCTACGGTCCAAACTATGGGCGAACTCGTGCCCTGAAGGCAAAAGCTGTGTCATCATCTGAAGAAGAATCTGACAGCAGTTCTGATGATCCTGAAGACATTGGAAGAGAACTTGCGATGCTAGTAAAGAAGTTCCAGAAATTCACCAAGAAGAAAGGCTTCAGAAAGTCTTCACGATCAAGCTCAAGGAATGATGAAGCTTTTGCTCATGACTACAAGAAGAAAACATGCCACAAGTGCAAGAAATCTGGACACTTTATCTCTGAGTGTCCATAGTGGGACAATGAGAGCAGAAGGAAGAAGAAGAGCAAGGAATATGACTCTGACGACAAGAAGAAGAAGAAATACTCAAAATCTTCTTCCAAGTCTTCTTCAAAGCCTTCATCACACAAAAAGAGCTCATCTGGCAAGGCATGTGCGTTTGTTGGCAAGGAAATGGATTCTGAGGAGGAGTCTGCATCTGAGGAGGCAGAGGTGGAGTCTGAGGAGGAATCTGATTCTGGCATTGCGAGTCTGGCTACTGCCTATGTTGCCAAGTCCATCTTCAACACTGAAGACAATGACTTCATCACCAGCACCGACGCTAATGACGAGGACGACTCCACTCCTACCTACTGCTTCATGGCCCGTGGTACAATGATAAAACACACTAATATTAAACATAAGAAAAAAGAATCACTGGAAAATGTATTTTTAAAGTTAAGTTAATCACAAACTAGTGATTCACACAAATTTCAAATAATTCAAAATTTAAACTATTCAAATTTAAAAACTACCGGCACTAGCTGAAAGTTTCTAAAACTATCAAAAATATTCACAAAGAAACTCTAAATACAGCAAAAAACAACTAAAATAAATAAAACAAAATAAATAAAGCAAAAAGAAAAAAGTAAATGAAAAAAGCCCACCTACCGGGCCACAGCGGCCTGCATACGACTAGAAACCCAACCTGTTGTTGGGCCAGGATGCAGGCCCGCAAGCCCAATAGGCCCCACAGGGCAGAGTGGCAGAGATAGGCCCAGAAGGCCTGCATTTCAGAGGAGCTCGAAGGAGCAGCCGCGGCTGGGTTTATAAACCAGTGCGGCTGCCCTTCGCTAGGCGAGGTGGGACTAAACTTTGCGCCCCTCGCCTGGCAGCGCACCCCCCTTTAGTACCGGTTCGTGGCACCAACCGGTACTAAAGGGGGGGCCTTTAGTACCGGTTGGAGCCACCACCCGGTACTAAAGGGGGTCGCTTCCCGCCGCTTGGGCTAGCCAAAACAGACCTTTAGTACCGGGTGGTGGCTCCAACCGGTACTAAAGGTGCCTTCTATATATACAACACTTCGAAAAATTTCATTCTCCCCCTCTGTTTCTTCCCGATCGATCGACACTGCCCCCATCGCACGCCGTTGCCGTCGCCGCCCCCATCCTCGTCGCCGCCCTCGTCCCCGTCGCCGCCCCCGTCGCCGTCGCCGCCCTCATCCCCGTCCCCGTCGCCGCCCCCGGGCCCGTCCCCGTCCCCGTCGCGCCGTCCCCGCGTCGCCGCCCCGTCACGCCCCGGGCCGTCGCCTCGCCGTCGCCGTCGCCCCGCTGTGAGCTCTCCCCCCTCTAACCCCTCTCCGATCCCTCGCCCCCGGTGGCCGCCGCCCCTCCCCGAGCCCATACACACACACAAGCATGAACACACACACGCACATTTTTCTGTTTTTAGTTATAGAAATAGTTATAAAATAGTTAGAATTGATAGAAATTTTTCTATTTTTTAGTTATAGAAATAGTTATAAAATAGTTAGAATTCATAGAAATTTTTCTATTTTTTTGTTATAGAAATAGTTATAAAATAGTTAGAATTGTTAGAAATTTTTTCTGTTTTTTAGTTATAGAAATAGTTATAAAAAAGTTAGAAATTTTCTGTTTTTTAGTTATAGAAATATTAGAAATGTTATACAAATGTTAGTTATATATATAAAAATGTTATAATTTTTTTCTTCTGTTTTTTAGTTATAGAAATATTAGAAATGTTATAGAAATGTTAGTTATATAGCATTGTTAGAAATGTTATAGGAATGTTAGTTATATAGAAATGTTAGAAATTTTAGTGATCAAAATCCAATCATTAAAAAAATGTTACTTTTTGCGTGCATATAGCTAGTATTTGTTTTGGACGATGCCCGGCCCGCATCCTCGCCGGCGACCCGTCCGCGACGACGTCCGGCTGACCCATGTCCGGGACTGGGCTCCGCCGGGCTGGCACTGGGAGGTGCTGCCTAGAGGGGCGCGCCGCTTGATGAGGAACCCGGCCCTGGGTCCCGTCGTCGACCCTGATCTCGTTTGGTGGCGTTCGCGTGGGCCAGTTTCGGTGCGGAGGGAGCCGGCCCCGCCGGAGGAGGTACGTCGCCGTGTCAGGGAGGAGGACGAGCACGTCCATCGCTACATGGTTGCGTTAGAGGGCGGCAGGTTCTCCAATACCTGGCAGTTTCTTCAGGGATCTCACTTCAGCTATGATCCTGTGAGGGTTCCTTCTCTGTGGGTGTCCACCGCCCGCGCCGAAGGAACCGCGAGTGTCCTAGATTCTTCTATAGTATTCGATCTTTATTAGCTACCTAGCCAGTGATGTACTCGATATATAATATTCGAGACGATGTATTCGAGATTATATATTATTTGAGACGATGTATTCGAGATTATATATTATTCGAGACGATGTATTCGAGATTATATCTATTATTTGAGACGATGTATTCGAGATTATATCTATTATTCGAGACGATGTATTCGAGATTATATCTATTTTTCGAGATTATACTAAATTGTTTTATATTTCTTTTGGCATAGTTAAATAAAAGCTATGGCGGACAATACCGACAGAGAGAGAGAACAGACCATGTTCGATATCATACGCGGGCCAGATGATGATCAGAATGAAGAAGATTTTGACGGCTCCGAATTTCTAAACAACACCGGAGAGGGTGATATGATATTCGATCGCGACGACCGAGAAGATGAAGTCATGAACTACGACGAAGAACATGTTGATCCTGTAACAACAAACACCGGCGAGGTATATATATTTATATAAGCAGGAATCTGGTGATCATCGCATGTTTTAAATGAGTTGAAGATATATCAACGAATCGATCTTTCTTGTTTCAGCCATCCGGATCGAGCAAATCTTCAGGCAAAAGGACGAAACGAGGCCCGAACAAAAAGTTGAAGGAGGGCGTAAAGTACAATATCGAGGCATTCAAACCTAATGGCGAACCATTAGCGCCTAAGAAGATTGCGGACAAGTTCGTTCGTCAGTGCGGAGTTCTTGTGAAGGACCAACTCCCGATCTCCCTTCAAGAATGGAGAAAGCCAGCAAATCCACGTCCAGATGTTACTTTTGTCGACGAGAATCAAAAAAATATGCTTTGGGATACTCTCATGGAACATTTCACCCTACCAGATCATTTCACAGAAGCAGATATGCGGAAAGTCAAGAATGCTGCTTTTAGGAAGATGGCGGTTGCATTCAAGAACCACAAGAGAATGACGTGGGAGAAGTACGTCAAGGGAGGAAGGAAGACTCCAGTATTCGAGGGGATACTAGAGAATCAAAGTGCTCATTGGGACGATTTCGTGAAATTCAAGGATTCAGAATTAGCTAAGGAACGGTCGAGAATAAACAAGAAGAATGCCGAAAAAAAGGATAAGTTCCATAAGCTAGGGCCAAGTGGCTACGCGGTGGCAATGCCTAAGTGGGATAAGTCTGAGAAAGAGATGGAGGATGCAAGTGTCACTC
This sequence comes from Triticum aestivum, assembly GCF_018294505.1. NCBI lineage: Eukaryota > Viridiplantae > Streptophyta > Magnoliopsida > Poales > Poaceae > Triticum > Triticum aestivum. The sequence continues at coordinate 35,139,792 of NC_057809.1, forward strand.
CGGTTACTAAGAGCTGGCCCCCCAGGTGCAGGACTTGGTTCTATGCGCATGGGGGGGGGGAGTTGGACCCGAAGACAGGCAATGTTTCGACGAAGGCATGTCTGAACGGAGCCGATGATGCGCTACTTGTTGCAAGAGAAGAGGCTCGATCGGGGGTGTTCCAGCCCAACAGAGAGAACGACGAGCTTACGCGTGCCCTGGGAAATCCTGAACACCCGGGAAGAACACGAGGCAAGGGTGCTATTCCGTGGTATGAGGGGTTTTCGGACTGGAACGCCGACTACAGAACCCGTGCAAGAAAGAAGATTGTGGAGGAGAAGAAGAGGAAGATGGAGGAGGAGCAGAGGAAGCGGGACTATGAACGCCTTCAAGGACTAGAAGCAAGTCAAGCGGAATTGGCAGCTAAATTCCAGCGGCAGCAGGAGCAGATCGACTCACTTAGCCAGCAAAGGGGGTCTCAGCAGCTGCAGCAGCTAGCGGATGATCCAGCATTGGATACCACCGCCCCATCCATGCCGAGAAGCAGCGTGGGTTCCGCCCCAGGCGACACAGTAGTGCTGGATAGATACCCCGTGGATGACATCACGGAGAACACTAACTGCGAGCTACACTTCAAAATGAAGAACATATCCATGAAGGTGGCGGACGCCGTTGCTTTTTCAAATTCCCCCGAGGCAACCTTCCATTGCAACCCGATTCCAGCGGGCTATGCTCGTGTCTTGGTTGATGAGGTGGTGGCCCCTTATTCGGAGCTACAGCTTGACATTCCTGGAGGTGACGACGAGCACACATTGGGAGAGGTCATACATCGTGTCATCCTATGGAGAAAGGATTGCATCATCTTTCGAAGGCCACCGACACCACGTCACCCGACTCCTCGTCGAAGTCCGTCACCGAGTCAGCAGACTCCCGCTCCTCCAAGTCCACCAACGCGTGAGGCCACTCCTCCTCCTCCAAGTCCGGCAAAGTGTCAGGCCACTCCTCCTCCAAGTCCGACACAGCGTCAGACGTTCACTCCTCGTCCAACTCAGCCCCGTCAGCCGTCTCCGCCGCCTCAGCAATCGCAGAAGAGACACCCCGCAGCTATGGTGCGTAGCGGTACGAGTCGAGGTGATAGTACAGGAAGTACAGGCGGAGGCAAGCGATATAAATATGGTCCAAACCTCAATACTCCTCTTCCTGTGATGGCTTACGACAGGACCGAGGAACAAACCAATGCCATAGTGCGGGCAGAAGTCGACGCCCATTTTGGACCGAAACCGCCACCGCCGCCAAAGGAGAAAGTGCATGTGGAAGTAGTTGACCACTTCATTCGTATGGCTCAACCACCAACTCCTAAGCCTGTTGACTCAGACTATGAGCGCCACATCAGGAAGTTACATCGACAACGTCTACAGAAGGAGGCGAGCTCGAGCTCGAGCAAACAACAAGCAGCTGTCAAAAAATGCGGGAAAACCGTTGCCCAGCTGGGAAAACAGGCGGCGCAATCGACCCCCCCCCCCCCCCCCCCCCGCTTGTTGTGCCGCCAACAACACGTGACAGTACGCGCGCCCAATATTATTGTGGCCAAACGGTTTACGTTCCCGAGGTGGGCGATGTGGTAATAACCCAGGAGCATATAATGCAGGCTGAAGAACTCAAGATCACTGTTGGACAACTCCTCGAGATCGAGGACATGCCTCCGATTAGAGAAGAGCAAATAAAATGGAAATTTGTCCGGGGCCAACCTTTGGTCGAGCCAGAAGATGTCAAGAAGCTCCCAACGAGAATGTATGAATTGCATCAATGGTACATGGACATTAGCAAGAGATCCGATCAAGAGTCCCTCATGGTGTATGTCAAGAAGGATGATTACTACCATGAGAAAGCTGTGGCCGTTGAGTATTCTGAACTGTTTCAGTTATACAATCAAGATGCACTCGACAAATCTATCGTCGGTTGCTATTGTCTGTAAGTGATTTCTTTCTGTAATTTAAGTCTCAAGCTAGCTGTAGTGATCCTTTTGATCAATCATTACGTGTAATTATCCTCACTATATTCTTTTCTGCGGTATTATGCAGGATGAAGATGTCTGAAATGAGAAAAAGTGGACGCTATGGCATTGGGTTCATTGACCCAAACACCGTTAATGAATACACATGGAAATTAGATGCATATTATGAAAAAGAGGTAGAGGACAGCATGCTAGAGTTCTTCAAGCGCCTCAAATACAATGAAGATATACTACTTCCTTACAACTTCGAGTGAGTCACACTTTCTTGTACTACAAATTCTCTGTTTTTGCCTACTAGCTAGCTACATGTTTTTGCTTACATATGCCCGCTTAATTAAGACATGTAAACGTGTGCGCATGCAGATTTCACTGGATCTTGTGTATCATTAAAGTTGACGCCGGAACAGTTGAAATACTGGACTCGCTACTCAAAGCAAATACTGACTATAACATCTTGCTTGGGATAGTCAACAGGTAATTTCAATCATTATTAACTATATATCTCGGCCTATTTAGTTCGTCATTTAATGATATGAACTATTTAATAACCCCTTTATTCATTTTCTTCGTCGGCGGGCAGGGCTTGGGCAAGGTTCATCAGCGTCACTCCAGGCGAATGCAAACAAAAGCTGAAATGGTTTCGAGCCAAGGTAAGTAATTAAGTAGTACTAGCTAGCTAGCTAGCTGCCATCTCTTTAATTATCATGCTTGATTAATTATTATCTGATTAAATTAAATTCCATTCTCGTAATAAAGGCCCTGAAGCAGGCGCCAGGGACTGATCTGTGTGCATACTGCATTTGCGAAAACATTCGCATGATGGCGTCCAAAAGGAGCAGATCTCAAAGACAGGAATGGGTACGTTTGTCAGAACAATATTCACAATTTTTACACCATTATCGATATCTAGTCACACAACTAATACACATGCATATTGATCTCCTTCTTAACAGTTCAAAGAGGTGCAGGACAAGCTCCTACCAACGGAGCGCGTAGAAGCACTTCAATAGGAAATAGCGGGATTTTTGCTCGACCAGGTCATAAATCCGAAGTGAGAATACTATTACCCGCTACCGCCCCCATCGAAAAAGACATGAACCACTTTCAATTTTCATCGTGCTCCGAAGGCACCAATCAGGCTAATGCCACTGGCTCCGAAGGCAACATGCATATGTAGGAGAAATTGTATATAGCTATACATGTGTGTATGTGTGAATTAATATGGCGGTTTGTGAGACATGATTGATGATATATATGATTGGTTCTACTAAAAATTCTATATATATATATATATATATATATATATATATATATATATATATATGCATAACGTGTACAATGTGTAGTACCGTAAAATACCAGCAAACCAAAAAGAATTAAAATGGAAAACACAAAATTAAATGAAAAAGAAATCATAAAACCAAAAACCCTCCAACATTTTAGTACCGGTTGGTGTTACCAACCGGTACTAAAAGGCTCCCGGCCCCCGGAGCTGGCTCGTGCCACGTGGTTGCCTTTTAGCACCGGTTCGTGCTGAACCGGTACTAAAGGGGGGGCCTTTAGTGCCGAAATTTTAGTGCCGGTTACCTAACCGGCACTAAAGGGCCTTATGAACCGGTGCTATTGCCCGGTTCTGCACTAGTGTTTTGAATACAGTGAAACTCGAACAGCCAATAAATCATAAACCTCTTTGACCCTTGGCATTAGTGAATATCTGTGGATAAACAGTGCCTAGTCTTAGGTGGAGAATCAAATTTTGGTTCTGTTTACAACTGCAACTTCGGGTAGGTGCCTCTGGCTGCTTAATGGACGGTACCTAGTCTCTTAGATCGTCCTCATGGGTTTGTTTGTCACAGTGGATTTGGTGGTATCCTTTATCTCCACTCGGGGTGTTTTTTTCAGAGTACCTTTTCGATTCTGTGGCGTTTGTGAGTAGTCCGCATATGATTGGTCTGTATCGGTTTTCTCTTAATTAAGACAATTCTTTTTTTCCTAATTATTAATTGATGAGGCAAAATAATTACATAGTTAAACTAGCTAGCAAGCTAAGGAACAAACCAACTAGGCCTAGTTAAGCAGTCCGGAGGACCATCATCCTCCGGTGACCTGTAGACGCATTCCAGCTTCTTATCCTGCATGCTGTAGCAGTATGCTGCGACGGCAGAAACCTTCTTCTTGTCATGGACGTAGTAGATCCGAGTTCCGCCCTCGTTGGCGCCGTCATTATCCCTGAAGGTTGCGTGGTACCTATCGACGAACAATTCGTAGTTACCAGCCTCGGCCACCTTGCGCCACGCGAGCTGCCCGTCAGGCGCCGGAGAAGAGCCTAGCTCGAAGAGGTCGAAGGCCACCGGCCGGGACGACTTGACGGTGGTCCTTACCACGACCAGGACCAGCTTGCTCGGCAACGCGACGAGGTGGACGTAATCCAACTCTTGCTTCCGAGGGCAGATGGAGCCGTACATCTTGCTGCTGAGGTTGGGCATGTCTGGCGGACGCGGGACCAGCTGTAGGGCGCCGAGCGTGGCGGCGTCGAACACCGCCATCTCGCCGTTGATGTCCATGCCGAACATCTTCCCGTCATGGTAGACGAAGTCGAAGTAGCCGTAGCCTATGCGGCGGGGCTTCTCCAGCTTGGTCCATGCCGCGTCGCCGGGGCGGCAGAAGAGCATGCCCGTGTGCCCGTGCATCACGTGGTACATCATGACCGTCGCCGGCGCCGGGGCGCCGGGCGGGAGGTGGACGGCGAAGCGCAAGTAGTCCGTCAACTCGAGGTAGGTCGGGAAGGTCCAGTTGCTGCACAGCGCCATGTCCAGGTCGTTGCAGTGCACGTACCTTACGTGCCGGACGACGTCGCTGCCTGGGCCGTCGCGGACGGCGTTGAGCTTGGGCAGGGCCACCCTGGCGCGGGTGGCCAGGTGCGAGACGTGGCAGGAGGCGTCGCGGGTGTCGACGACGAGGGACCAGCCGCGGGACAAGGGGAAGACAGCCGTGTGGGAGGCGCGGACACGGGGGAGCAGGAGGCGCGGCGCTGGCCCTGCCGCGGCGCGCCATGCCCGGCACACGGAGCGGAACGCGGCGAGCCCGGTGACGGCGTCGCGGGACCTCCGCGCGATGATCGTCACTAGATCGGAGGGGAGGTCCAACCAGTCGGGCTGCTCCTCCTGGCTAGCCATTGCACGTACGTGCGCTGTCGATGGGCTGGGCGAACCGAAGGTTTGACTTTGTTGATCCTTTTATGAGGAGCCTCGGCAACAACGATACAATCGTAACTAACTTTCTTTATTTAAAATAAACAGAGTATAAAAGACTCGGTCGACCGTACGACGTGGGATCGTGGCGGTTTGACCATCTACAGCCAGGTCTCTCGTGCCCGTCTCAAACACCTAGACCGATCACAAAAATTCAACCCAACAGAATCTCTCAAACGACCGAACTAACCAACACCCTTTATATCCAGCACAAATATAGGGCAATCTGAGCATTGTCCGGACGTGTCCGCCTGACAGGTCCGGCCCACCACGGACCAACAAAACATCCCTATCTCGGCGGCGAGCTCAAACCCCAGCTCACTCTTTCGCTCCGTCCGTCCACTCATCTCCCACTCCGGTTTCCGATGCCATCCACCACCATGAGCAGCTTCGGCAACGACTCTGGCTCAGAGCTCGACTACGAGGAGGAGATGGCCCTCCGCATTGCGTTCGAGCGGTCCAAAGTAGAGACCGGCAGCAGCTTCGGATCTGGAGCGTCGCCGCACCTCCCGGGCCGGTGCAGCGCGGACGCCGAAGCTGGACCCTCCTGGCCCACGCGCAGCGACGCCCGGTCAGCACAGTCCGCACCGGTCCCGCGTCATCTCCTTCCCCCGTCGGCCGCCCCTCCACGGGCCAACGCTGGGTGCTTGTGACCGTGCCTCCGGCCTGCACGCGCACTCCGGAGTCCGAGGCGCGCGCCGCGCGCCGCGAGAGGCAGCGTGCACGGGAGAAGGAGGCGGTGGAGCAGTCCATGCGCCGTCGCCGCGGGACGGAGGCGGACGCCGACGAGGACGCGCGTCTCCTCGCCTGGGTTTATCGTCGCTCCCTCACGACGGCGGAGACGGACACTCGCCGCCTCCGACGGAAGAACGCGAAGGCGCTCCAGCTAGGCATTGATGTTGGAAATATGAGCAAGTTACTACAAGATTTAATCCGAATAATTAGAAGATAAATCATGACTACAGTAGCAGAGATTAAACTAATCATGCGAACTAGCATAGCAAATGAGCAGATCACATCTAGGGCACATACTAGAAACATGAATTCTACCACGATCTCGAACAGGAAGGATAGAATCATATACGGTGTAGCGGGAGTAGCACCGCCGGCGTTGACGTTGTCGCCCATGTCGTCGAGGATGAGGTTGCCGAGGTCGGGGAAGAAGTCGTTGTTCGCAAAATCGTCGCTGCCAGCAGTCGCGCGAGTGCGCTCCCCAAAAACCTGATCGCCCCTCTCCCGTACAGGATCACGAGAGGTGGGGTTCCGGAGGCCTGCTGTCCCTTCTCCCGGTGCACGCCAAAAGGAGGGATCTAGAAGACTTGTTTGGTGGCGCAATGATCTGGAACGGTGGTGAGAAACCATACGAAGCGGCGGCGGCTAGGGTAGACGTCAGCCTGACTATATAGTGCGGGCCGGGTCACGATACAAAAGAATCGGAAACGGTTCAGTAATTAACGCGTTTGTTAATTATTAATTAATGACTCATTAATTTTCCCGAGCAGCAAAAATATAGACAACGTGCATAGCTCTGTCCTCGGCTCGGCTCAATCCCGCGGCGTGGCGATGCGAGCAAGAAGGAGGAGCGCGCGTGTAGGTCTCCTCTTCTCATGCTCATACAAGTGGTAGAAGAGCTCACCTTATAAAGAGGTGCAACTCTCTCTCAATTTTCGGGGTGAGACTAAACATTAGCCTCACTCACTCCACTCACATGTGTGCATGAATGGGCCAAGAGAATTTTAGAATTTTAGTTGGGCTTTGGGCCAAAGGCCTACTAGCAAAATTCCAACAATCCCCCACAAAGTCTCATTGGCACATCTCATCATTTAGTTCCAAAACATTGTTTATATACCGGTGCTTAGTGGAGACTGTGAAGTTGAACTTCCACTTAGAGATTTTTGCTACACTAGATCACAACTTGAAGTGGACTATGCCTTGAACTACAAGTTTTCTGCGAGACTAGTTTCACACAAATTCTTGACCGATACTGGGCTGTCGCAAGGCTTCCCCGCGGGTGAAGCGTATACGTCATACTCCAAGGCCTTTTCATGAATTTATTAGAGAACACCCAATTATCACAGACTGCGATGTTAACGGTCAAATTCATATAGGTGTGTTCCTCAGAAGATGGCATGTAGGACAACATCTCTGCTTACCCGAATAAGCCACTTGGAATACATTAAGATAAGTATCGACCTGCCATGCAGATCAGGAGACTATTGCATCTTCATGGAGTGGGATAGGTAATATAGGGATACTCTCCTCCCAGCTGACCAACAGCTTGTCTCCCACTTCTACTTCACGGGATCTCCGATCACATAGAGTGGGTTACCACTATGGACAACTCATGCGGTGGGTCTCAGACCCATCTCCATCGATGCATTATCTATCACATTACGTGATAGAGCCTTTGTGAAGGGATCTGTCAAATTTTTCGACGTTTGGATATAATCCGACGTAATAACTCCAAATAGCTATTTGTTATTTTTGCCATGATTAATGTGTGCATGATATGCCCCTGAGCTCTACATGTGTTTTGTTATATGCCATGCCATCTTTCCAGAGGTGCAACCCATGTATTTTTGTGATGTGTGTGGTGACTAGCACAAGCTTGCAAAGTGGCGCATTCGTTAATGCTGATTTCAGGGACTTAGCAATTCCACTAAGTCCTTGATCTGTTTTATCAATATGCCATATGTTCATGTTGTTTCCTAGTGATTCGTGCCTCTTTTGAGGATGAGCAGTAAGGATGATTTGTTTATCTTGTAGTTCTATATCCATGCATGTGTTTGTTTGCAATTATGGAGCAACCTAGCTTGAGTCAATCGAGCTCTACTTTTGCTATTTCATAATTCCTGGCAGATTGTCTACTTGTTAGCGATTTTGCCGAGGATGTTGTTGTTGATCCGTGCATGCTATGTTGTTGTTCTTGCCATGTCTAGCTTGTATAATGTGTATTCTTGATGGGTGTGCACTTAGTTTGTCATGACTTGCTCTGTAGTGAGTGCATCGAGCTCGTAAACATGCCTACTCGCTATCTGATTTGCATTTTCCATTTTTTCACTAAGTCTCTAATCTGATTATGTTTTTGCCATGTTCACATGCCTGCAATTGTATTTTGTGATCCCTTTTGGCTCAGGGTCACTAAGGGACTTTTGTTAAGCTCTTTGAGTAGCTCCATGCCATGCCTTGCTTTGCGATGTTAAGTTCCTGTAGCATATAGTTTTCATGCTTCAAAGTGTGCTACCTCATCTAAAGTTCCATGCTTGTGTTAATTTTCACCAAGTCTGAAATCTGTTTACCAATTGCACTTTTGCCATGCTTGTTTGAACCTGTTAATGGATGAATTGGACGTAGCTCAGTGTTCATCTTTTGTCAAGCATCATGAGTGGATCCCTGCCATGTATTTTGTTGCCATGTTTGAGTGTCGTAGCATGTTCATCTTGTTGCATTTAGATGGATATTCACTGTTTACCGCAGACCGGTGCCATATTTGTTTTGCTTGCCATTTCCAGACCGTGCATCCGATTTCGGCGATCTTTATATCGATTTCAGCCGAAGTCACCTCACCTTTCCAATGGCACACTTGGATTTCCAAGTTGAGGCCAGGTTCAATCATTCCTTTGCAAATCATGCATATGCATCGCATCCCGCATCCCGCATATCATACCATGTTTATGCGTGGTTTGTTTACTATGTTGTGTGTTTCTTTCCGGTGTTTGCTTCTTCGGGTTGGTTCCAGTAAGGTCGCGTTTGTGAGGACCCGTTCGTCTATGTCCGTTTGTCTTCTTCATGGACTCGTTCTTCTTCCTTGCGGGATTTCAGTCAAGATGACCATACCCTCGAAATCACTTCTATCTTTGCTTGCTAGATGCTCGCTCTTTTGCTATGCCTATGCTGCGATACCTACCACTTGCTTATCATGCCTCCTATATTGTTGAACCAAGCCTCTAACCCACCTTGTCCTAGCAAACCGTTGTTTGGCTATGTCACCGCTTTCCTCAGCCCCTCTTATAGCGTTGTTAGTTGCAGGTGAAGATTGAAGTTTGTTCCTTGTTGGAGCATGGAGATGTTGTTCCTTGTTGGACCATGTTTACTTGTTGGGATATCGCAATATCTCTTATTTAATTAATGCATCTATATACTTGGTAAAGGGTGGAAGGCTCGGCCTTATGCCTGGTGTTTTGTTCTACTCTTGCCGCCCTAGTTTCCGTCATATCGGTGTTATGTTCCCGGATTTTGCGTTCCTTACGCGATTGGGTAAAATGGGAACCCCTTGACAGTTCGCCTTGAATAAAACTCTTCCAGCAATGCCCAACATTGGTTTTACCATTCGCCACCTAGACTTTTCTTTTCCATTGGGGGTCGCGCGCCCAAGGGTCATCATTATTTTAAACCCCCGGGCCAGTGCTCCTCTGAGTGTTGGTCCACCTCGTCAGCCGCCGGTAACCACCAGGGGCAACTCTGGGCTGGCCTACCAGAAGTTTAGACAATCCGGTGGGCCCTGAGAAAGAGATATGTGTAGCTCCTATCGGGATTTGTTGGCACATTCGGGCGGTGTTGCTGGTTTAGTTTTACCTTGTCGAAATGTCTTGTAACCGGGATTCCGAGTCTGATCGGGTCTTCCCGCTAGAAGGAATATCCTTCATTGACCGTGAGAGCTTGTGATGGGCTAAGTTGGGACACCCCTGCTGGGATTTGAACTTTCGAAAGCCGTGCCCGCGGTTATGGGCAGATGGGAATTTGTTAACGTCCGGTTGTAGATAACCTGAAGTGGAACTTATTTAAAATACATCAACCGCGTGTGTAACCGTGATGGTCTCTTTCCGGCGGAGTCTGGGAAGTGAACACGGTGTTGGAGTTATGCTTGACGTAGGTTGTTATAGGATCACTTCTTGATCATAGTTCTTCGTTCGTGCTTTGCCTTCTCTTCTCGCTCTCTTTTGCGAACAGGTTAGCCATCATATATGCTAGTCGCTTGCTGCAGCTCCACCTCATACCTTTACCTTACCCATAAGCTTAAATAGTATTGATCGCGTGGGTGTGAGATTTCTGAGTCCCCGTGACTCACAGATACTTCCAAAACCAGCTTGCAGGTGCCATTGAACCATGCCGATGACGCAACCAAGCTCAGGAGGAGCTCGATGAAGATCTTGTCCTTTGTGTTGTTTCGTTCTAATTGATCAGTAGTGGAGCCCAGTTGGGGTCGATCGGGGACCTTGTCGCATTTCGGGCTCTTCTTTTATTTTGGCTCCGTAGTCGAACCTTGATTGTAACTGGTTGATGTAATGCTTTATTCATGTAATTGTGTGAAGTGGCGATTGTAAGCCAACTATGTATCTTTTCCCTTATGTATTACATGGGTTGTGCAAAGATTAACTCACTTGCGACATTGCTTTCAATGCGGTTATGCCTCTAAGTCGTGCTTCGACACGTGGGAGATATAGCCGCATCGAGGGCGTTACAAGTTGGTAATCAGAGCCTTCCCCGACCTTAGGAGCCCCCACTGCTTGATCGTTATTAGCAGCCGTTGTTGAGTCTAGAAAAATGTTTTGAGTCATTTAGGAATTATATATCGGAGAGTTTAGGAATTCTTTTTACTCCCCAGTCCCTTCATCGCTCTGGTAAGGCATCCTGACGTAGAGTTTTGACTCTTCTCTTCTCAAATTTCACTAAAAAAAGTTAGGATCACGCGGGTATCTTGGAATCGTTCCGATCGATTTGTGACGAGAACATTGTTCTTGGTGCCTCCTGGCATTTACGGGTTGTGGCAGTGTCCCGGGGAGTTGAGCTCCGAGGTGTTGTCGTCACAATTTTATTGTTGCAGTTCTGGAATACCTGAGTTTAGTACGCCGACATCGAAAATCTCTTTTATGCAGTTGTTGGTGAGATAACCTCGACGCCACCCAGTACTGGGGCGGGAGTTCGGGAGTATTGCCATAACTCGTATAACGGATGCTTTTCGAAGGTTGAGGTAGATGATTTTCGAAGGTTTCTTGGTTATGTGTTGAAGGATGGATACAGCTGGATGTAGGATTTGCTAGTTTTGGGTGAGATATTATGCTTCCCCTGTATACCCAACACCTGATTGCATAACCGGGAAAATTTCAGGAGTTTATAAGTGGGAATTCAAGTAGCTCGTAGGATATCTTTCCCACAGATGTATGATATGAAATTGGGGTTCGATGTCTAGTGGTCCGCCTATTCACGGTTGGTTTTACAGTGGTCTCGTTGTGTCTTAAAGAGTCCTTGGCTATGCAGACTCGGGGATGCTTCGTATGTCATGTGCACTGCCTTGTACATGATGGTGCTGTACAATCGAGCCCGTGTAGGCCCCACCACGAAAACTTCGGACGAAATATCTATCATATGTTTGTTCCGGCTTATTTTGCAAGCCAATCCTTTGTTTTTTTTTGAGTTGTGGTATTCGAGTTGCTTCGAAGTCAAATGTTGATTCCATACCTTCTTTAAACGGTGTTCTCATCTTCCGGTGTGAATACAAATTCTTCATGATAATCAAGATTGTCTTGCCAATCCTTTCAATCGGTGTGCTTCTCTTCAAGCGGATCCGTCCATTTTAAACATCCACAAGATTCAATCTAAGCTCTCTCAACGTTGTTTGTTTCATCCGTCTCCAAGTTGTCTTTGTTTTCCCACCCTCCCACCCTTGTTTCTTCAAGGACTCAGATTTCTTAATCAAGTATCTTTTTATTCATGTGAAGTATCTCCATTCTTTTCCTTCATGTTCTTACCCGGTGATTATCAAGAAGATTCTAACGGAGCTTCAAATTCGTCACTCGTCACTCTTCTTCTTCTTCGGTGGGTTCAAATCAAGCTTTGGTGTTGATCATATCATTTTTCCTCGTTTCAAATACCTTCTCATGCCGGTGCACCTCATATTCATTCACTTCTCGCTATTTAATTGTTCCGGAGTGCTCAAGATATCCCGAAGATTCATGTTTTCCACTCTGCATGCATTCAAAATCTTTCGAGGATGTTCTCTCATTCTAGACATTTAATTCAACCGGTGCATTCTCCCTTTTAAATTATTCTATAGTGTTTCTTTTGAGTGGGCCCTAACCCACAGGTCTTTTTCCAGGATCTTACCTGACTCTTCTAATTTCCGGAGTTATTCTCATATTCATCTCAAAGTTTGACGTAAGAATGATTTATCATCAGTCAAATGCCCTTCTCCAAGATCGGTTAAATTCTTTTCATCGTTGGCTCAACCTTTTCTATTCTTCATTCCGGAGTGTCTAAACAATTCTTGGTGGTGTTTCCTGTCGTAATTCTCAGATTTTGAAGGCAGAAGAAGATTTTCCCTCCAAATCATATCCGTTCTCTCAAGATTCATGGTTCTAGCCTTTTGCCATCCTCTCATAATTATTTTCGATTGGGAGAATCTTTTTCACCCATCAGGAGATATTCAAGGGTATTTTCAGTTCGATTATCCGGAGCCCATCATTTCAGAAGACTTGTTCACTCTCAGCTTTCAGCTCTCGTTCCCCATATCTCACCGGTGCATCATTCAAGTATTCTCTAATCGGTTCGTGATCTCTTCGTTCACTTTTATCTAAATCCTCTCAAGTATCTTCATTCTTCTTATAATTCTTCCCGGTGATTCATTCCTTTATTTCATTCGTTTTTCAATTCTTACGGTGGTTCGTGCAAGATTCCTCTTCTTTCGTTATCATATCAATTCATTCGCTGTTTCGATTCCACCAGTGTTGCGTTGAAGACCTTCCCAAGTTGACGCTATATCTATCTTAATCCTTTTCTACGAGAATAAGTAATATGCCAAATCCGTTGATTGCCATCAATTTAATTGGTGAAGGATAAGCATAACATAATTCTTATTCTTGTTCATTCAAGTGATTAATTCTTTATTCCGGAGGCCCTTCAAATTCTTGTTCTCATTTGTTTCATCTTCTCTTTTTCACAGAGTTCCAACCTCTTTCAATTATATTATCACGGAGATCTCTATCTAAATCATTGCGAGGCTTCAATCTTGTTCTTTTCATCATTCAATTATTTTGGATCATTCTTTTATTACCGGAGTTCTTCATGAAGGTTCTACATGATGGATTCACCAAGGATTTAATTCCTTCTCAAAGTGTTCATTGACATTCTTTGCTAAGAAGCTCAAGTTTTTCTTCATCTTGCTATCCGAAGTGCAATTCTTTCTTCCGAATCATTGGAGGTGGTATTATGTCATTCTTGATAACTTCAGTTCATGTTTCATGATTCACTTGTTGTTAAGAATGAGGTATTTTAAGTCCACCAATCTCTTCGTTGGAGTTATCTTGTGTCATGCTTCACCTATAGCCTTCCCTAAGGATTGTTGCTAATTTTGGTGCTCATAAATGATCCAAGTTCTTCATTTATCCTCCCGGTGATATAAGTTTCTCGTCTCCTTGTTCATACCAATCCAATTCTTCTTCCCGTGAGTGGGGAGGTTGTCACCTCATAATTCTGAGATGTATTCCATAAGACCATATCAAGATTATTCTTTCCGTTGTTGGTTTTCCAACAACTCCGTTCTAGCATTTGTCGTAAGCGCGTTCTACCAAGATCTTGTTTTTCTCCTCCGTTCATTCCATTCCATCCTCTCATTTCTTCCGGAGGCTTTGTGATGTTGCTCTCTTCAAACCATCTTCTTGCTTTGTCAAGATCATTTTCTTTCTTTTGCTCATCCATTTAACCAGAGTGTTGTGTCCTCTAGTCAAGTTCTTTTCGCCTTATCAAGACTTGCATCTCTTTTCAACCGGAGTGCTGTCTGACACCTTTCTTACCCCTTGTTCCATTCATTCAATAGTTCCGGAGGCAGTGTGTCGTGTTTTCATTCAAGTATCTTCTCATCTTATCAAGTTCTTCTTCAATTCTTTTTCTTCTCAACTGGAGTGCTGCCCGAAGATGTTTCTTCCTTGTTCGTTTTTCCTAACGGAGTGTTTTCCACTTTGTTCATCTCCGTTGTATTATTCTTTTCAACTTGTTCAACCTATGAAGGCTTGTGGTTTCACTCGTTTGTCAAAGAAGCAACTTAGTTTTACCTCTTCTCTTTTCTCTTCCGTTTTCCCTCCGGTGCCATTCTAGATCTCGGGACGAGATCCTCTCGTAGTGGTGGAGTGTTGTAACGCCCCGAGACCCATGCGCCAGGTGTCCTCCAGTTATCCACTGTTGTTGCTTTGTCATTGCTTGCGTGTCATGCATTGCATATCATGTCATCATGTGCATTTCATTTGCATACATGTTCGTCTCATGCATCCGAGCATTTTCCCCGTTGTCCGTTTTGCAATCCGGCGCTCCTATGTCACCCGGTGTCCCTTTCTACTTCTTTTCGTGTGTGGGTATTAAACATTTCCTGATAGGACCGAGACTTGCCAAGCAGCCTTGGTTTACTACCGGTAGACCGCCTGTCAAGTTTCGTACCATTTGGACTTCGTTTGATGCTCCAACGGTTAACCGAGGGACCGAGAAGGCCTCGTGTGTGTTGCAGCCCAACACCCTTCCAATTTGGCCCAAAACCCACCATAACCCTCTCCATCATCTAGATCGTTCGATCACGATCGTGTGGCCGAAAACCGCACCTCATTTGGACTCTCCTAGCTCCCTCTACCTATATATATGTGCTCCCCTCCCGAAATTCGCGGATGAACCCTAACTTCGTCCTCTCCGCGCCGCCGGACACTTCTCCACCGCGCCGGACATGTCCGCGCCGCCGTCCCCGACGAATCCGCCGCCGCCACGTCGCCATTTCCCTTCTCCTACCGCGCCGGCCACCCGGGGCCCAGATCCGGCCCGCCCCGGGGCCGACCAGGGCTGCGCCGGGCCCGTCTCGTCGCGCGCCTGAGAGCACCTCGCGCCGCCGCCTCTCTCCACCGGCCCCGTGCCACCCGCCGGTGACCGGCGCCTCGCTGGGACTCCACCGCGCCGCCCCACTCGGCCCCGGCCGCCGCTGCTGCCTACGCGCGCCGCCGCGCGCCTTGCCTCGCCGCCGCACCCGGCTGCCCGCGCCGCCCTTCGCCGGCTACCCGTGCCGCTTCTCGCCGGCGTCCATCTCCGGTACCGCCCCGACCTCGCCGGAGTTCTTTCCCCACCGGATCCGGACGGGTGGGATGAGATCCACCCGTCCCACGAACCAAACAGCCCCTCCCGATCCGGATCTCGCCATCCCGCTTCGTCCGGTCCCGTTGACTTTCTCGGAGTGGTAATTTCTCTAAGTCCCCGAATTCCCGATTCAAATGCCCTTGTTCATCAAGCTATATCTCCGCATCCGTAGCTCCGTTTTGGACGTGTAGCATGTCA
This sequence comes from Triticum aestivum, assembly GCF_018294505.1. Taxonomy (NCBI): domain Eukaryota; kingdom Viridiplantae; phylum Streptophyta; class Magnoliopsida; order Poales; family Poaceae; genus Triticum; species Triticum aestivum. The sequence continues at coordinate 35,155,338 of NC_057809.1, forward strand.
AAATGTTCGCCTCAGAGAGCACATCATTTCATCTCATTGCATCATTTTCATTTGAGTTCATCTTCATGCCCGAAATGCTGTTGGAAGAGTGCTATTTGAGTTAGCTGTCAGATCTGCTGCTCCAAATAGCTATTTGTCATTTTTGCCATGATTAATGTGTGCATGATATGCCCCTGAGCTCTACATGTTTTTTGTTATATGCCATGCCATCTTTCCAGAGGTGCAACCCATGTATTTTTGTGATGTGTGTGGTGACTAGCACAAGCTTGCAAAGTGGCGCATTCGTTAATGCTGATTTCAGGGACTTGGCAATTCCACCAAGTCCTTGATCTATTTTATCAATATGCCATATGTTCATGTTGTTTCCTAGTGATCCGTGCCTCTTTTGAGGATGATCAGTAAGGATGATGTGTTTATCTTGTAGTGCTATATCCATCCATGTCTTTGTTTGCAATTATGGAGCACCCTAGCTATATTCAATCGAGCTCTACTTTTGCTATTTCATAATTCCTGGCAGATTGTCTACTTGTTAGCGATTTTGCCGAGGATGTTGTTGTTGATCTGTGCATGCTATGTTGTTGTTCTTGCCATGGCTAGCTTGTATAATGTGTATTCTTGATGGGTGTGCACTTAGTTTGTCATGACTTCCTCTGTAGTGAGTGCATCGAGCTCATAAACATGCCTACTCGCTATCTGATTTGCATGTTCCAGTTTTTCACAAAGTCTGTAATCTGATTATGTTTTTGCCATGTTCAAGTGCCTGCAATTGTATTTTGTGATCCCTTTTGGCTCAAGGTCACTAAGGGACTTTTGTTAAGCTCTTTGAGTAGCTCCATGCCATGCCTTGCTTTGCCATGTTAAGTTCCTGTAGCATATAGTTTTCATGCTTCAAAGTGTGCTACCTGATCTGAAATTCCAGGCTTGTGTTAATTTTCACTAAGTCTGAATCTGTTTACCAATTGCACTTTTGCCATGCTTGTTTGAACCTGTTAATGGATGAATTGGTCGTAGCTCAGTGTTCATATTTTGTAAAGCATCATGAGTGGATCCCTGCCATGTATTTTGTTGCCATGTTTGAGTGATGTAGCATGTTCATCTTGTTGCATTTAGATGGTTATTCGCTGTTTATCGCAGACCGGTGTCATATTTGTTTTGCTTGCCATTTCCAAACCGTGCATCCGATTCCGGCGATCTTTATATCGATTTCAACCAAAGTCACCTCACATTTCCAGTGGCACACTTGGATTTCCAAGTTGAGGCCAGGTTCAATCATTCCTTTGCAAATCATGCATATGCACCGCATCCCGCATCCCGCATATCATACCATGTTCATGCGTGGTTTGTTTACTATGTTGTGTGTTTCTTTCCGGTGTTTGCTTCTTCGGGTTGGTTCCGGTAACGTCGCGTTTGTGAGGACCCGTTCGTCTATGTCCGTTTGTCTTCTTCATGGACTCGTTCTTCTTCCTTGCGGGATTTCAGGCAAGATAACCATACCCTCGAAATCACTTCTATCTTTGCTTGCTAGATGCTCGCTCTTTTGCTATGCCTATGCTGCGATACCTACCACTTGCTTATCATGCCTCCTATATTGTTGAACCAAACCTCTAACCCACCTTGTCCTAGAAAACCGTTGTTTGGCTATGTCACTGCTTTGCTCAGCCCCTCTTATAGCGTTGTTAGTTGCAGGTGAAGATTGAAGTTTGTTCCTTGTTGGAACATGGAGATGTTGTTCCTTGTTGGAACATGTTTAGTTGTTGGGATATCACAATATCTCTTATTTAATTAATGCATCTATATACTTGGTAAAGGGTGGAAGGCTCGGCCTTATGCCTGGTGTTTTGTTCCACTCTTGCCGCCCTAGTTTCCGTCATATCGGCGTTATGTTCCCGGATTTTGCGTTCCTTATGCGGTTGGGTAATAATGGGAACCCCTTGATAGTTCGCCTTGAATAAAACTCTTCCAGCAATGCCCAACATTGGTTTTACCATTCGCCACCAAGCCTTTTCTTTTCCCTTGGGGGTCACGCGCCCAAGGGTCATCATTATGTTAAACCCCCAGGCCAGTGCTCCTCTGAGTGTTGGTCCACCTCGTCACCCGCCGGTGACCACCAGGGGCAACTCTGGGCTGGCCTACCGGAAGTTTAGACAATCCGGTGTGCCCTGAGAAAGAGATATGTGCAGCTCCTATCGGGATTTGTCGGCACATTCGGGCAGTGTTGCTGGTTTAGTTTTACCTTGTCGAAATGTCTTGTAACCGGGATTCGGAGTCTGATCGGGTCTTCCCGCTAGAAGGAATATCCTTCGTTGACCGTGAGAGCTTGTGATGGGCTAAGTTGGGACACCCCTGCTGGGATTTGAACTTTCGAAAGCCGTGCCCGCGGTTATGGGCAGATGGGAATTTGTTAACGTCCGGTTGTAGATAACCTGAAGTTGACCTTATTTAAAATACATCAACCACGTGTGTAACCATGATGGTCTCTTTCCGGCGGAGTCCGGGAAGTGAAAACGGTGTTGGATTTATGCTTGACGTAGGTTGTTATAGGATCACTTCTTGATCATAGTTCTTCGTTCGTGCTTTGCCTTCTCTTCTCGCTCTCTTTTGCGAATAGGTTAGCCACCATATATGCTAGTCGCTTGCTGCAGCTCCACCTCATACCTTTACCTTACCCATAAGCTTAAATAGTCTTGATCGCGAGGGTGTGAGATTGCTGAGTCCCCGTGACTCACAGATACTTCCAAAACCAGCTTGCAGGTGCCGTTGAACCATGCCGATGACGCAACCAAGCTCAGGAGGAGCTCGATGAAGATCTTGTCCTTTGTGTTGTTTCGTTCTAATTGATTAGTAGTGGAGCCCAGTTGGGGTCGATCAGGGACCTTGTCGCATTTGGGGCTCTTCTTTTATTTTGGCTCCGTAGTCGGGCCTTGATTGTAACTGGTTGATGTAATGCTTTATTCATGTAATTGTGTGAAGTGGCGATTGTAAGCCAACTATGTATCTTTTCCCTTATGTATTACATGGGTTGTGTGAAGATTACCTCACTTGCGACATTGCTTTCAATGCGGTTATGCCTCTAAGTCGTGCTTCGACACGTGGGAGATATGGCCGCATCGAGGGCATTACAAAAGGTTTGGAAAAAAACATGCTCCTAATGTTGAACCAGTTGGACTTTTTGTGCAGTTCCACTAAAATCGAGCATCCCTGTTTGCATAGATATTGAAAGTGTGATTACTCTAAAAGTGGCACTAGTTGAAGCATAGACTCAAAAATATCAGCATTCCAAATTCTTAATGGGAAAAGGTAGCAAGACTGTTTCTAACCACCTGTTTGAAGGAATAAATAAAGCAACAATGGCTGATGTCAGGAAGGTATACATAGTTTTTTCTGAAAAACGGAGCCATTCCTGACCTTTCCTCTTCTTTTAAGCAAATTTTGTGCAGTTCTACTAAAATAAAATGCCATAACCACCTTGACAATTCAGTGACACTGTACAAAAGGAAATGACTTAACATTACATCATGATGTCTGGTATGTAGTCGACAGGCATTAGAGACAAACATATAGACCTCCTCCGATAACATAATGAACATTAATTTTAACAAAGGTGTGACTAGCTTTACCAGGATAATTTGAGTGAACTCTACACCCTTTGTTCCTTAATATAAGACGTTTTCGCGGTTCAATTTAAAGTACCCAAACGTCTAGTATTTAGAAAAATAGGTAGTAGTTTTCTTGAGCACATATCTGGGAAAGCTTGCCACACTTTATTTATGTCCATAAGCTAATGCAACACCATTCGAATACTACAAATATACACTAATCCAGTGGCTAGTGCAACAGTAGAGTAGTTAGTTTATTACAGGGTATAGTACAATGGTTTTACTAAACAAATTTCAATAAACTCTAGCACTAGAAGGTTCCTATAAGAATTAACAATACAAAATGTCAAGGTAACAAGTTTCAGCATTGGTATACTAGCTGTGCATGAGCATTAAACCAAATACAAAAGTCTGAAGTTAACTAGCATTATTAACTAATGACAGTATAAAAAAATTGCAAACCATGTACCTCCAAGGTAAATATCATTTCGAACTTGGGGGACCTTAAAAATTGCTATCCCAATCTTGATAATCGATTAAACATAAAAACTTGATTGAATGAATCAAGAGAACAGCCGGAGGAGGAGGTGCCCACTCTTGACCTTTCCTCTTGTCTTCATAATTGTCTGTGCAGTTTAACCAAAATAAAATGACATCAGCGCCTTGGCATTTTGGTGACACTGTACAAAAAATTAACTTATCTCATGAAAGTGAGGTATGTAATCTATAAGCATTAACAGTGCAAAAATTTGAAGGTAGTAACAAGTTTCATCGTTGGTATACTAGCTGTGCAACAGCATTAGAATGCCTTAGCTGAAAAATCTTTAATACATCCACAATCAACAGCTAACCCTGAAATAATCTAGTGACATTAAATGGCATTGCTTAAATTTATCGGTGGCATTAGACTGAGAGCGGCATTAGTTAAATGTGGCATCACTTTAGCAGTAGCATTGCTTGACTTGACTGCTGGCGTTATACTAACAGCAAAAAAGTGGCAATAAGAGCATGGGAGGCCCATTCGGACAGTGGGCGCACCAGTACGATGTACCTCCATGGACGCAGAGTGGTGAGGGAGGTATGGTTTCCCAGAGCAACAAATATCCAGGCAGCATATGTGGATTACGTCCCATTTTTGTTCTCTTTAGCCACCTTTTTCCTATGCGAGGACAACAAACCAATCGACTTGGTCATTCTCTATTGCGTTGTCATGCCTTTCTACCCTTCTTCAACAAAGAGACACGAGACTCGTTCCTTAGCTACTAATTTTCACCTTTTCAACCTAGATGCGGGTTTGATGCCTACTCTCTTGGACAGTACATTCTCCCTTCCTTTCCTTATTCAACCCAGACATGGATTAGTCTGCATGAAGTAGGGTTTCATTTAATAGTGCAAATTATGGTTTTTGTCTGCGTGCCTAGCAGAGGAGAGGATAGCAAATTGGGAAGATGGTGGAGTGGAAAAAGATCCACATGCAACGACGTGGCAGATGGGGCAATAGAACAAGGTTATGGTTCGAATAGAGGTAGCATACCTGAGGGTCGGTGGGAAGTGGCTTCGCTCGTGGTCGTCGTCCTTCGCACACACTACGGCAGCAAGCTTGGGGACGGATGCCATCCTGCCCGGGCGCTAGGTCTGAGAGGACGGCCTTGTCGTCAGTGCGTGACCTTGCTCGCCGACGATGAGTGCGTCAACGCTGCACGTCCTTTTCTTCCCCGGCGGATCTGTGACCACCGGTGAGGAGGGAGAGAGGGGCCGTCTTTTTTAGATCTGAAGAGAGTGTGGTAGTGTGAGAAGCAAGTGGGCAGCCCTTAGCAAGAAAGCGCCGAAGCTCCAGCCTATATATCTTTTTTATACTACTAGTACTGGAGGTGGAGTAGTGGTAGAGTAGTTTATATTTTCTCTGCGTATAGTACCAGTTAGTAGTGCTTCACGCCATTAAAAAAATAAAGGTCGATAACTAATGTGGCACCTCGGGCCAATGCTGCCAGATCGCATTTTGCACGAGAAATTACACACCATGTTTTGTTGACATGTGGTCTCGTTCCAACATATCAGTGAGACGACGGCGAGTAGTAGGAGTATTTCCGAATGGACGTGTAGGCCGGGGCGCCTCTTGGTGAACTGTGGCAAACTCGCAACCGTCCACCGACTCTTTGCCTTTCCCTCTCGATTTAGAACTGCGGTCGCATGCTCTTCCTCTCCCTCCTCCATTTTCCTTCAGCCCTTCACCATTTCTTCTGCCATTGTTCGATCGTCTTCTCCATGGAAGAAACAGGCCGGAAACGACCCCGTTATTCTTGCCCCGATCTGAAAGATGACGTGGTGGAGGAACTCATTGATCGGTGCGACGTCATCACCTCGGCTAGCATGGCAGGTTCGTTCAAGCCCATTCTCGACTCAACTAATAACATCATTACAAGGAACCCAAGAGTCAAGGAGCGGTTTGATCTCCCCTATCTTCTTCGCCGTGACCCTGATGACTGGAGACGGCACGACGGAGGCCTCGCCCTGTGCAAGTTGATGCCGCTTGATAATGATACGTATGATGTTAAGATGCCATCGCTTGAGGGCAAGGCTTGGGCGGGTGCAAATGGAGATTGGTTTGTTTACATTGGGTCCAACTGCGAGTGGGAACTTGTGAATGTGTACACTAGTGACCGGGTTCCACTTCCAAAAATCTCAGCAGACTGCCCAGAGGTTGAGCACACCGGTATTGTACGCACGTTCAAATACGATCATGGTGACTGTCTTCTATGGAAGATAGAAATTTGTTGAGTTCCCAACCGCTCTTGGAATCACAACAACTATGAAGTTGTTGCTATCTTCGACAAGCTTGTTGCCGTCCTTGGTGGTTTGACTCGATGGATATTGCTCAAAAATCATTTTCTGTACACGGATGAGTACTGTGATGCAATTCAATACGAGGGCCTTGTGTTTGCTGCCACCACTCGTGGCACTGTTTTTCCATGGGATCCTCATAGTTTCGGTACGTTTGTCTTCCACCGTAATTATAATTGTTTCATCCACATGCATGTGGGTTAGCAAGTTTCCCTTTACTAATTAACCTTCTTCTTGTGTTTCCAAGGTCCTGTTAACATCCCACCACCTATACTTGAAAAAAATTATAACCAAGGGGGAGATGATGATGGTGATGATCACGAGCATGAGGACGAGCAGTGCCCATATACTCTGTGGCGCCTGGCAACTAATTCCAATGGATCACCTCTTCTTGTGTGTATACAACCCACTTATGATGTTACTGCTAAGGAAGAAGGTGTAGTCTCCCATGGTCGCACTCTCCGGACCTATTCCAACACCCGTTGCATGGTATTCGGGATGAATACTAGTGTGCTAGCGCCAACTCCTTCTCCCTGGTACAGAATTGATAGTCTTGGAGAAAACTCGCTCTTCCTTGGACAAAACTATCCGATGATGGTGAAAGGCGATCCAACTGCTATTGACACAACGTTACTAGTACCATTTATGAGAAGCAACTGTGTCTATACCTCGGACATTTGGGTGGTTCCCTACCCTGGTACTGATATAGTAGGCCGCTTCAGCCTTGATGATCAGTCTTGCGTTGGTCTCCAGATCGACAATGGATGGCCCGTCCCAGAGAATCACTTGTGGTTCAAAGCAAGCGTTTCCAACGCGGAGGAATGGTTGAGTTTAAGTTGATTTCATTGCTTATTATTTGTTGTGTGGTGAAAACTTTAGTATTTATAATGTATCCTCGTTGTCGATGTGGGTTGATGACCTGTTGTATGTAATAAAATGATATGTCTATGATAAACTTACTAAATTTATGAATGGCTTTCGAGTTGCTTCTCTGAGTGAGTGGTGCGACGAGGCAAAAACATATTTTCCGAATACATAATTGTACGTGCATTGCAACAGGTTATCGGATGAGGCCAATCAACAATAGTAGTACACTATTTGTACTAGCTTCACATGCTTCGCGTGTCGGGCGAGTATTTTTACTGTAGCCATATGTTAATGTGTTCGTTGTACGTAACCAGCACCTCGAATCCTCGATACTAGTACTATATATTAGGAGTAAATGGTAAGAGTAGTAGGGTGGCATGGGCCAGAACAAGCATTCACGTCCAGGAGTACGACACACGCCACCACCACGACATCCATCTGACACCATATTATTTCTCAGAGTCCGTGCTAGAGCAATCTCTTCAACCTCGTCGCTTCTCTAACTTCAGCCATCACGTGGCGGGCGAGGCGGGGGTTTGTCGATAGTTACTTTCCTTAACTGCGGTCCCACTTGTAAGGCCAACTCCAACGCATGACCCCAAACAGACCTCCGTTTTGCACGAAGTCCAACGATAATTTTGACTAGAAAAGCAAGACCAAAGAAAACAAGAACCACAAGAATACATTTTACTACTCCTGTAAGTTGGATTAGTGCCTTCTCGATGCATTCATTGTTGATCAGCGGAGGCTCGATCTTGCGTGCTTCTTTCTTCTTCGAGTGTAAAGAAGTAGACGTTGCTTCCTCGCATCTAGTCTCATGTCTAGCCTCTATTCTAGTAGGAGTATCAACAAGTGCACTAATCTCATCTCTAGCCTCTATGCTAGCTAAAAGTGATAGAACATCTACTAAATTGCACTCTATCAATATATGGATGTACTCTTCTTCCCAATACAAAAACTTGCAACCATTCTACTCCCTCCGTTGCACAATACATGCCTTCTATTTGTCAAAATATATATGTATCTAGACATGTTTTAGTATATATGTACATCCATTTTTGGACAAATGGAAGTCAAGTATTTTGGAACGGAGGGAGTACACAATAAAAATTTTAAGTTAGCACAACTAGTCTAATCCAAGAGCACAACCGAAGATTTGATCGGGTTATTCCTCCTTTTGCCGACACGTGGGACATCCAGCATCCAGGTCGTGTCATGAAACAAAATAGAGTGGTAGTTGAAGCCACGAGATGTGCATATTGGGTTAAACTGTAAATAGAATCTTGCTACTCTTGAGTAACTCCAAAAGCGGCCACCGAAGATCTTTATTGGATTTGTTTTTCATCACCAGCACATCGAGGTGAAAGATGTGCAGGTTCAGTGGGTCCTCTTGCGTTTTTCACTGACATGTGGGGCCGCATGTGAGCAAACAGACGAGGGCTCCGCGCGTCCGCTGGTTGGCTGAGAAGAGAGATAGAGGAGGGCTGAGCACGGACTGCAGGAAATTTGTTCTATATATGTACCTCGATATAGGCTCGATATAGTGGGGTGGCATGGGCCATAACTAGTATTCACGTCTAGCAGTACGGCACACGCCACCCACACGAGTCCCATCCGACACCAATTTTCTTGGTGTCCGTGCTACAGCCATCCCTTCTTCCTCCTGTTTTCTCAGCCATCGCGCGGTGGGCGGGGTGGGGGTTTGCCGATAGTCGGTTTGCTCAACTGCGGTCCCACTTGTAAGTGAAAATGCAACACCACACGCATTCCCGCTTGAGCGGCGTGCCAAACCAACCGTGTGGGGGTGCAATGTGAACACGGCAGGCTTTTCCTTTTGAACTCGTAACTTGTAAAATTTGGTTATGCTCCATGGCGCGACCGATAGATAGAAAATAACGATTTTGCCTAGAGTAATGAGAAGTTTGGTTCTGGCGTCGTACATGCATGGAGTACGTACGAAAATTATGAAGTTGATGCGAAAGGTAAGATAATTACTATAGTATCATATATTACTACATAGATTTCAGGGAAAGATAAAAATACATACGGATCCATCAACGACATCCTCACACTCTAGTGCGCCGGGTCACCAACCGACGTGTGAGGAGCAGCGGCGTTGGCGGCGAGCTCAACATGCTTCTGAACAGTGCCGTCCAAGGTTGCCCTGCGGTCCAAGAAGGCCAGTGTCCTATCGTCCTCCTCTTGCATGTAGTAGTCCTTATGGACGATTTGCGCGTAGACGTGGGTGATTATGTCGATGGTGTCTTGCTGCGCCAGGCGTTGCGCGGCGAGCGCGACGTCGAGGTGGACATTCTCTGGTGCGACGACGGGCAGTCACAGGGCCACCAGTGCGTCGAAGAGGTTTTCACCATAGTGGCCGTTGAGGGTGGCGGGCATCGCAGAGCCTGGGCGTGTCAGTTGGAGGCTTACGTCAAAGTCGTTTGCAAGCTTCTTGACGATGGTGAACTTGTCGAGGAAACCGACGAGGACCTCATCGAACAAGGCGACGAAGATGTTGTCCAAACGGCCCCTCGCCCTAGCGGCCTCAAGCAATACTACCTGGAGACATTCCTCTGTGCTGGGCCGCAGGCCGGCGTCGTGGACCATCTGGCACAGCCAGCTGATGCTCGCGCTCATCGCCTCCAGGGCCTAGCTTAGCTTCTAGTCAACTGATCTTGCGATTCGAGTGAACACTCTTGCCCTTGGTTAGCGTGCGTAGGTGCGTAGGATTTCGCACTCCTCCTCGGCCCTCTACTGCACCTGCCTTTGGCTGTATGATAGGTGGGCCAGCCACCCCCTGGGCCCACGTGTCATTCACCCAAAGACAGTTGCCGTAAGTCAATGAAGCTGCGTCCCCCTCCGTGCCGGTGCAGTATAGTCATCTCACCGGACCTCTATTTGGAGCCAAACGAGAGAAGTTTGATGTTTACTGGTTTATTGGCCCCCTTTGCATTTTGCACCAAGTTTTGACCTTTGATTTAACTAATAAAATGTTAATGCATGTAAACAAAAATGTTGTGTAAGTCACCTTACGAAAACAAAATAATCCCAAAATACTTAGGCATGGTGCATTAACTCCCTCCGTGTTTCTTATTTCGTGACATATCAACCAATGAGAGATGTGGGTCGTGCATGCTTTCAATGACTTGAGACTACCAAACATGACATGCAGTGTTTAGTTCATTGCATGTAATCCTATTAGTACTCTAGTTAGAAAAAAACATTAAGTTCTCTCGCTGATAGGAATAAAACACCATGTATTTATTTATAGAGGGAGTAGTACATTTTTTGTGACATGCATTACTAGATATTGCTAGTCAAATACTAAAATCTAGAAGGACGTGGTAGTACTCCTAAATTCATACGATGGTGCTACTAGTACTAGTAGTAGTACTACCAATGTAGTAGTAGGAGTACTAGCACTGTACTACCCGTTGGTCAAATTATTACATGCTGCTCCTCACAGTGAGGTGACAAGACCCTGCGCCGGAGATGACACCTGAGTAAAGGCGTCGTGTTCGGCATACCATAGTCAGCCTCACCGTCTGCAGTCACTATCATCATGGCTGTAGAGCTAGCCTGCTTACAACTAGCCCTGTTTGACATAATTTCCCATGCGTAGATACCCGTGCATTGCACGAAACACCAAGATTGGGAGTCACTACAAGAAACTTGTTAATACATTACGGTACTAGTCCGTCACAGATCAGCCAAAATCTGTCATGCGTGCAAATCCATGACGGATTTAAAATCCGTCATGTATATCGCGTCATAATTTGACAGTGTACCTTCCATGACGGTTCTTGGCCGTCATGAATCTGCCCCAGGCCCGCCAAGCCCAAACTAGGCTGTGACGGAACAATCCGTCACCGATTTACATGACGTGGATGCGACATGGACCTAACAAGTCGTCTACATGGATCTGACGTGGAGGCTAATAGCCCATGTTGTAACCAGCCCAATTAGGGATTTGGCCCAATAATTTTGGTGGATGATCCAACCAATCAGCTGTTTATTTTTTGTACAACCTATTTTCACAATGGAACACAATTTACAACAGGACAACCAAATTTTATTCATTCAAAAAATAGCAATTGTTTACGTGACAATACAGAGTTCCAACAATCTAGTCTGATTTGAGAAAACAAAGCTAATATCAATCACAAGAATATCTAGAAAGCACTATAAGCACCTTTAAAAAATGAGTAACATGACTTCAAAGAAAATGCACTTCTACTGATTTTAATCTCAAACACTACACCGATCCAAGGCAACTATCCGGGCCCAAGCAATTCCTGCTAAAAAACTTCAATCTCAACTGCCAAACCTGCATAGAATCAAAACACATACAAAATTGTAATAAGTTATAAAAGCAAGCTTCCAAACTAATCCAGAGTAATAACATCCGTGGAAACGCCACTACTATATTATGGAAATAGGTAAATGTGTGTAACACACGTGAAAACAACAGACTAGTTACAAGTTCAAAAAAATTAGTCTGAAGAAAAGTGTGCCAAATGAAAGTATAATCTAAGTTAGGCTACAAGTGACAAGTAACAAGCACACATCACAAAGCTAAAAGTACAGTAGCAGCAGCAGTTGGTCCAGTAATCGGTTCTGGACCGAACAGACAATATGTGCATGGGGCTAACCAGGCTGGGAGTTGTCTATTTTCTGGCCTAGCGAACAAAGATGAGACATGTACTTAGTTTTTTTTCTGAGAGGAAGCATTGCCCCTGTACATGTATTTAGTTTATCTTGATCAACCGTTTCTGTACTCTAAAAGAAATGAGAAAAAAAAAGTGACATGCACTTAGGTTTTTTTGTGAGAGGAAGATGTGCGCACATGTAAGTATAGACACTGTACCACACCATTCCTTAGCAAACAAAAATGACACTGTACCACACCATTCCTGGATCAAAATTTTCTGTATAAGCGAGCAGCTGAAAATTATGTAAAAAAAAATCCGCCAGCATAGACACTGTACCACACCATTCCTTAGCAAACAAAAATGACAGTAAAGAAGTGGCAGACTAACTTCAAGATAATTAACACAAACTGGGCATAAAAATAGGCCAAGTTCAAATCCAAATATGTTATGTTGTGGACTATACTAGCTCAATATTTAAATCAAAATCAGCACCTAAGGATTTTTCATCTAACTTGATGCTTATGCTGCAAGTTCATCTCAAAGTGCCAACAAATACAGTACTAAACAATACTTGCTTGCCAAGTGAAGTTCAAATGGCATGCAAAACATTAACAAAGAACATGATACAATTTCATTGAGAGATCTCCCACACTAATAGTTTATTTGTGGGGTACTAAACTATGTACTTTTATTTCATGAAAAAATTAAAATCTGCACTGTAGTAAATTATTAAACAAGAAAACACTTGATAAACGGTGAACTAATAGTTAGGAAAGTCTAGTAGAGTATGGATACAATGCATGATCTCAGGGACATTGTCCAATGCAGATTTTAGGCACACAGAAATATCTGTACAATTATAACTACTAGAACCACACAACAGTCCACACCTTGAACAACTCACAATAGTCCACACCTTGAACAGCTCAAAATCTACAGCCTGAATAATTCACATCAAGAATGGAAGGGTATCAAGCTCACCCTATTCTGCTCAAGGACGGTGTCGTCGGCATCGATTATGTGGGAGATGTACTGACTATAATGTGCAAAGCAAAGATATTAGTGTGACAATTGGATATGTGGTTTCATTCATTATTACTGAAATGCAAATGTTGTCTCAACTGAACTGAATTCTTACAGAACTATGCCTTCCCAAATGTCTAAATTTACTAACTGAATTCTTAAAGAATTGATTCAATTGCATACTAACTGAACTAAGGAACAATGTACAATGGGTAGCCGTACATTATTTTCCATCTTTGCATTGGTGAGACTAAAACACATATATCAGACACCAAATTACTAGTCCTTAAAATGTGCCAACTAAAATGAAATACCTTTTGATGTGATATACACTATAAACCTCTACATGTCCAGCAGGCAGTAGCTAAACTGAACATTTGCTGCCACTGACAGCACATGCTTTTGACCCTAAACACACATGAAGGTATCAAGGAGGTTAATTGAACATGGTAAAACTGAAATATTTAACATTTGTTGATTTTATATCGATTCATTTAATACATTGAGGACCCTAAACAGATAAAACAACCGAATTAAAAAACAGATGTGAGTTATCAACCCTTCAGACTAGCAAACTTATGGCAGTTTATCTTATGTAGCGTAATGTAAATACAGGAATTAGCACACAACATAATTATCCTTCTGTCAGTTTATCCTCATGTATCCTTATTTAGTTTATATTGCATACAGGGATTTTGTTTGAATTACTGCTTCATCTATTCATTTCATTTCTTCCATTCTGTCATACGGATTCCATCTTTCCTTAGCTTTGTGAGTCCACACACCGGCTGTAGAGGAGGAACAAGCGTCAGTATTTGCATCTAATTCAGAAGATTAAAACAAGGAAGAAGAAATACACTAACAATTAAGAGCATATCTAGGAAAGGAGAAGTTGCACAATATAACTAGCTAAGGAGACCAGGCCAGCTCGTCCTCTGCACTGAATTGGGTGTAAGATGCATATTACTACAATCCATTCCATTTATCTTATTTTACTTTCATATATTAAAATCGGTGCACATGAATGCATGCATCTAACAGTATCATAAGAATCAGTATGCTTGCTCTTTGCACATGTAGTACGTTGCACCAAACACATTCTATTATGGATACTACAGAGCCTTATTTTAAAATTCTGCCACAACGTCATTGTTAAGTTACAACTAATTCAGAATTTGTGAAAAAAATAAGCAAACCTTCTCAAGTGGCTAGCTTCTAATGGTATCGGTTTTCCAAGAGTTGTTATTGAATACATCATGGACAGAAATCATGCACAAAGCTCGTTGTGCACTATAAAAAACAGTATGCAAACCATTAACTTTAGCAACATTAGCTATACCTGAATGATGATATTAGAAAATAGAACATCCACTCAACTGATTATGCAAAAAGCACCTATGAAACAACACCGAAATAGTGCATCCACCAAAATGGTTATGCAAAAAGCACCTACGAACCAGCATACAGGCCATCGGATTAACAGGTTTCCCACACTATCCAACACATAATACAACCAACTAAAGGTGCAACGAGTCCTACAAGAAAAACTAGATTCCTACTAGCCAATTTAGCCCATTATTCAGGCGCATACAAGTAGTAATCTACATGTAACAGAGTATGGCCCAGTCATGCGCTCTGAACAGAGGAGGGACGCAGCTCACCAAAGAGGCTTGTAGATGATGCAACTGTCGCAGTGCAGGCCAGACACCGCCGTCGCGCGGCAGAGGAGGTCGTCGCAGGATGCACGACTGTGCCGGAGACGCGGAAGAGGAGGCTGGGGTCTCTGCCGTCAAGCCCAACACGCGCGAGCGTACCGAGCTAAGGGGCGCCATCCAGGAGGCAAAGAGGGCACGAGGGGGGTGCGGTGTGCGACGGAGAGGAGCCGCCGGACACATGCCGTCGATGGACGCGACGCTGCAGCCAAAGCCCTAGCCATGGGACAGAGGCCGCGGGCGAACACTGGAGACCGGGATCGACGGATCCAGCCAGTCAGGAAGACGGAGAGGTCGGAGACCAGGTCGTGAGTCTGGTACGTGGTGGCCGACTTTGTCGGAATCTGCGGCCGTTGGTCGCGGCGCAAGTGGTCGCACGAGAGAGAGACAGATGGGTTCCTGGAGGGATGGTTGGGTGGGGGATCTGGCGGATCTGGCAGCTGCCAGAGTTGCGAGGCAGGAGGAGGGAAGGGGGAAGGCCGGCAGCGAGCCGTGAGAGGACGGAGGCAAATAGGTGGTTGGCGGCGATGCGTGGGAGACGATGGGGAATTGGGAGGAGGGTGTGGCCACGGGCCGAGGAACAAAGTCTTAGGGTTAGGTTTTATACGGGAGTGGCTAGGCGGGCTTTAGCGGGCTTGCCGGGCTATACCGGGCCATCGATGACAGTTTCTGAAACTGTCAACAGAAATCCGTCATAAATTAGCATATTTCTTGTAGTGGGTGGACGGCTCCGGCAGCGGCCATCGCGCCAGATTTTTCCACGGCCTTCTAGCTGTGGTGGGGAGGAGATAAGGCTGATTGTGATAGACAAGGAGTTGTTTGTAAACAGGGAACAAGTGCGGGCATCTTTTTGCAAAAATGGAGAAGCTTGGTTTGTATGCGTCAGATCTAGATCCGACGGCTATTGGTGAAAGATGGGAGGCACAACATCATCACCAACTCAGGACCTGTTTGATTTGCAGGATTTTGAAAATGCAGGAATAGGACACGGCAATATTACAAGTTACAAACTGATATTACAAATGTTAGGAGTAATGCTGCACCTATGAAGAGGGAATTACTACGAAGTTTACGTAAGAACTTTCGTTACTTTAGGTGGATGCAGCATTATCGTACAAACTAAAATCCACCGCCCTAACAAGTCACTAATGGGCAAATAAGTTTTCGAGTCTCTGGCCACTTGATGTTTCAAAAACATATTCAGCTTCTGCGGAGACTTTGTCATTTAGTCTTAGACGCTTGCGGTGATCAGCACGCCATTCATTGTTGCGCCAGAGAACGCCAAACCTCATTACCTTGAGCACACTTGCCTCCAGAACAAAGAACCTAGCCAATTTAATCTCAGATGTGCTGCCTCGGTAGTCGATCAAATCAATTTCTGTAAGATGGAGATCAAGGCATTCGATGAGATTGTTATAGTGCAGCACATTTTTCACTTTCGGGTCTTCTTTATCTGCAAAAGAAGAGAACATATTAGAGCAGCTGGCTGCATAAGATTGCCATGTCATCAAGAGGTACCAATATCATTCGCTCATACGATAGGGTTGGTTGGCTAGTGATATTTTTTCACTCACTCACTCACTCTCTCTCTCTCTCTCTCTCTCTCTCTCTTTCTGTTTCCTCTCATTTAACTAGGAGCACGTGAAGAGCTTGGGCATTTGTTTCCTTCCACTATGTGGCCGATGCCATATTTCGCAAAAGTATGCCACATAATACGCATTGATGTCAAATCAAAAGATTTTGGCACCGCTCTCGCGATGTGAGAGAGCTGGCACCGCTGTGCACACAGACCCACATGTATAAACAAATCAATCAAACCAACTACACCAGCCTCTCACTCTCCCAAACAAGTGTTTTTATTGCCTCAGTCCTCTCTCTCTCTCTACCACGCAGTGTTTTTTCATTGCGTGAGTGAATTTGGCACCGGAGCAAAGTAGGTGATCCAGATTGGGGCACCAGGTGAGCAATGGAGGGGCATCGATGCCAAATGCATCACAAGTGAATTTGGCACATGTTTTGGCATACATAGCCCACTTTTGTACTCCCTCCGTCCCAAATTCTTGTCTTAAATTTGTCTAAATACGGATGTATCTTGTTACATTTTAGTGTTAGATAGATCCGTATCTAAACAAATGTAAGACAAGAATTTTGGGACTGAGGGAATACTACCTCGTATTTAGTATAAAATTTTGACCATAGATTTACCTAAGAAAATGCCAATGCATGTCACTAAAAATTACACCATTTGAAATTATGTTCAAATACGAATCCAACGATATAGTTCTTAGTGACATGCATTAACATTTTGTCAGTTAAATATATGGTCAAATTTTGATACTACAAAATTGGAAGAGTAAACCAGGACGGAGGTAGTACTTGCTCTTAGGGTAACCATATAGTTACTGGAGTAGTCTAAGTTACTTTCCACTATGACTAGCCTAGGCTACTATAATAGTACAGCATAAAAACGATGCAGGTGATCATGTGAGAAAAAATACTAAAAACATTTCTTTCGGTGCAGTGCGTAGATGCAGTTTTGAACACTACACTTGTCATCGTAATTTGGGAAAATTACAAAAAAATTGAGCTACGTTGTCATTACCGTTTACTTATAGGAAAGAAGTTTCACCTCGATGAGTAGCTTCTCCGTGCACGGAAAGCATGTAAGGAATCCAACAACTTGATCCAGATTGGGGCCGATAGATTTTAGTGCTAAGATCTTCACTGTGCGCATGGACTGGGTCAAGCTTGTGGGACTCATTTTCTAGAAGACGGTCGTAAATACATCAAGAAGAAATTTAAAAATGTGAATTTCAAGAAGACAGAGAAGAAGATGAGTGCTGTACCTGAATGATTACGGATCCAATAAACAGTTCGGAGAATTTGGCAGACGAGTACACCAACGCTGTCAATTTCGGCGCGTCAATGACCCTGATTTTTGTTGGACCTTCTAGATCTGATACAAGCAATCTCTCAAGGAAAGGCGCATTCTCAATGACCATAACGTGGAACAGCTGGAGTGATCTCTTCCCAATTGATGTCTTGTTGCGGGGCTAGCAAGACACATAAATCCATCGGAGATTCGTCGAGGCGATGTGGAGGCTAATGAACCTGTGGATCTGATCAAGACGAAGGTTGATGCGGGCAAGGCACCATTGATCGATAATTCTACTAAAGCTGAGCCATTTGATGAGTCAAGGCATGAAAAAGTTGTGGAAAATAATGCTAAGCATGCGACCATATTATGCCGAGGAAACGATGGCCGTGTGCGACAGTTTTGTGGACCAAAAAATGCTCTTTCTTATTCGTGTATTTTCATACGCGGGTGAAAATTATCTTGAAGGTTGCGAGGAGGAACAGGGGGACGAACTGTCGATCAAGCATCGCCGTGAAAGATCGGGCATCTACAAGCACAAATTAGCACCTCGCTAGTCTGTGCCTCATCAAAGGTACTCGAGCGCAGTACAGCTGCGGAGCAGGTGCTCCATAGCCTTCTTCGAGATGACAACGTCAAAGAGGTCGAGCTTCTTGAGTTGAGGGAGAAGAAGGGCGTGCGCGGCATTAATCTGGGGAAGATAGAAGGAGCTGAAGCTGGCGCGGCGCAGCGTTGGCGCGAGTCGGAGCGCGGACGGCGGTAGAGAGTTACATCGTCCAGCTTTAAAGCTGAGCTCCTCGAGCTGATCTAGGGCGGGGGATAAGAACCACTCGTCGAACTTGGGTTGGACCTTGCAGTTGGTACTGAACATGCGGATGCCAAGGCGACTGGCTGGCCCAGGGTGCGATGAAAGGATCTTGGAGACTGCGGCGAAGCGTTTGCAATCCCTGTCACAGAGGCAGCTCTCGACGGTGAGGCTGAGGGGGACGCAGTGCCAGAGGGGGCGCCACCGCCGGGAGAGCAGGGCGGTCCACACGGTAGATTTTGTGGGGAGGAGGCCGATGATGATGAGCAGCATGTCATCGGGGAGGCTGCTGATGAAGTCCAGGCTCGCCGGATGCGGTTTTGGCTCGAGCCGGCTCCGCTTGTTGGCTGCCTCGCCGTCCATCTCAACCGGCGGCGACGCCGCTGTACACGTGTGCTAGTGTGTGTTGTGTGCTGGGTGTGCGCGAGTGCGTCCTTCTGTGCATGCCGCCGCGCAGTGGTGAATTGTGCGTGAGTGCGTCCTTCGCCCGCAAGAAGTTTGTCCTCAATGCGACCTCAATTTACTAGCGTGCGGGGTGCTACCCCGAGTGGTTTCAACTTTGTTTACTTCACGGCGTGTTAGATGGGCCTCTAGTTTACTTATTTTCACCCACTGCCACATGGGCCAAAACACGAAGATACAGAACACGATCTGACAAGGCAGCATCTGGATTGGTTGACCGATCAACTAAACAATATACGGAGTTATACGCTGACACAATGAGCGTCTAATCCATCGGTATAGAGAGTTCGAGTGAGAGGGGAGGCCCATGAGAGATAGCAGAGAGAGAGAGAAAGAGCTACTCCCTCTGTTCGATAATGTACTTCCAACATTTTTGTAAGTCAAACTTTTGAAACTTTGACCAAGTTTATAAAGAAATTACTTATATCTACAATACCAAAGATAAATGATAGTATGAAGTAAGTCCATGTTTTGATGAATCTAATGTTCGCTCCAGATGTAAATGTTTTTCTCCACATATACCTGGTCAAACTTTTCTGAGGTTTGACTTTTCAAAACATCCATATGCTTATGGATGTGACAGAGTCCCTAACTAGAGAGAGAGAGAGATAGAGAGAGAGAATGAGTGAAAAAAGTGTGTGTGCGTGTGAGAAAGAGACATGGACAACACACGATAAAAGTAGAGAAAAAGCATGCGTGTCTTATGCAAACATATCACACATGCATCTTCGACAACGGAGGCAAGGTGAGGAGATAGTGTGTAGTTGTTTGGAACCGAGAGAGCAAGACCCCTAGCACGTGGCCAAGAGGGGTCTGACAAACAAGGGAGAGAGGTCGAGAGAGACGTACGGAGAAAATGCAGACATGGGGAGGAGAGAGTATATGTTTGTCATAGAGAGATCCCTTGGAGATCGTGATGGGACTACATGGGTGGGAGATCGAGTGACAAGGTGTGTGCGCGATAGAAGATGCCCCGAGAGATATCGAGATAGACGTATGGATGGAAGGAGACAATACGTGTGTTCCTGATGGCTAGTGAGAGATAATCATACTTAGGAGGAGGGGGAGTGCTTGCGCCTATGATGGAGTGAGGGATTATGGTACTTAGGGGGGGTGCATGTCACATGGAGAGAGAACACGGGCGGAGAGTGTTGGATGGGTCTATATGTATAGCGCGAGCGAGACATGTGTATGTCTGAACCAGGGAGATATAAGGCCAGTTTGGCTTGCGTCCTGAGCATCTTTTGCCTGGCCTGGGGTTGTGGCTGGATTTCATGCATGCTTGTTTGGTTGCTACCCTGTGAAAAAGAAAGCCCGCCTGGCCTGGCCTGGCTTCCCTTGCACTTTAATTAGCCTGGTTGAACTCCACACACTGCAAGTAGCCTGGCCTAGGCGACCGATTTCGAACGCCTGGGCGTGCCTGGTCATGTGGCCACGAGGCTAACAGCAACATGGATGGATATTAGCATTAAATAATTGATGCATGGATTGATTGATGTGATGTTGATGCTTTGCCTGGCCCAGGCATGAACCAAACGCTTCAGCACCACACAAGCCTGGCCAGGCAGAAATATTTTATATCTCACGTCCACACCAGGCAGTACCGGCCATCAAGGCATGAGGGTCAGGTCACGAACCAAACTGACCAATAAAGTTTGAGAGAGATTGAGGAGCCCCGATAAGGCTGAGTGGTGCGGCAGATAGCTAAGAGGGGGAAAGAGATATTCCATCCGCTCGATAATGCAGTGCATGTATATTTTTTAGAAGTCAAACTTTGGAAACTTTGATCAGGTTTACGCAAATGTTATTTATATCTACAATACCAAAGATACATCATACAAAACTACATCTCATGGTGAATCTAATGGTATATGTTTGTCGTACTAGATATAATTCTTTTTCTCCATGTACATGGTCAAACTTTGTGATGTTTGACTTTTCAATAAATCTATATGCTATGGACCGAGGAGAGTGCCTCAGTCGAGACAGATCAAGTGCGTGTGAAGGAGAATGAGTAAGTGTGCAAAAAGAGTATGTGTGTGAAAGAGAATGTGACAACAAACGATAAATTAGAGAGAGAGTGTTTTTTCGTTTCTTATGCGAACATATCATGCATGAATCTCCGAGATGGAAAAGCGAGGCGAGGAGATACACTAAGATAGCTAGTGTGTGATTGTTTGCAACGGAGAGAGACACCCCTATAGCACATGTCCAATAGAGGTCTGGCCAACAAGGAACAAAGGTCGAGAGGGATGCATGGATGGCATGGACACATGGGGAGGGAGAGAGGGTGTGTTTGTGATAGAGAGATCCCATCGAGATCGTGAGGGGACTATATGGGTGGGAGATCGAGGGAGTGCATGCGCGATAGAAAGATGCCTTGAGAGAAATCGAGATATATAGACCATGCACATGTTTGTGATGGAGACTAAGATGAGCTAGTCATATACATATAGGGGGGACTGCGTGTGCCTACAATTGAGTGAGAGACCATCATACTTGGCTAGCTGGGCATGAGATTGTGTGTGTGCGCGTGTGAGATGGAGAGAGAATGAGGGGGGGATAGAGTTTTAGATGGGCCTATCGAGTGCGAGTGAGATATGCATGTGTATGTGTGACCCAGGTGGATGGAGAGTTTGAGAGAGGGGGGAAGAGCTCCGAGACGACATAGTGGTGCGTGAGAGAGTTACGGGCAAAGAGCCAAGGAATTTGTGTGCGTACGATGAGTGCACCCAAGATATCTAGCTTGGACTAGCTAGAGTATCATACATAGTGTGCGAGAGAGACCTATAGATGGTGTATATATGCATGCGAACTAGAAAGACCCCCCCCCACACACACAAAGAGAGAGAGAGTGTGATGGAGAGAAAGGGAGAGGGACCAACAAGGTTTTGTGTCGGATGCGTGTGACAGAATTGAAGATTGTCGGCGAGAGAGAGAGAGAGAAAGAGAGAGAGAGAGAGAGAGAGAGAGAGAGAGAGAACAGGAGTCCGGGAGAGGGGGAGGTCGCATTTTATGCATCAAAGACTGATATAAACCATGTTTCGATATAAACTTGCATTCAAATGTTTAAATTGGAGAAAATGTTGTCTGCAATCCACACATGAACGGATATATGCGTATATCAAACAAGTTCATTAATTTGACTTTCCACATGTTCATGGAGTACTATAATATTGTACAACATGCTACTCGATTGAGGTGTTCAATTTTGGATTTAGTTCGCTATTTTGACGTACTAAACGACCTATTTCATTGAATCGAGATATTTCATTTTGGGTTTGATTCCCGTTTTTGAGTGGGTCAACTATTTGTCATATAGTAAATCGCTAGCAACGAGCATGTAAAAACACATTACTCCCGAGCATCATCTCTCCATCTAAAAAAGAAGTGGCAAGCTAAAATTTCAAAATTTGATCCGAATCGACTTGGTAAGGTAGACGTGGATGCTTGTTCTCCCAAAATTTGAACGAACCGTTAAACATCCTCTCTGCTCGGTGGAATTCGCCTGGGCAAATAAATGGGAGACGCGAAATTATCGTCCTATGTGGGACACGCATCAATTGGCCCGTTGTACATCGAGGGTAGGTTCGTAACTTCATCCAAGCGCGCCTTCTCCTCGGCCAAAATGACATGTGCCGAATAATTCATAAACCATGGTCGGAAAAACACGCTGTCCTGGCCTGAAATAGCTCACACCCACTATTTCAAAACATGCTCTCCTCGCCCGAAATCGCTCGCGCCCACTATAGTTCAAAACAGGCCCTCCTCGCCTGAAATCGCTCCCGCCCACTATTTGGGGAGAAGCAAAGTTACTCTTCTATCCCCGACCCTCAGTACACAGACCCAAGCCGAGAAGCCTATAGGCAAGGGTAGAACTATAACTCCCCCTCACATTTCAGACAAATGCGTCCGTAAGACATGGTTCCACTCCCCTCCCAATTCCCCCCCCCCCCCGCCCGCCCCCATTCATACCTCGTGGGCGCCAAATCACCTTCTCCCCGGGAAGCTCCCTTCTCCCGAGCCGTGAAACCTCAGCCCCACCTCCATGGCGCCCCCCGCCGCACCAATTTCACAGCCGCCCTCCTCCCTAATGCCGGAGACGCTGTCCATTTGTCGTCGTGCACTGGGCCATGTGCCTCTTACTCCGTGCTGCTGGTGCTACCTCGACGACGGCCGCTTGAATCGTACCGGGGCCGACTCACCCCCGCCGTTATTCACGGCGCCGGAGTGGCTCCAACTTCGGATCCGTCCAGAGTCCTGGCGCTACTCCTGCGTAGCCGTCGACCATTGCGACATCGCTCTTTCCCTGCCGCCGATCACCACCGCAACCGCGCCGGCCTCACCGACTCAGTAGCTGGACCCGCCTACTTCACCATGCCGCCAGATAGGTCGCACCCTCATCTCAAATCACTTTATTTAGGTGTCATTTGTCTGAATTTTTTTCTGGGCCAATCGATTCCCAATGGGAAGCAGCACCCCTCGAGGCGGCGGAGCTCCTAGGCTGCCGGTTGGCTGGTGTCTAACGTAAGGGTGTGGGGCCGCAAATTTGCCGTGGAAGCAGTGCTTAGATGGCTATCTTTTAGAGTTGTGTGGGTTGAAGGTACTGCCGCCGCCGGATCTGGATGACGGGGAGTCTTTGTGGATTGGCACGGGGGCGGCGCAACCACGACAGTGCGGTGGGGCGGGGAGCGGGGTTTTGGCCGGGGCCACGAACGGCGGAGGCAGGCTATTCTGCCGTTGGTCGCTAGCTCTTCGGGGAAGATTCCAAACAGTGTCAGCTGGGAGGCATAAGACGGCCAGCCATCCGGCGTAGATCAGACAGTACCAAAATAAAATAAAATCGTGTGACCCCAATTTAGTCTTCAGTCAACAGACGTGTGACCACTCTCGTACCTTGCTGTTAATCTCTTAGTGTATTTCTTCAGATCAAAGAGATATGTCATTCTTAACATTATGCGTTATCTGCATCTTCAGACGCACCGTCTTCCGACTCACCGCACCTGCTCCAACAAGGGAAGCATACACCGGAAGGGAGCTATAGTCCCCACTCAACAGTTCCCTGCATCGAATGTGCGTGCCCGACATGGACAGCCACAACAACTGCAGGGCCATCGACAAGTTAGCACATGATGCTCACTTCTATGGATGGCAGCTAGATAGGTTGTACCCTCATCTTACTTGTGTGCAACATTTATGGCTTTGTTATTCATCTAAGCATGGAAAATAGATCATCACATTTCACTGTATATTCATGCTGATCTGTTACGGGTCTTGTTCAGGAGTTAACGTTGTTCCATAGTTCAGCTAAGATACTTGTTCTTTAGGTAATGTTGTTCCATAGTTATCATCCATCAGCCAATGCTATCCCACAGGCTGGTGATTATAGTATTATACCACTTCTAGTATTACCTATGTTCTTCTTTAATACTTTTGTGTGCCATCTAGTTAATCTCGAGTACAAATGATACATATTCTGTAGCTTTCATCTGTGTTCTCCCTTTAGTTTATGAGACCTGTTGCTGCTAGTTAACCCCAGTCCTACTATTTATGTCATCTCCTACAGGAACTCATTACATAAATCTAACTACTAGTTGTCTTCCATGCATGTCAGATATAATTGCACACACTGATATATCCACAAGAACCTCACGGAGCAATGAAAAGCCAATAAACTTGATGTCAATGATACCCAATATGATGGAACATGTAAAGGCAGTTCTTCAGAAGACTTGCAGAAAGATAATGAATCGTCTTCACCCCACAAGGTCCTTGCTCTAACTTGGCCTGTGATATGGGTACAACATGCATATAATGTCCTGGAGTGTATCTACTCTGTCCCCGCTTAGCATGCTGGTCATGCATGTAAATATGTCATGCATTCCTGTTTTCAGTACCTATTCCATTCATGATAACATGTTTTCAAATTCAAGTATTGTCATTCTACTCTATCGCAATGCCATCTGCTTAATTTGGACATCATGCTTCTAAATATCTTATGCATTGTTATTCATCAATATGTACTTCATCTGTCCACCATACCATGTTTTTTTACATTGAAGTGTTGTTCTAGTGCTCTGTTGCAATGCCATCTTATTTTCCCAATCATACACGTGTATGTTGCCTTTGTTATTTATGTACGTATTTCGCTAGCATACAGTTTTACATTCAACTAGTGTTTTTTTGATGTGTTGTCATGTCGTATCCCTAGCTCTTACACCATACTCCCTCCGTCCGGATTACATGTTGTCGAAATGGATAAAAAAGGATGTATCTAGAACTGAAATACGCCTAGACCCATCCATTTTTTCCGGATGGGGGGAATACATGTCAATATGTCATGCCTTTCTATTCTTCAGTACCTATTCCATCTCTCTGTTGCCGCATGTTTTATAATTAAAGCACCATTCTTCTATACAAGGCATGCAAGGGGAAGACGACTATGTTAGAATCTGAAGGGTTATAAACAAGGCCTTTGCAAAATATCCAAACGCCAGGAGATAATAAACCAACTCCAGTTTTTATAGATATTGCTCAGCACAGAGAAACCCAACTCCTACTGATAATAAGTAGATTCCAGTGGCCAAAGAACTAGTCCGCTCCAGTCCAGCAAAAATATGACAACTCGGTTCTAAGAAGCGTGTGCATATCCTTGCATCATGAAATTTTATAGCGTGCTGATCATATTTTCTACATGTTTCTTACCCATCTCTCTTTTAGAAAATAAACTTAATAGATAGCAGAATTTCTGCAATGGTATCGTTTATGAGGAAATATTCTTGCAGGAATTCTCTGTGCTCCAATGTAGATGTAAGTACCTGTAGTATATCACTATATTTTTACACCAACATGTAGTTTGTTAATCGGTGTGAATCCAACCTTTATCTGATCTAAATTTAGTTGTAGCAAAATGTATGATTAAAGGCCACAATGTTGATTTTTGCAAGGAAAACTGCCTGCTAGTTTTGCATCCTGAGCTTCATGAGTGTACTATCTCATATCAGTGGGTTTGAATACTTTGGTTCTGCAGTGGGTTTTTCAGTGTTTTTTAATGTGTTGTCCTGTCATATCCCTAGCTCTTACATCATACTCCCTTCGTCCGGATTAAATGTCGCAGAAATGGATAAAACTGGATGTATCTAGAACTGAAATATGCCTAGACCCATCTGTTTTATTTCCGGATGGAGGGAATACATGTCAATATGTCATGCCTTTCTATTCTTCAGTACCTATTCCATCTCTGTTGTAGCATGTTTTATAACTGAATCACCATTCTTCTATATAAGGCATGTAAGGGGAAGATGGCTATGTCAGAATCTGAAGGGTTACAAACCAGGTCTTTGCAAAAGATCCAAACGCCAGGAGATAATAAACCAACTCCATTTTTCATAGATATTGCTCCAGCATAGAGAAACCCAACTCCCACTGATAATAAGCAGATTCCAGTGGCCAAAGAACTAATCCGCTGCAGTCCAGCAAAAGAATGTCAACTCCATTCTAAGAAGCGTGTGCGTATCCTCGCATCATGAAATTTTATAGCATTCTGATCATATTTTGTACATGTTTCTTACCCATCTCTCTTTTAGAAAATAAGGTTAAACGATACAAGACTTCCTCCATTGGGATCGTATTTGAGGAAAATATCTTGCGGGAATTCTCTGTGCTCCAATGCTGATGTAAGTACCTGTTGTATATCACTATATTTTTACATCAACATGTATTTTGTTAATCGGCGTGAATCTAACCTTTATCAGATCTAAAATTAGTTGTAGCAAAATGTTAAAGGCGCCAATGTTGATTTTTGTAAGGAAAACTGCCTGGTAGTTTTGCATACTGAGCTGCATGAATGTACTATCTCATATCACACGCATTACTGAATTATAGTGCTTCTCTGGTTGCCCATTCATTCATTGTGTCAATGTTGCTTTTGTATTACCTTACCTGGCTGATGATAGTTGTGCCATATTGTGTTAATTTGGTGTAGGCTAGTTGCCCAAACGTTCGTTGTGTCAATGTTGCTTTCCTATTATCTGACTTGGCCAATGATAGCAATGCTAGTGTGTTAATTTTATGCAGGCTGCTGAAGATAAGAAGACAAACTGTGAAAACAGCAAGGCAACCCCATTGATTCTTTCCAGTAAATCTAGGCCAGGTAATATTGTTGGGGAACGCAGTAATTTCAAAAATTTTCCTACGCACACGCAAGATCATGGTGATGCACAGCAACGAGAGGGGAGAGTGTTGTCTACGTACCAACGCAGACCGACTGCGGAAGCGATCTCACAACGTAGAGGAAGTAGTCGTATGTCTTCTTCCCGATCCGACCGATCCAAGCACCGTTACTCCGGCACCTCCGAGTTCTTAGCACACATTCAGCTCGATGACGTTCCTCGGGCTCCGATCCAGCAAAGCGTCGAGGAAGAGTTCCGTCAGCACGACGGCGTGGTGACGATCTTGATGTACTACCGACGCAGGGCTTCGCCTAAGCACTGTAACGGTATGATCGAGGTGGAATTTGGTGGCAGGGGGCACCGCACACGGCTAAGGAACGATCTCAAGGATCAAGTTGTGTGTCTATGGGGTGCCCCCTGCCCCCGTATATAAAGGAGCAAGGGAGGAGGGGCTGGCCGGCCAAGGTGGGGGCGCAGGAGAGTCCTACTCCCACCGGGAGTAGGACTCCCCCTCCAATCCTAGTCCAATTAGGATTCCCGGGAGGGGGAAAGAGGAGGAGGTGGCCGGCCCCCCTTTCCTACTCCTAGTAGGACTAGGGGAGGGGGAGGGCGCGCAGCCCATCTAGGGCAGCCCCTTTCCTTTCCACTAAGGCCCATTATGGCCCATCTAGCTCCCGGGGGGTTCCGGTAACCCTCCCGGTATTCCGGTAAAATCCCGATTTCACCCGGAACACTTCCGATGTCCAAACATAGGCTTCCAATATATCAATCTTTACGTCTCGACCATTTCGAGACTCCTCGTCATGTCCGTGATCACATCCGGGACTCCGAACAACCTTCGGTACATCAAAATGCATAAACTCATAATAACTGTCATCGTAACGTTAAGCGTGCGGACCCTACGGTTCGAGAACAATGTAGACATGACCGAGACACGTCTCCGGTCAATAACCAATAGCGGGACCTGGATGCCCATATTGGCTCCCACATATTCTACGAAGATCTTTATCGGTCAGACCGCATAACAACATACGTTGTTCCCTTTGTCATCGGTATGTTACTTGTCCGAGATTCGATCGTCGGTATCCAATACCTAGTTCAATCTCGTTACCGGCAAGTCTCTTTACTCGTTCCGTAATACATCATCTCACAACTAACATATTAGTTGCAGTGCTTGCAAGGCTTATGTGATGTGCATTACCGAGAGGGCCCAGAGATACCTCTCCGACAATCGGAGTGACAAACCCTAATCTCGAAATACGCCAACCCAACATCTACCATTGGAGACACCTGTAGTACTCCTTTATAATCACCCAGTTACGTTGTGACGTTTGGTAGTACCCAAAGTGTTCCTCCGGTAAACGGGAGTTGCATAATCTCATAGTTATAGGAACATGTATAAGTCATGAAGAAAGCAATAGCAACATACTAAACGATCGGGTGCTAAGCTAATGGAATGGGTCATGTCAATCAGATCATTCTACTAATGATGTGATCTCGTTAATCAAATAACAACTCCTTGTTCATGGTTAGGAAACATAACCATCTTTGATTAACGAGCTAGTCAAGTAGAGGCATACTAGTGACACTCTGTTGGTCTATGTATTCACACATGTATTATGTTTCCGGTTAATACAATTCTAGCATGAATAATAAACATTTATCATGATATAAGGAAATAAATAATAACTTTATTATTGCCTCTAGGGCATATTTCCTTCAGTCTCCCACTTGCACTAGAGTCAATAATCTAGATTACACAGTAATGATTCTAACACCCATGGAGTCTTGGTGCTGATCATGTTTTGCTCGTGGAAGAGGCTTAGTCAACGGGTCTGCAACATTCAGATCCGTATGTATCTTGCAAATCTCTATGTCTCCCACCTGGACTAAATCCCGGATGGAGTTGAAGCGTCTCTTGATGTGTTTGGTCCTCTTGTGAAATCTGGATTCCTTTGCCAAGGCAATTGCACCAGTATTGTCACAGAAGATTTTCATTGGACCCGATGCACTAGGTATGACACCTAGATCGGATATGAACTCCTTCATCCAGACTCCTTCGTTTGCTGCTTCCGAAGCAGCTATGTACTCCGCTTCACATGTAGATCCTGCTACGACGCTTTGTTTAGAACTGCACCAACTGACAGCTCCACCGTTTAAAGTAAACACGTATCCGGTTTGCGATTTAGAATCGTCCGGATCAGTGTCAAAGCTTGCATCAACGTAACCTCTTACGGTGAGCTCTTTGTCACCTCCATATACGAGAAACATATCCTTAGTCCTTTTCAGGTATTTCAGGATGTTCTTGACCGCTGTCCAGTGATCCATTCCAGGATTACTTTGGTACCTCCCTGCTAAACTTATAGCAAGGCACACATCAGGTCTGGTACACAGCATTGCATACATGATAGAGCCTATGGCTGAAGCATAGGGAACATCTTTCATTTTCTCTCTATCTTCTGCAGTGGTCGGGCATTGAGTCTTACTCAACTTCACACCTTGTAGTACAGGCAAGAACCCTTTCTTTGCTTGATCCATCTTGAACTTCTTCAAAATTTTGTCAAGGTATGTGCATTGTGAAAGTCCAATTAAGCGTTTTGATCTATCTCTATAGATCTTTATGCCTAATATGTATGCAGCTTCCCCGAGGTCTTTCATCGAAAAACTCTTATTCAAGTATCCCTTTATGCTATCCAGAAATTCTATATCATTTCCAATTAGTAATATGTCATCCACATATAATATCAAAAATGCTACAGAGCTCCCACTCACTTTCTTGTAAATACAGGCTTCTCCAAAAGTCTGTATAAAGCCAAATGCTTTGATCACACTATCAAAGCGTTTATTCCAACTCCGAGATGCTTGCACCAGTCCATAAATGGATCGCTGGAGTTTGCATACTTTGTTAGCTCCTTTTGGATCGACAAAACCTTCTGGTTGTACCATATACAACTCTTCTTCCAGAAATCCATTCAGGAATGCAGTTTTGACATCCATCTGCCATATTTCATAATCATAAAATGCGGCAATTGCTAACATAATTCTGACGGACTTAAGCATCGCTACGGGTGAGAAAGTCTCATCGTAGTCAACCCCTTGAACTTGTCGAAAACCTTTTGCAACAAGTCGAGCTTTATAGACAGTAACATTACCATCAGCGTCAGTCTTTTTCTTGAAGATCCATTTATTCTCAATTGCTTGCCGATCATCGGGCAAGTCAACCAAAGTCCATACTTTGTTCTCATACATGGATCCCATCTCAGATTTCATGGCCTCAAGCCACTTTGCGGAATCTGGGCTCACCATCGCTTCTTCATAGTTCGTAGGTTCATCATGATCTAGTATCATGACTTCCAGAACTGGATTACCGTACCACTCTGGTGCGGATCTCACTCTGGTTGATCTACGTGGTTCAGCAGTATCTTGATCTGAAACTTCATGATCATCATCATTAGTTTCCTCACTGATTGGCATAGGTGTCGCAGAAACAGTTTTCTGTGATGTACTATTCTCCAATAAGGGAGCAGGTACAGTTACCTCGTCAAGTTCTACTTTCCTCCCACTCACTTCTTTCGAGAGAAACTCCTTCTCTAGAAATGATCCATTTTTAGCAACGAATGTCTTGCCTTCGGATCTGTGATAGAAGGTATACCCAACAGTTTCCTTTGGGTATCCTATGAAGACACATTTCTCCGCTTTGGGTTCGAGCTTATCAGGTTGAAGTTTTTCACATAAGCATCGCAGCCCCAAACTTTAAGAAACGACAACTTTGGTTTCTTGCCAAACCATAGTTCATAAGGCGTCGTCTCAACGGATTTTGATGGTGCCCTATTTAACGTGAATGTGGCCGTCTCTAAAGCATAACCCCAAAACGATAGCGGTAAATCAGTAAGAGACATCATTGATCGCACCATATCTAGTAAAGTACGATTACGACGTTCGGACACACCATTACGCTGTGGTGTTCCGGGTGGCGTGAGTTGCGAAGCTATTCCACAATTTTTCAAATGTATACCAAACTCGTAACTCAAATATTCTCCTCCACGATCAGATCGTAGAAATTTTATTTTCTTGTTACGATGATTTTCAACTTCACTTTGAAATTCCTTGAACTTTTCAAATGTTTCAGACTTATGTTTCATTAAGTAGATATACCCATATCTGCTTAAATCATCTGTGAAGGTGAGAAAATAACGATATCCGCCGCGAGCCTCAATATTCATCGGACCACATACATCGGTATGTATGATTTCCAACAAATCTGTTGCTCTCTCCATAGTACCGGAGAACGGTGTTTTAGTCATCTTGCCTATGAGGCACGGTTCGCAAGTACCAAGTGATTCATAATCAAGTGATTCCAAAAGCCCATCATCATGGAGTTTCTTCATGCGCTTTACACCGATATGACCTAAACGGCAGTGCCACAAATAAGTTGCACTATCATTATTAACTTTGCATCTTTTGGCTTCTACATTATGAATATGTGTATCACTATCTTCGAGGTTCAACAAGAATAGACCACTCTTCAAAGGTGCATGACCATAAAAGATATTATTCATATAAATAGAACAACCATTATTCTCTGATTTAAATGAATAACCGTCTCGCATTAAACAAGATCCAGATATAATGTTCATGCTCAACGCTGGCACCAAATAACAATTATTTAGGTCTAATATTAATCCCGAAGGTAGATGTAGAGGTAGCGTGCCGACTGCGATCACATCGACTTTGGAACCGTTTCCCACGCGCATCGTCACCTCGTCCTTTGCTAGTGTCCGCTTATTCCGTAGTCCCTGTTTCGAGTTGCAAATATTAGCAACAGAACCAGTATCAAATACCCAGGTGCTACTGCGAGCTCTAGTAAGGTACACATCAATAACATGTATATCACATATACCTTTGCTCACTTTGCCATCCTTCTTATCCGCCAAATACTTGGGGCAGTTCCGCTTCCAGTGACCAGTCTGCTTGCAGTAGAAGCACTCAGTTTCAGGCTTAGGTCCAGACTTGGGTTTCTTCTCCTGAGCAGCAACTTGCTTGCTGTTCTTCTTGAAGTTCCCCTTCTTTTTCCCTTTGCCCTTTTTCTTGAAACTAGTGGTTTTGTTAACCATCAACACTTGATGCTCCTTCTTGATTTCTACCTCCGCAGCTTTCAGCATTGCGAAGAGCTCGGGAATAGTCTTGTTCATCCCTTGCATATTATAGTTCATCACGAAGCTCTTGTAGCTTGGTGGCAGTGATTGGAGAATTCTGTCAATGACGCAGTCATCTGGAAGATTAACTCCCATCTGAATCAAGTGATTATTATACCCAGACATCTTGAGTATATGCTCACTGACAGAACTGTTCTCCTCCATCTTACAGCTATAGAACTTATTGGAGACTTCATATCTCTCAATTCGGGCATTTGCTTGAAATATTAACTTCAACTCCTGGAACATCTCATATGCTCCATGACGTTCAAAACGTCGTTGAAGTCCCGATTCTAAGCCGTAAAGCATGGCACACTGAACTATCGAGTAGTCATCAGCTTTGCTCTGCCAGACGTTCATAACATCTGGCGTTGCTCCAGCAGCAGGCCTGTCACCCAGCGGTGCTTCCAGGACGTAATTCTTCTGTGCAGCAATGAGGATAATCCTCAGGTTACGGACCCAGTCCGTGTAATTGCTACCATCATCTTTCAACTTTGCTTTCTCAAGGAACGCATTAAAATTCAACGGAACAATAGCACGAGCCATCTATCTACAAGCAACATAAACAAGCAAGATACTATCAGGTACTAAGTTCATGATAAGTTTAAGTTCAGTTAATCAAATTACTTAGGAACTCCCACTTAGATAGACATCCCTCTAATCCTCTAAGTGATCACGTGATCCAAATCAACTAAACCATAACCGATCATCACGTGAGATGGAGTAGTTTTCAATGGTGAACATCGTCATGTTGATCATATCTACTATATGATTCATGCTCGACCTTTCGGTCTCTGTGTTCCGAGGCCATATCTGCATATGCTAGGCTCGTCAAGCATAACCTGAGTATTCTGCGTGTGCAAAACTGGCTTGCACCCGTTGTAGATGGACGTAGAGCTTATCACACCTGATCATCACGTGGTGTCTGGGCACGACGAACTTTGGCAACGGTGCATACTCAGGGAGAACACTTCTTGATAATTTAGTGAGAGATCATCTTATAATGCTACCGTCAATCAAAGCAAGATAAGATGCATAAAAGGATAAACATCACATGCAATCAATATAAGTGATATGATATGGCCATCATCATCTTGTGCTTGTGATCTCCATCTCCGAAGCACCGTCATGATCACCATCGTCACCGGCGCGACACCTTGATCTCCATCGTAGCATCGTTGTCGTCTCGCCAATCTTATGCTTTCACGACTATTACTACCGTTTAGTAATCTAGTAAAGCATTACATCGCGATTGCATTGCATACAATAAAGCGACAACCATATGGCTCCTGCCAGTTGCCGATAACTTAGTTACAAAACATGATCATCTCATACAATAAAATCAGCATCATGCCTTGACCATATCACATCACAACATACCCTGCAAAAACAAGTTAGACGTCCTCTACTTTGTTGTTGCAAGTTTTACGTGGCTGCTACGGGCTTAAGTAAGAACTCATCTCACCTACGCATCAAAACCACAACGATAGTTCGTCAAATAGACTCCGTTTTAACCTTCTCAAGGACCGGGCGTAGTCACACTTGGTTCAACTAAAGTTGGAGAGACAGTCTTCCGCAAGCCATCTATGTGCAAAGCACGTCGAGGGAACCGGTCTCGCGTAAGAGTACGCGTAAGGTTGGTCCGGATCGTCTCACCCAACAATACCGCCGAACCAAAGTATGACATGCTGGTAGGCAGTATGACTTGTATCGCCCACAACTCACTTGTGTTCTACTCGTGCATATAACATCAAACCATAAAACCTAGGCTCGGATGCCACTGTTGGGGAACGCAGTAATTTCAAAAATTTCCTACGCACACGCAAGATCATGGTGATGCACAGCAACGAGAGGGGAGAGTGTTGTCTACGTACCAACGCAGACCGACTGCGGAAGCGATCTCACAACGTAGAGGAAGTAGTCGTACGTCTTCTTCCCGATCCGACCGATCCAAGCACCGTTACTCCGGCACCTCCGAGTTCTTAGCACACGTTCAGCTCGATGACGTTCCTCGGGCTCCGATCCAGCAAAGCGTCGAGGAAGAGTTCCGTCAGCACGACGGCGTGGTGACGATCTTGATGTACTACCGACGCAGGGCTTCGCCTAAGCACTGTAACGGTATGATCGAGATGGAATTTGGTGGCAGGGGGCACCGCACACGGCTAAGGAACGATCTCAAGGATCAAGTTGTGTGTCTATGGGGTGCCCCCTGCCCCCGTATATAAAGGAGCAAGGGAGGAGGGCTGGCCGGCCAAGGTGGGGGCGCAGGAGAGTCCTACTCCCACCGGGAGTAGGACTCCCCCTCCAATCCTAGTCCAATTAGGATTCCCGGAAGGGGGAAAGAGGAGGAGGTGGCCGGCCCCCCCTTTCCTACTCCTAGTAGGACTAGGGGAGGGGGGAGGGCGCACAGCCCATCTAGGGCAGCCCCCTTTCCTTTCCACTAAGGCCCATTATGGCCCATCTAGCTCCCGGGGGGTTCCGGTAACCCTCCCGGTATTCCGGTAAAATCCCGATTTCACCCGGAACACTTCCGATGTCCAAACATAGGCTTCCAATATATCAATCTTTACGTCTCGACCATTTCGAGACTCCTCGTCATGTCCGTGATCACATCCGGGACTCCGAACAACCTTCGGTACATCAAAATGCATAAACTCATAATAACTGTCATCGTAACGTTAAGCGTGCGGACCCTACGGTTCGAGAACAATGTAGACATGACCGAGACACGTCTCCGGTCAATAACCAATAGCGGGACCTGGATGCCCATATTGGCTCCTACATATTCTACGAAGATCTTTATCGGTCAGACCGCATAACAACATACGTTGTTCCCTTTGTCATCGGTATGTTACTTGCCCGAGATTCGATCGTCGGTATCCAATACCTAGTTCAATCTCGTTACCGGCAAGTCTCTTTACTCGTTCCGTAATACATCATCTCACAACTAACATATTAGTTGCAGTGCTTGCAAGGCTTATGTGATGTGCATTACCGAGAGGGCCCAGAGATACCTCTCCGACAATCGGAGTGACAAACCCTAATCTCGAAATACGCCAACCCAACATCTACCATTGGAGACACCTGTAGTACTCCTTTATAATCACCCAGTTACGTTGTGACATTTGGTAGTACCCAAAGTGTTCCTCCGGTAAACGGGAGTTGCATAATCTCATAGTTATAGGAACATGTATAAGTCATGAAGAAAGCAATAGCAACATACTAAACGATCGGGTGCTAAGCTAATGGAATGGGTCATGTCAATCAGATCATTCTACTAATGATGTGATCTCGTTAATCAAATAACAACTCCTTGTTCATGGTTAGGAAACATAACCATCTTTGATTAACGAGCTAGTCAAGTAGAGGCATACTAGTGACACTCTGTTGGTCTATGTATTCACACATGTATTATGTTTCCGGTTAATACAATTCTAGCATGAATAATAAACATTTATCATGATATAAGGAAATAAATAATAACTTTATTATTGCCTCTAGGGCATATTTCCTTCAGTCTCCCACTTGCACTAGAGTCAATAATCTAGATTACACAGTAATGATTCTAACACCCATGGAGTCTTGGTGCTGATCATGTTTTGCTCATGGAAGAGGCTTAGTCAACGGGTCTGCAACATTCGGATCCGTATGTATCTTGCAAATCTCTATGTCTCCCACCTGGACTAAATCCCGGATGGAGTTGAAGCGTCTCTTGATGTGTTTGGTCCTCTTGTGAAATCTGGATTCCTTTGCCAAGGCAATTGCACCAGTATTGTCACAGAAGATTTTCATTGGACCCGATGCACTAGGTATGACACCTAGATCGGATATGAACTCCTTCATCCAGACTCCTTCGTTTGCTGCTTCTGAAGCAGCTATGTACTCCGCTTCACATGTAGATCCTGCTACGACGCTTTGTTTAGAACTGCACCAACTGACAGCTCCACCGTTTAAAGTAAACACGTATCCGGTTTGCGATTTAGAATCGTCCGGATCAGTGTCAAAGCTTGCATCAACGTAACCTCTTACGGTGAGCTCTTTGTCACCTCCATATACGAGAAACATATCCTTAGTCCTTTTCAGGTATTTCAGGATGTTCTTGACCGCTGTCCAGTGATCCATTCCAGGATTACTTTGGTACCTCCCTGCTAAACTTATAGCAAGGCACACATCAGGTCTGGTACACAGCATTGCATACATGATAGAGCCTATGGCTGAAGCATAGGGAACATCTTTCATTTTCTCTCTATCTTCTGCAGTGGT
Organism: Triticum aestivum; assembly: GCF_018294505.1. NCBI lineage: Eukaryota > Viridiplantae > Streptophyta > Magnoliopsida > Poales > Poaceae > Triticum > Triticum aestivum. The sequence goes on from NC_057809.1 coordinate 35,191,800, forward strand.
CGGGCATTGAGTCTTACTCAACTTTACACCTTGTAGTACAGGCAAGAACCCTTTCTTTGCTTGATCCATCTTGAACTTCTTCAAAATTTTGTCAAGGTATGTGCATTGTGAAAGTCCAATTAAGCGTTTTGATCTATCTCTATAGATCTTTATGCCTAATATGTATGCAGCTTCCCCGAGGTCTTTCATCGAAAAACTCTTATTCAAGTATCCCTTTATGCTATCCAGAAATTCTATATCATTTCCAATTAGTAATATGTCATCCACATATAATATCAGAAATGCTACAGAGCTCCCACTCACTTTCTTGTAAATACAGGCTTCTCCAAAAGTCTGTATAAAGCCAAATGCTTTGATCACACTATCAAAGCGTTTATTCCAACTCCGAGATGCTTGCACCAGTCCATAAATGGATCGCTGGAGTTTGCATACTTTGTTAGCTCCTTTTGGATCGACAAAACCTTCTGGTTGTACCATATACAACTCTTCTTCCAGAAATCCATTCAGGAATGCAGTTTTGACATCCATCTGCCATATTTCATAATCATAAAATGCGGCAATTGCTAACATAATTCTGACGGACTTAAGCATCGCTACGGGTGAGAAAGTCTCATCGTAGTCAACCCCTTGAACTTGTCGAAAACCTTTTGCGACAAGTCGAGCTTTATAGACAGTAACATTACCATCAGCGTCAGTCTTTTTCTTGAAGATCCATTTATTCTCAATTGCTTGCCGATCATCGGGCAAGTCAACCAAAGTCCATACTTTGTTCTCATACATGGATCCCATCTCAGATTTCATGGCCTCAAGCCACTTTGCGGAATCTGGGCTCACCATCGCTTCTTCATAGTTCGTAGGTTCATCATGATCTAGTATCATGACTTCCAGAACTGGATTACCGTACCACTCTGGTGCGGATCTCACTCTGGTTGATCTACGTGGTTCAGCAGTATCTTGATCTCAAACTTCATGATCATCATCATTAGTTTCCTCACTGATTGGCATAGGTGTCGCAGAAACAGTTTTCTGTGATGTACTATTCTCCAATAAGGGAGCAGGTACAGTTACCTCGTCAAGTTCTACTTTCCTCCCACTCACTTCTTTCGAGAGAAACTCCTTCTCTAGAAATGATCCATTTTTAGCAACGAATGTCTTGCCTTCGGATCTGTGATAGAAGGTATACCCAACAGTTTCCTTTGGGTATCCTATGAAGACACATTTCTCCGCTTTGGGTTCGAGCTTATCAGGTTGAAGTTTTTTCACATAAGCATCGCAGCCCCAAACTTTAAGAAACGACAACTTTGGTTTCTTGCCAAACCATAGTTCATAAGGCGTCGTCTCAACGGATTTTGATGGTGCCCTATTTAACGTGAATGTGGCCGTCTCTAAAGCATAACCCCAAAACGATAGCGGTAAATCAGTAAGAGACATCATTGATCGCACCATATCTAGTAAAGTACGATTACGACGTTCGGACACACCATTACGCTGTGGTGTTCCGGGTGGCGTGAGTTGCGAAGCTATTCCACAATTTTTCAAATGTATACCAAACTCGTAACTCAAATATTCTCCTCCACGATCAGATCGTAGAAATTTTATTTTCTTGTTACGATGATTTTCAACTTCACTTTGAAATTCCTTGAACTTTTCAAATGTTTCAGACTTATGTTTCATTAAGTAGATATACCCATATCTGCTTAAATCATCTGTGAAGGTGAGAAAATAACGATATCCGCCGCGAGCCTCAATATTCATCGGACCACATACATCGGTATGTATGATTTCCAACAAATCTGTTGCTCTCTCCATAGTACCGGAGAACGGTGTTTTAGTCATCTTGCCTATGAGGCACGGTTCGCAAGTACCAAGTGATTCATAATCAAGTGATTCCAAAAGCCCATCATCATGGAGTTTCTTCATGCGCTTTACACCGATATGACCTAAACGGCAGTGCCACAAATAAGTTGCACTATCATTATTAACTTTGCATCTTTTGGCTTCTACATTATGAATATGTGTATCACTATCTTCGAGGTTCAACAAGAATAGACCACTCTTCAAAGGTGCATGACCATAAAAGATATTATTCATATAAATAGAACAACCATTATTCTCTGATTTAAATGAATAACCGTCTCGCATTAAACAAGATCCAGATATAATGTTCATGCTCAACGCTGGCACCAAATAACAATTATTTAGGTCTAATATTAATCCCGAAGGTAGATGTAGAGGTAGCGTGCCGACTGCGATCACATCGACTTTGGAACCGTTTCCCACGCGCATCGTCACCTCGTCCTTTGCTAGTGTCCGCTTATTCCGTAGTCCCTGTTTCGAGTTGCAAATATTAGCAACAGAACCAGTATCAAATACCCAGGTGCTACTGCGAGCTCTAGTAAGGTACACATCAATAACATGTATATCACATATACCTTTGCTCACTTTGCCATCCTTCTTATCCGCCAAATACTTGGGGCAGTTCCGCTTCCAGTGACCAGTCTGCTTGCAGTAGAAGCACTCAGTTTCAGGCTTAGGTCCAGACTTGGGTTTCTTCTCCTGAGCAGCAACTTGCTTGCTGTTCTTCTTGAAGTTCCCCTTCTTTTTCCCTTTGCCCTTTTTCTTGAAACTAGTGGTTTTGTTAACCATCAACACTTGATGCTCCTTCTTGATTTCTACCTCCGCAGCTTTCAGCATTGCGAAGAGCTCGGGAATAGTCTTGTTCATCCCTTGCATATTATAGTTCATCACGAAGCTCTTGTAGCTTGGTGGCAGTGATTGGAGAATTCTGTCAATGACGCAGTCATCTGGAAGATTAACTCCCATCTGAATCAAGTGATTATTATACCCAGACATCTTGAGTATATGCTCACTGACAGAACTGTTCTCCTCCATCTTACAGCTATAGAACTTATTGGAGACTTCATATCTCTCAATTCGGGCATTTGCTTGAAATATTAACTTCAACTCCTGGAACATCTCATATGCTCCATGACGTTCAAAACGTCGTTGAAGTCCCGATTCTAAGCCGTAAAGCATGGCACACTGAACTATCGAGTAGTCATCAGCTTTGCTCTGCCAGACGTTCATAACATCTGGCGTTGCTCCAGCAGCAGGCCTGTCACCCAGCGGTGCTTCCAGGACGTAATTCTTCTGTGCAGCAATGAGGATAATCCTCAGGTTACGGACCCAGTCCGTGTAATTGCTACCATCATCTTTCAACTTTGCTTTCTCAAGGAACGCATTAAAATTCAACGGAACAATAGCACGAGCCATCTATCTACAAGTAACATAAACAAGCAAGATACTATCAGGTACTAAGTTCATGATAAGTTTAAGTTCAGTTAATCAAATTACTTAGGAACTCCCACTTAGATAGACATCCCTCTAGTCCTCTAAGTGATCACGTGATCCAAATCAACTAAACCATAACCGATCATCACGTGAGATGGAGTAGTTTTCAATGGTGAACATCGTCATGTTGATCATATCTACTATATGATTCACGCTCGACCTTTCGGTCTCTGTGTTCCGAGGCCATATCTGCATATGCTAGGCTCGTCAAGCATAACCTGAGTATTCTGCGTGTGCAAAAACTGGCTTGCACCCGTTGTAGATGGACGTAGAGCTTATCACACCCGATCATCACGTGGTGTCTGGGCACGACGAACTTTGGCAACGGTGCATACTCAGGGAGAACACTTCTTGATAATTTAGTGAGAGATCATCTTATAATGCTACCGTCAATCAAAGCAAGATAAGATGCATAAAAGGATAAACATCACATGCAATCAATATAAGTGATATGATATGGCCATCATCATCTTGTGCTTGTGATCTCCATCTCCGAAGCACCGTCATGATCACCATCGTCACCGGCGCGACACCTTGATCTCCATCGTAGCATCGTTGTCGTCTCGCCAATCTTATGCTTCCACGACTATTACTACCGTTTAGTAATCTAGTAAAGCATTACATCGCGATTGCATTGCATACAATAAAGCGACAACCATATGGCTCCTGCCAGTTGCCGATAACTTAGTTACAAAACATGATCATCTCATACAATAAAATCAGCATCATGCCTTGACCATATCACATCACAACATACCCTGCAAAAACAAGTTAGACGTCCTCTACTTTGTTGTTGCAAGTTTTACGTGGCTGCTACGGGCTTAAGTAAGAACTCATCTCACCTACGCATCAAAACCACAACGATAGTTCGTCAAATAGACTCCGTTTTAACCTTCTCAAGGACCGGGCGTAGTCACACTTGGTTCAACTAAAGTTGGAGAGACAGTCTTCCGCAAGCCATCTATGTGCAAAGCACGTCGAGGGAACCGGTCTCGCGTAAGAGTACGCGTAAGGTTGGTCCGGATCGTCTCACCCAACAATACCGCCGAACCAAAGTATGACATGCTGGTAGGCAGTATGACTTGTATCGCCCACAACTCACTTGTGTTCTACTCGTGCATATAACATCAAACCATAAAACCTAGGCTCGGATGCCACTGTTGGGGAACGCAGTAATTTCAAAAAATTTCCTACGCACACGCAAGATCATGGTGATGCACAGCAACGAGAGGGGAGAGTGTTGTCTACGTACCAACGCAGACCGACTGCGGAAGCAATCTCACAACGTAGAGGAAGTAGTCGTACGTCTTCTTCCCGATCCGATCGATCCAAGCACCGTTACTCCGGCACCTCCGAGTTCTTAGCACACGTTCAGCTCGATGACGTTCCTCGGGCTCCGATCCAGCAAAGCGTCGAGGAAGAGTTCCGTCAGCACGACGGCGTGGTGACGATCTTGATGTACTACCGACGCAGGGCTTCGCCTAAGCACTGTAACGGTATGATCGAGATGGAATTTGGTGGCAGGGGGCACCGCACACGGCTAAGGAACGATCTCAAGGATCAAGTTGTGTGTCTATGGGGTGCCCCCTGCCCCCGTATATAAAGGAGCAAGGGAGGAGGGGCTGGCCGGCCAAGGTGGGGGCGCAGGAGAGTCCTACTCCCACCGGGAGTAGGACTCCCCCTCCAATCCTAGTCCAATTAGGATTCCCGGGAGGGGGAAAGAGGAGGAGGTGGCCGGCCCCCCCTTTCCTACTCCTAGTAGGACTAGGGGAGGGGGGAGGGCGCACAACCCATCTAGGGCAGCCCCCTTTCCTTTCCACTAAGGCCCATTATGGCCCATCTAGCTCCCGGGGGGTTCCGGTAACCCTCCCGGTATTCCGGTAAAATCCCGATTTCACCCGGAACACTTCCGATGTCCAAACATAGGCTTCCAATATATCAATCTTTACGTCTCGACCATTTCGAGACTCCTCGTCATGTCCGTGATCACATCCGGGACTCCGAACAACCTTCGGTACATCAAAATGCATAAACTCATAATAACTGTCATCGTAACGTTAAGCGTGCGGACCCTACGGTTCGAGAACAATGTAGACATGACCGAGACACGTCTCCGGTCAATAACCAATAGCGGGACCTGGATGCCCATATTGGCTCCCACATATTCTACGAAGATCTTTATCGGTCAGACCGCATAACAACATACGTTGTTCCCTTTGTCATCGGTATGTTACTTGTCCGAGATTCGATCGTCGGTATCCAATACCTAGTTCAATCTCGTTACCGGCAAGTCTCTTTACTCGTTCCGTAATACATCATCTCACAACTAACATATTAGTTGCAGTGCTTGCAAGGCTTATGTGATGTGCATTACCGAGAGGGCCCAGAGATACCTCTCTGACAATCGGAGTGACAAACCCTAATCTCGAAATACGCCAACCCAACATCTACCATTGGAGACACCTGTAGTACTCCTTTATAATCACCCAGTTACGTTGTGACGTTTGGTAGTACCCAAAGTGTTCCTCCGGTAAACGGGAGTTGCATAATCTCATAGTTATAGGAACATGTATAAGTCATGAAGAAAGCAATAGCAACATACTAAACGATCGGGTGCTAAGCTAATGGAATGGGTCATGTCAATCAGATCATTCTACTAATGATGTGATCTCGTTAATCAAATAACAACTCCTTGTTCATGGTTAGGAAACATAACCATCTTTGATTAACGAGCTAGTCAAGTAGAGGCATACTAGTGACACTCTGTTGGTCTATGTATTCACACATGTATTATGTTTCCGGTTAATACAATTCTAGCATGAATAATAAACATTTATCATGATATAAGGAAATAAATAATAACTTTATTATTGCCTCTAGGGCATATTTCCTTCAAATATGGCAATAACTCATGATTAATCTGTTTGGTTCCTGACCTAATTTATGTTATGATGAAGTGGTCGAGACACTCTCCACTATCAATAATACAAGCCTGCCAAAATCGCCATCTGAATCTGTTCAGTATCCTCTGTCTCGAATGCAACGGAATAAATGTATGTTTGTGAACCAATTAATGGCTGAAGCAATGATGGAAATGGTGGATGAATCAGAGGTGCCGAGTCGTGCGACACAACAACTGATCAATGTTTTCGAAGACAGTGTAGCAAAGCAGCAAGAACTTGCCCACATGCTTATGGGTGTCATCTGTGCTGAGGTTGCAGATTGTGACGTTGTAGATGGTTAGGTTTTGCTCATTTATTTGCACTGGCATCAATCTTTGATTGCCCAGTGGATGTAATTTCCTGTATTATATGCTGGATGTGCAACATTATTCCCTGTATGCCGTACCTTTGCTTGATCGGTTTTGGTCCTGTGCATAATTGCTCATCGTAATGGGCTTAAATTATCTAATTTGGCCTAAAGACATGAACGAACTTTAGTGGGCCCATTAAGTTAATGGCCCGTTACTAGGCTGAAAGTTAATGGTCGGCCCTCTTACCTCTCGAGTCATTAACAGGCCGACATCGATGCGGGCAACAGGTGGCCCCAATTTATTTCACGGGCCGTTAACAGGCCGTTACTAAGTTTGGGCTACATATGGCCCAACTATACTATAGGCCTTTAGCAGGCCGAAAGAGACAGCGGGCTTGTACTGGACCATGAAGAGCATGGGCCGCTAAGAGGCTGAAAGTCAGGTCGTATTGTAAACGGCCCAACTGTGTTGTGGGCGTTTAGCAGGCCGAAAGAGAAACCGGGCTGGTATTGGACCATGAAGGGCATGGGCCGTTAAAAGGCCAAAACTAAGGTCCGACTACAAATGGCCCAGCTCATTTATGGTCTATTAACAGGCCGAAAGGCACACAGGGCCGAGAATTGGCCCAACACTTAAATGGGTCGCTATAAGGCCAAAACTCAGGTCCGACTACAAATGGCCCCAACTGATTTATGGGCCGTCAATGGGTTGAAAGTGACACCGGGCCAAAAATTGGCCCAACACTTAAATGGGCCGCTAAAAGGCCGAAACTCAGGTCCGACTACAAATGTCCCATCAGATTTATGGGTCGTCAACAGGCTGAAAGACACACCGGGCCGGAAATTAGCCCAACATTTAAATGGGTCGCTAAAAGGCCGAAAGATGTACATCCTGAAAATTGGCCCATCCATTAAATGGGCCGTTAACAGGACGAAATCTCATCGGGCCGATATTGAGCCCAAATATATAGCGGGCTATTAACGGGCTCGAACTGACGATGGGCTTCAATGGTGTCAAATCTTTAATGGGCCGTTGATGGGCCGAATTGGCACATCTCGTATGGGCCGTAGGCTTAAATGGACCTGACACAAGTAGGCCTTATATGGGTCAGCCCGCTAATTTTTACTGGGGCGGCCTTTTCCACCGGAATGGGCCACTGTTGGGCCGTGCCACGTGTCGACCTATCATAGGCGCCTCTTGTCCAATGAGTGGATGACATCTGTCCCAACGGTGAGGCAACACGTGTTTCCTACGGCCAATGATGATTTTACACGTGGAAAATCCCCATTGGTGCTTAACGGCGTTGTGTTACGGTGGATGCCACGTGTCGGTCACCCTTGACGAAAGCACTTCTGTGACGCGCGATTTATTGTCATGGAAGTGGACACTTCCGTGATGATAATTTTGGTAATGTCATGGAACACTTCTACGACAGCACAGGTATGACTATCTTGATTCTGTCATAAAATCGTCATGGATGTACATGCATGACAAAAACGCGACCTACTGTGACAAACACGTATCATCACAGAAGTGTTTTTTGTAGTGGTGACTGCTTTCACCACTTCATCACCACCGACATCTACACCGTCAGGAACATCTTTGTGGGTTCTGGACACTGGAGCTTCCTTTCATATGTACTCTGATTCTTCAGTGTTGTCTTCTCTTTTCCCTCTTGATTATCCTATTAATGTTCTTACTGCCGATGGCACATCTCTTCCTGTTGCTAGTCGTGATATTCTTTCCACTCCATCATTTTCTGTTCCTAGTGTTTCACATGTTCCTCGCCTTATCATGAATCCCTTTTCCATTGCCCAACTTACTGATTCTGGTTGTCGTGTCATTCTTGATACCGACTCTTACTCCATTCAGGATCATCGCACCAAGGCTTTGCTTGGTGCTGGCCCCCGATGTCGTGAGTCAGAGGGCCTTGGGGAGGTTGGCTGGCTTTGTGTAACTTCCGCTGCCACCACTTCTGCCAGCTCTCATGCTCTTGTTGCCTCTTCGTCTGCGTCCTTCCAGCAGTGGCATCATCGTCTTGGTCACATCTATGGCTCGCGCCTGTCATCATTAGTGTGTCAGGGCCTCTTAGGCTCTGTATCCGGAGATGTTTCTTTACATTGTAATGGTTGTAGACTTGGAAAACAGACCCAATTACCTTATCCTACTAGTGAGTCGGTATCACAATGTCCTTTTGACTTAGTTCATCTGATGTCTCGGGTCCTGCTCCCTTTGATTCAAAAGGTGGTCATCGCTACTATGTTTTGTTTATTGATGATTTCTCTCGCTACACTTGGCTCTACTTCATGAAATCTCATAGCGAGGTTCTCTCTATATGCAAACGATTTGCTGCCATGGTTCACACCCAGTTTTCCACGCCTATTCGTACTTTTCGTGCTGACTCCGCTGGAGAGTATATCTCCCAACTGTTGCGTGATTTTCTCGCAGGACATGGTACTCTTGCCTAGTTCTCATGTCGTGGTGCTCATGTTCAGAATGGCGTTGCCGAACGCAAGCATCGTCGTCTGCTTGAGACGGCTCGTGCGCTGATGATTGTCGCTTCCCTTCCACCCCACTTTTGGGGTGAGTCTATTTCTGCATCCGCCTATCTCATCAACATTCAGCCCTCGACTGCTCTACAGGGTGGTATTCCTATGGAATGTCTCATTGGTTGTTCTCCTGACTACTCATCTCTCCGTATGTTTGGATGCGTATGCTATGTCCTTTTTGGCCCGCGAGAATGTACCAAACTGACTGCTCAGTCGGTTGAGTGTGTTTTCCTTGACTACAATGATGAGCACAAGGGCTATCGCTGTTGGGATCCTATTGGTCGTCGCTTGCGCATCGCACGTGATGTGACTTTTGACAAGTCTCGTTCTTACTACCCATGTCCTTCTTCCTCAAGCTTCTCTGTGGACGATATTTCTTTTCTTCTCCTTTTCGATACACCCTACTATGTGCCACATGTTTCACCTCTTCCTCCGGCACCTCTCATTCACCACCGACACCCTCTTCCCCATCCTCCTCCTCCACCTCTCCACCATCATCTCTAGTTCGTCGCCCTCTCTCACCTTTTCCTCTCCACTATACTCGCCGCCCTCGTACTGAGGATGCTTTCCCTGATGCACCTTCCCCCTCTAGTGCACCTCCACTCATGCCTCCCTCGGTTCATAACCTCCGTGCTCGGCCTCACCCCCCGCCTGATCGCTATTCTCCTGATCGGTACGGTCTCTCTGTTATTGTTGAGCCCACTTCCTATCGGACTGTCATAACTCAGCCTGGATGGCAGCTTGTGATGGCCGAAGAGCTTGCTGCCCTTGGGCGCTCTGGCACATGGGATCTGGTTTCCCTCCCTTTCGGTGTTCGTCCCATCACTTGCAAGTGGTCTACAAGATTAAGACTCGCTCTGATGGTTCTCTTGAGCGTTACAAAGCTCGTCTTGTGGCCCGTGGTTTTCAGTAGGAGTAGGGCCGTGATTATGATGAGACATTCGCTCCTGTGGCCTACATGACCACTGTCCGCACTCTCCTTTTTTTGAAAGTAAAACATCCTCTTTATTTATTAGTAATAATGGTTACATCGTCTATAAGAAAATTTACAATATCGTTCAACGGTTCCTCAAACCAATCCCTTGTCTCAGAAAATTTAGCTACTCTAGCAATTTCATGAGCTACTTTATTTGCCTTCCTATTACAATGTTCAAATCTAACTAACGGAAAATCACAAGCCATAAAATAACAATCATCAAACACAGCTGCCGCCGCTCCCGCTGTATGTCCTCCATTCTTCATCGTGTCAATTAATTCCATATTGTCGGAGTTAACAACAACTCAGTTGCTTCCCGCCTTTTGTGCAAGTAATAAGCCAAAATGTAGTGCCATGGCTTCCGCTGTTAAGACATCTGCACACCAATCCATCTTCCAATTCCCTCCAACAATAAATCTTCCTTTATCATCTCTAAGTACAGCTCCCGCTGTGCATCTAAGCATGTCTTGATCGAAAGAAGCATCGACATTTAATTTCACAAAACCTAGAGGGGGTCTCGTCCATCCCTCTATTCTATTTGTTGCCTTGGAGGATTGGGCAATAACATAGTTTGTTGTTATAGCACGGACTCCCATCGAAATTTGGTATGCATCTTGGGTCTTTCCATGATGGACTAGCTAGCGAATGTCTTTCCCATCATAAATACCAGGTTGTTATAGCAATCAGTTAACGAACATTCTGTATGCTCACTGTAGATACCACGTGGTCTGGCATAAGAAGTAGAAATTAGAGTACTGCCTCTCCCGCACGATCGACAACACAAGCTTTTTTAATGGCTTCGTGCAATCCCAGTTTCTTCCACACCTCTTTTGCCTTTTGACACAAAAATAATAAGTGTTTAGTATCTTCATGCCCGTTCGAACATGATGGGCAGGTGGGCGAAACTTTCATATGTCTATTAGCAAGTGTAACACGACATGGGAGGGTTCCATGTAAGGTACGCCAAATAAAGATCTTCACTTTTGCTGGACAAGATAATTTCCAAATCTTGCTCCAAATAGTATTGACACTTGTTCCTCCCATGCCATCTGATTGTTGCAATTTCCTCCCATGTTGTGTTTTCCATTCCTCCAGATAAGCAGAATGAACCGTGAACAGTCCATTCTTTGTAAAACTCCAAGCTATGAAATCCGGCATGTTATACGTGGGGAGGAGGATCGTAAGCACCCTCTGGACATCAATTGGCCACAACGTTTGTCTTACCAAATCTTCATCCCAGCAATTATTGATTGGATCTATAAGATCAGCAACTTTTGTTAGAAGCTGCCCTCTTCTAGGAGTGATAATTTTCCTGTCCGCACTCTCCTTGTTGTGGCTTCTGTTCGTCATTGTTCTATCTCTCAACTTGATGTCCAGAACGCCTTTTTCAATGGCGAGTTGCGTGAGGAGGTTTATATGCAACCACCACCGGGGTACTATGCTCCTGATGGTATGGTCTGTAAGCTTAGCCGCTCCCTCTATGGTCTTAAACAGGCCCCTCGCACCTGGTTTGAGCGCTTCGCCTCTGTGGTGACTGCCGCTGGTTTCTTGCCCAGTGATCATGATCCCGCATTATTTGTTCACACGTCTCCTCGTGGTTGGACTCTTCTCCTTCTCTATGTTGATGACATGATCATCACTGGTGACGACTCTGACTACATTGCCTTTCTTAAGGCTCGCATTCGCGCCCAGTTCCTCATGACGGATCTTCGTCCACTTCGCTATTTTCTTGGGATTGAGATCTGCTCGACCTCTGATGGCGTCTACACCTCCCAAGAAAAATATATTCATGATCTTCTTGCTCGCGCTGCTCTCGGTGATGAGCACACAGTGTGACTCCTATGGAGCTCAACATTCAGCTTCGTGCCTCTGATGGTGACCCTCTTCCTAATCCCACTCGCTATCGTCACCTCGTTGGCAGCCTCGTCTATCTTGCTGTTACGCGTCCTGACATCTCCTATCATGTCCACATCCTGAGTCAGTTTGTTTCAGCCCCCACCTCTGTCCACTATAGTCACCTCCTCCGTGTTCTACGATATCTTCATGGCACGATCTCTCAGCGCCTTTTCTTTCCCCGCTCCAGCTCTCTTAAGCTCCAGGCCTACTCTGATGCTATCTGGGCTAGTGATCCCTCTGACCGACGCTTGTTGTCTGCTTACTGTGCCTTTCTCGGTGGCTCTCTTATTGCCTGGAAGACAAAGAAACAGACTGCAGTTTCTCGCTCAAGTACAGAGGCTGAGTTGCGAGACATGGCTATGTTGACGGCTGAGGTGATCTGGTTACGGTGGTTACTTGAGGATTTTGGTGTGTCTGCTACTACCTCGACTCCCTTACCATCAGACAGTACCAGTGCTATTAGTATTGCGCGTGACCCGATGAAGCATGAGCTCACCAAGCACATCGGTGTGGATGCCCACTTTGTGCGTGCTGCTGTGCAGGATCAGACTCTCGCTTTTCACTATGTGCCCTCTGAGTTACAGTTGGCGGACTTCTTCATGAAGGCACATACTCCTTCGTTGGGATCTGGTTTCCCTCCCTTCCGATGTTCATCCCATCACTTGCAAGTGGGTCTACAAGACTAAGACTCGCTTTGATGGTTCTCTTGAGCGTTACAAAGCTCGTCTTGTGGCCCGTGTTTTTTAGCAGGAGCACGACCGCGATTATGATGAGACATTCGCTCATGTGGCCCACATGACCACTGTCCGCACTCTTCTTTTTGTGGCTTCTGGTCGTTATTGGTCTATCTCTCAACTTTATGTCCACAACGCCTTTCTCAATGACGAGTTGCGTGAGGAGGTTTATATGCAGCCACCACCGGGGTACTATGCTCCTGATGGTATGGTCTGTAGTCTTCGCCGCTCCCTCTATGGTCTTAAACAGGCCTCTCGCGCCTGGTTTGAGTGCTTCACCTCTGTGGTTACTGCCACTGGTTTCTTGTCCAGTGATCATGATCCCGCGTTGTTTGTTCACACATCTCCTCATGGTTGGATTCTTCTCTTTCTCTATGTTAATGATATGATCATCACTGGTGACGACTCTGACTACGTTGCCTTTGTTAAGGCTCTCCACACAGGTATATGTAATGGCCTTTGGCCCTTAGTGAATACTAGTTGCTCATTATCCAAACTTGCAAACTATACTGTTTGAAGTACAATAAAGGCAATTCTGCATTACTAAATACTCCCTCCGTCCCAAAATAAGTTTCTCGAGGGAGTATAATTCATGTACTATTGCCTACTAGCATTATTACTCATTTTTTTCCCTGAAATTAGTTTTGTGATTGTAAATTTTGTAGAACTGCATCTGGCTAAACTTATCGCCAGTAAAGAAATGACCAATAAGCTATATCAGCAACATGGCTTCACTAGTAGAAAAAGGGTCAAACGTGAAGCACATTAGTGTCGGTTTGTATTTGAGCCGGCACTAATGTATACATTAGTGCCGGTTCCAACGGCTAGCCGGGCCGCTTTCATTAGTACCGGTTCATGGCGAACCTTTAGCACCGGTTCATGCCACGAACCAGTACTAATGAGAGTGGTGGCAGGATGTTGTCAGAATGGGGCCCCTCCAGCCCCTTTAGTACCGGTTCTTGGCACCAACCGGTACTAAAGGTCGTCCTACATAAACCCTTCGTCCACCCGAGCTCGCTCTGTTCTTCCCCTTTCCCCTCTCCTCTCTGTTCTTCCCCTCTTCCTCTCGATCTCATCACACATTTTGCCCAAAATTTGTCAAGATTTGAAGGCCCCCATCCATTCAAATGATCACAAAGGTTAGCAACTTTGTCCTTTCATCTCTCATTGCTAGATTAGCTCTTGCAATGCTTTATATAGTGATTAATTTGTGAGTTTAGTAATTTGGGAGGATATATATATATATATGTGCTAGTATTTGATTTATATGCAATTTGAGGTCAAAAATAACACTTAGTTTGCATATGTAGGTGTGGTTTACTTAGTGCCTTCTAAATCTCCATCGTAGCCATCGTCGATCGCCCGCACCGTCCCGTCGCCGGCACCACCTTGTGGTGAGCCTCTTGTTCATGAAATTTTATATAAAAATTGATGTTTGTGTGATTTGGATATATAGTTACTCGTATAATTATCTTACCCGTACGTTGTTTGTTATACATATAGTGCCATGGTTTTGATATCCGTCCCCGTCGGCCCTAGTCCTTGTTATGATTCGAGTGTGGTATGTATATTCTGTTTTAAAACTAGTTGCATTTTGTGTTTATGACAAATTATGCCCATCAAGTTGACATAGAAATTTTTTCTAGGAGGTATGTGAACTGGAAATTCCAACCGACCCTATTGCCGAGAGGTTAAATTTAGTTGAAAGAGAAAACGAGTACTTGAAAGAAAAGTTGAAAAGAATTGAGGGGGAGAAGATGGAATTGGAGTTGCATGTTGCCGATGTCGTCGATGATCACAAGATCAAGATGGAGAAAATGCGCTTGAATATTAGAAAGATTAGAAAATATGCCATCGATAGTGAGGCTTGGTATCATTATGTTGTTGGATCCATTGTTACCTTAGTTGCGATGTTGATCGTATTTGTTGTTGCATTTAAATGCTTTAGCTAGAGAGTTATTTGTTTGTTGCATTTAAGTGTTGTATGAACTTTATGTATGAACTTGTATTAATTTGGTCTATTCGGTGTTGTGTAATGAAGATGAGCCGGCAATGGATGTACGATGACCGATGCTCTCCCCAGTTCGTTGAGGGCATGCATACTTTTCTGCTTGCGGCTGAGGCAAACAAGCGGGCAGATGGTTTTATGCCTTGTCCATGTGCTCGCTGTAAGAATGGTAACAATTACTCTACGTCAAGAACCATTCACGTCCACCTGTTTAAGTCCGGTTTCATGCCCCATTATAATGTTTGGACCAAGCACGGAGAAAGAGGGGTTATGATGGAAGACAATGAAGAAGAAGAGGACGATGACAGCTATCCTGGCCATGGGTTCCCTGAATACGATGATACAACAATGGGGGAAGAAGCTGAGCCGGTAATGCGGGAAGAAGCTGAAGAAGAGGCATCAAATGAGCCCGTTGATGATCTAGGTCGGGCCATTGCCGATGCAAAGAGAAACTGTGCAAGTGATTTGGAGAAGAAGAAGTTGCAGCGCATGTTAGAGGATCACAAAAAATTGTTTTACCCGAATTGCGTAGGTGACAAGAAAAAGTTGGGCACCACACTGGAATTGCTGCAATGGAAGGCAGAGAATGGTGTATCTGACAAGGGATTTGGAAAGTTGCTGGTAATGATAAAGGATATGCTTCCAAAGGGCAACGAATTGCCCGAGAGTACGTACGAAGCAAAGAAGGTTGTCTGCCCTCTAGGGTTAGAGGTGCAGAAGATACATGCATGCCCTAATGATTGCATCCTCTACTGCGGTGAGTACGAGGATTTGAACGCTTGCCCGCTATGTGGTGCATTGCGCTATAAGATCAGCTGCGATGACCCTGGTGATGTCGAGGGCCGGCGCCCCAGGAAGAAGATTCCTGCCAAGGTGATGTGGTATGCTCCTATAATACCACGGTTGAAACGTTTGTTCCAAAACAAAGAGCATGCCAAGGCGATGCGGTGGCACAGAGAAGACCGTAAGAAAGACGGAAAGTTGAGAGTACCCGCTGACGGGTCGGAGTGGAGAAAAATCGAAAGAAAGTACGGGAAGGAGTTTGCAAATGACGCAAGGAGCGTATGGTTTGGTCTAAGCGCAGATGGCATTAATCCTTTTGGGGAGCAGAGCAGCAACCATAGCACCTGGCCTGTGACTCTATGTTTGTATAACCTTCCTCCTTGGTTGTGCATGAAGCGGAAGTTCATTATGATGCCAGTGCTCATCCAAGGCCCTAAGCAACCCAGCAACGACATTGATGTGTACCTAAGGCCATTAGTTGAAGAACTCTTACAACTGTGGAATGGAACAGGTGTACGTGCGTGGGATGAGCACATGGGGGAAGAATTTGACCTAAAGGCGTTGTTGTTCGTGACCATCAATGATTGGCCTGCTCTCAGTAACCTTTCAGGACAGACAAACAAGGGATACTGCGCATGCACGCACTGTTTGGACGATACCGACAGTATATATTTGGCTAATAAGAATGTGTACCTGGGACATCGTCGATTTCTTCCGAGCAGGCATCCCGTAAGAAAGAAAGGCAAGCATTTCAAAGGTGAGCCGGATCACCAGACGAAGCCTCGCCACCGTACTGGTGCTGATGTACATGATATGGTCAAGGACTTGAAGGTGGTCTTTGGAAAGGGTCCTGGTGGACAACCTGTTCCGAATGACGCTGACGGACACGCACCCATGTGGAAGAAGAAATCTATATTTTGGGACCTGCCCTATTGGAAAGACCTCGAGGTCCGCTCCGCAATCGACGTGATGCACGTGACGAAGAATCTTTGTGTGACCCTGCTTGGCTTCTTGGGCGTGTATGGGAAGACAAAAGATACACCTAAGGCATGGGAGGACCAGCAACGTATGCATGGAAAAGACGGCATACATCAGGGTCATGCAAGCTATGCTCTTACCAAAGAAGAGAAGGAAATCTTCTTTGAATGCCTGCTCAGTATTAAGGTACCGTCTGGCTTCTCGTCGAATATAAAGAGAATAATAAACATGGCAGAGAAAAAGTTCCAGAACCTAAAGTCTCATGACTGCCATGTGAAGCTATGTGCATTTCTCAATGCAATCTCTCAGAAGGTAATCGATCCAGAAATCATACCAAGGTTACAGAATGATTTGGTGCAATGTCTTGTCAGTTTCGAGTTGGTGTTCCCACCATCCTTCTTCAACATCATGACACACGTCCTAGTTCACCTATGCGAAGAGATTAATGTTTTGGGTCCTGTATTTCTACACAATATGTTCCCCTTTCAGAGGTTCATGGGAGTCTTAAAGAAATATGTTCATAACCGTGTTAGGCCAGAAGGAAGCATCTCCAAGGGCCGTCAAAATGAGGAGGTCATTGAGTTTTGTATTGACTTTATTCCTGACCTTAAGCCGATTGGTGTTCCTGAATCGCGGCATAAGGGCAGACTGGATGGAAAAGGCATGCTAGGAGGGGAACAAATAATATGTATGGACGGACATTCTCTCACTGAAGCACACTACACAGTTCTACAGAATCCCGCCTTGGTGGCTCCGTATATGGATGAACACAAGAATTTGCTACGCTCCAAACACCCAGAGCGGTCTGATGACTGGATTACACGTGAACAAACCAGGAGTTTCGCCAGCTGGTTGCAAGCACGTACCATGCATGACACCTCTATTGAAGATGACCTGTACTTGCTGTCCCAGTTACCATCTTCGAATATAATGACTTTCAAAGGGTACGAGATAAATGGTAATACATTTTACACGATCGCCCAAGATAAGAAGAGCACCAACCAAAACAGTGGTGTCCGCTTTGATGCAGAAACCAAGACGGGAAAGGAAACATATTATGGTTATATACAGGACATATGGGAACTTGACTATCGACGTGGTTTGAAGGTCCCTTTGTTTCGGTGCAAATGGGTCAATATGACACGAGGCGGGGTAACGGAAGACCCGCAGTATGGAATGACAACAGTGGATCTCAACAATCTTGCGTATGTAGACGAACCATTCATCCTAGCCAATGATGTGGCACAGGTTTTCTATGTGAAGGACATGTCTACCAAGCCAAGAAAAAGAAAAGATAAGGAAGCGAATGCATCGTACGATGAGCCAAAGCGGCACATAGTTCTTTCTGGGAAGAGAAACATCATGGGAGTGGATGACAAGATAGACAAGTCAGAAGATTATGAAAAGTTTGATGAAATTGCTCCATTCACAGTGAATATTGACCCGAGCATCCCATTAAATGATGAAGATTTTCCATGGCTACGACGCAAAGGGACACACGCGAAGAAAAAGTTTCACACCCAAAGATCTGGGATGTGATCGGCTTAACTATCATCACTTTATTCTGTGTTTCACACCCAGGAGGGAATCTCTGTAATAGTTAGGGTAGCTAGTTATGTGTTTTGGCATTTGAAACGAGAAGAAATTTTATGTGCAAGCAAATTCTTTCATGCATTTACTGATTTTTTCAGCTAAATGACCCTGAAATTGAAAAGCATTTCAAATGAACTTAGAAAAGGATGAAAGTTGGCATGGTATCATAATTTCACCCACATAGCATGTGCAAAAAAGTAGAGAGGGTTACCGCAAAAACTGGATGCACTTCGTGTACAAAATGGACAATCTGTTTCGAAGTATCAGGGTTTCGGACGAAAACTCATCCGTTACAAAGGCATTTCATTTTTTTAAATAACTTAAGCATTACCAAATTGAATATAATGATAAAACACACTAATATTAAACATAAGAAAAAAGAATCACTGGAAAATGTATTTTTAAAGTTAAGTTATTCACAAACTAGTGATTCACACAAATTTCAAATAATTCAAAATTTAAACTATTCAAATTTAAAAACTACCGGCACTAACTGAAAGTTTCTAACAACTATCAAAAATATTCACAAAGAAACTCTAAATACAGCAAAAAACAACTAAAAATAAATAAAACAAAATAAATAAAGCAAAAAAGAAAAAAGTAAATGAAAAAAGCCCACCTACCGGGCCACAGCGGCCTGCATACGACTAGAAACCCAACCTGTTGTTGGGCCAGGATGCAGGCCCGCAAGCCCAATAGGCCCCACAGGGCAGAGTGGCAGAGATAGGCCCAAAAGGCCTGCATTTCATAGGAGCTCGAAGGAGCAGCCGCGGCTGGGTTTATAAACCAGTGCGGCTGCCCTTCGCTAGGCGAGGTGGGACTAAACTTTGCGCCCCTCGCCTGGCAACGCACCCCCCTTTAGTACCGGTTCGTGGCACCAACCGGTACTAAAGGGGGGGCCTTTAGTACCGGTTGGAGCCACCTCCCGGTACTAAAGGGGGTCGCTTCCCGCCGCTTGGGCTAGCCAAAACAGACCTTTAGTACCGGTTGGTGGCTCCAACCGGTACTAAAGGTGCCTTCTATATATACAACACTTCGAAAAATTTCATTCTCCCCCTCTGTTTCTTCCCGATCGATCGACGCTGCCCCCGTCGCGCGCCGTTACCGTCG